>NC_061110.1:49760556-49983056 GCF_015104395.2 Macrobrachium nipponense | reverse complement strand
TTGGCTGGTAGGCCTATAAGTATTTTTCCGCGAATTTTTAAAAAAACTTTTTTGAGCCGACGTATGATACGTCCAATCGGCATACGGGAGACATTTTGACTCGACGTTTAATACGTCCAATCGGCGTAAGAGGGTTAACAACAACCTGACTAACTAAAACCTTAAAACCTGCACTTTACCTTTGTCAGGAGAGTATCGGGGGCTGGGTGGAAACAATGGGTGGGTGGGTGGTAGGGCAAGTGAATGAACTCACTCCAAAAATATACTATGACTACAGTTGTCACGTGCTTGAGATGGGGCAGTTCAAGAGAGCAAGGGAGAAGGACAGGTGTCTTGGACAAACGTCTGACTGATTCTGAGAGCCAGCCTGCTGATTAAAAACTTCTTATAACCTCTGGAAATTACGAGGATCTTGCATCCAAATGGCATTAGGGGCATCTCGCCTGGGCATGGCGATCTCGTAGCCCACAATCCAAGATAGCGACACCCACATGATCAATCCTGTGCCTCTCTCCCAGCTGGCTTGCCTCGGGAGAAGATTAGCATTTCTCCTGGTCTGCCCCTGGAATTAAGATCTGTTGACAGTCAACTTGAACATGGAAAGAGGATTAAAGTAGTTTCCCCAAAGGGAGAGAGCGAGAGTTGGTGGTAGGGACGAATTATACTCGCAATGCTTTAATTGAAATGAGAAGAATGAATTTCCTTTACATTAAAATTACTACAGGCAGGAGAATTTGCTTGAGAAAAGGGTTTATCCTTAGCACCTCCCAAAGTAGCATTCACAATCTAAATCGGGTGAGAATGGTTACCAGCAAGCAAACCCACTTGAAGACTTTACTATATTATCTCTCCCTCTCCTTTTGGCTATCTTAGGTTCTAACTTAAATTTCTGCAAAACTGTCAATTGCAAGAGACAAAATACCAATTGTGACATTTAACAAAGTAAGATGCTCACTTAATTGATAATAAACTTAACTTATTATCAAGAGGTTAATACTGTTATAATTAAAATACTGCATGCACTTATTAGTAAAAGACCGTTTAGTTACAACATCAGTACAACGGAAGTATTCATGGATTTCGTTAGGTGGTGCCATGATACTTGTGAGCAACGGCTCATTAATGAAAAATAATGGAGTAAATTAACTCAGAATTATGCGATTAT
Source organism: Macrobrachium nipponense (assembly GCF_015104395.2). Classification (NCBI taxonomy): domain Eukaryota; kingdom Metazoa; phylum Arthropoda; class Malacostraca; order Decapoda; family Palaemonidae; genus Macrobrachium; species Macrobrachium nipponense. The sequence continues at coordinate 49,981,891 of NC_061110.1, read as the reverse complement.
ATGAAAATAAAGAAAAAAATGAAAATAAATGACAGATGTAAGAGTAAGTAATAACTATAAAAGAAAATTTACACTAGCATGCCAAGGATTGTGGCTTGCCGGAATATGGCTCCTCCTTACTCTGGAGGAGGTGCCATATTCAGCAAGAAGGGAAAGGGGGTTCTGTATGAAGAATGCCACTCATGGCGTCTAGAAAGGATATCAGCAATCTTATTATCCATCCCCTTAATGCGCTAGATTCTCCAGTTGTAATCCTGGAGATTGAGACATCACTGTATCAGGTGCTTGTTTTGGTTACGGAATGTGGTAAGGTACCTTAGAGGGTTGTGATCAGTTAGCACAGTCAGCAGGAACTTGTGATCGACATGGTATGATTTGAAGTGCTTCATTGCAAGAATCATGCCAAGAAGCTCCTTCTCAATTGTACTATAGTTAGACTGTGTGGAGTGGAATTTTATCAAATAGTAGGCACCGGGAGCATTATTTCATCTTTCTCCTGGAACATGACAGCCCCACTGCCTGTATCTCTGGCATCAACCGGAAGACAAAATAGTCTGTCATAATCTGGGATGTGAAGGACAGGCTTGTTTGTAAGGATTGCTTTTAGCTGGTCATACCTTAGTTAGTTATGAACCGGCAGAAGCACTGGACCATACCTATGAGCCACTGTGCTTCTCTTTTTGTTCTTGGGTAAGGCATAACCCAAATGGCTCTGACATTTGCTTCCTTGGGCATGGGAGTGCCACTTCCCACCTAGTGTCCAAGGCAAGTGATTTTGACTGCCCTGAATTGACACTTACAGGTTGATGACCAGGTTGGCTCATCTGAGGGATAAAGGATACCACTGAGAACGGCCAGGTGCTCCTCCCAGGTATGAACGTAGAAGACTATGTCTTCTATCAACACAGTTTTCGATGCCTTCGAGGATCGTGTTCCTCATCCTCTCGAAGCAATTGGGTGCAATTCGTAGTCTGAAGGGCATCACCCGACATGGGTACCCGCCAATATCCCTTTTCAATATCTATTTTGCTTAGATAGGAAGTGCCATCTAAGTTATCAGTGCAGATCTCGATCCTCAGACTAAGCTCGAGTTGGACCTTGACCTGTGCCTTGATCCGTTGGGCTTTGTGAGGGTTTGCCTTGTAGTAATCCCAGGATATATGCTGGGCCCCATCTTGCAGGTGTATGGTAGTGTTCTGTCATGTTTGTGCAACCCAGTCTTTCTTGAATGACAGGCTGATGCTCTTACAGAAGCTGAAGGACGTCAGCTCATTTCTGGTCATCGAGACCAGGAGTGACATATTCAATTCCTTCAAGTACATCTGAGTTCTTGGAGGGCAGTGGCACAACAGCAACATGGCTCACTATGGCTCCCAAGGGCGATGGAGAGTTGTCAGGCCAGTTTGCATTCTGTGAGATGTAGGGTTTTAGTAGATTCACATGGAGCAACTTGGCAAATAATTCAAGGGGTGGGTGGCTCCCATCCCTAGAACTCAGACCTGATTGCCTACTTCAAACAAATGCATTCAGGCCCCCTTATCAAATGTGATCTTGGCTAGTTCTTGTGATGCTGCTTCATTGGCTTGGGCTACCACCCAAGCAGCTTGAAGCTTGCCTTGGATGTTAGGGAGGTCTCTTGCCCACTCGGCCTTGGTGGTGGGATCGGCCCAGCCCTTGTACAAGATATCAAGCAGGTCACGAGTATTGCGTGCGTAAAGCAACTAGAAGAAACTGTAGCCTGCAGTTTTGGAAGGAGCCTGCCAAATTGAGTTGGGGAGGTTCTGCTTCCAGGAGGATGCTACCTCCTCCTCCAGTCTGCCCAGAGTATTTGCCAAGGTCTGTGAAACCGTTTGATGATGACTTGGCTCTCCGAGTGGTATGCTGTGGAATTGGTACATGTACTTGACACCATGGCTGGCCATACTGTCCTTTAATTCCTTGGACATTAATGACTTCCTTTGTCACTCTGAATTGTTGCAGGGAAGCTGAAGTGACAGAAGAATTGATTTAGCTCCTTTAGGGCATTTTAGGTGCTAATGCTGCATACAGGAATATCAGGGTATTGCATAAAGCGACCTATTATAGTAAAACAATGATTGTTCCTTGACTTGCTCTGGATACGCCCCTGTGCATGAAATAGTCCTCATTGAAGAGATGTTTTTTCTTGGTTCCTTTGGGATGACCTCATTTGGGTTGCCAATAATTTGGCATGTCAGGCACAAAGCAACAAAGGCTTTAACACTCCGGCAGAGGCTGGGCCAATAAAAATTTTCCTGCAAGAGCTCAGGTTGTTCAGCTGACCCTGAAGTGTCCTCCAAGGTTATCATGGGCAAGGATTTGGGTACTACCACCAGTCAATGAAGGATATGAGGTGGTTCATTCCTCCCCTGGATTACTTGGTATAGCACCTCATCTTTGAGCAGGAAGTCATCATTCACCAAGTTTTTACCTCATCCTTATCTGTAGCAGCCTCTAAGTGGTGGCATTGCAGAGTGATATCTTCAGTCTTGGCCTAGATAAGCTGCTCCTTGGCTCAAGGTAGGGGCTGAGGCATCCTCCCCTTGTAATGAGGAAAGTGACAACAGGTCCAGGAACAAGCTTAATGGGTAAGGGGCTAGGCTGGTCATGCAGCCATGGCACTGCTGCCAGGTCAAGGTCACCAGGGAGTAAGTCTTCATCAGGAGGAGGAGTCTCCTCTGGGGAGCCTTCAGAGTGGAATGCAGTGTTGCATCGTAGTGGGACCAGGGGATCTCTTCACTGGATAAGGTCCTGGCCTAATAGGAGATCATATCCTGAGGCCAAGGATGTGATAACTCCAAAGAGATGCTTTTTCTCATTGGAGGCATCCCTGGTGGTGACACCGTGGGGAGAGCTTTCCTTTCCCTATTGATCCAACAGATGTCATTTGTTGATCCTCGCAAATTATGGCGCCTGGAGGCACCTTGTCTCTGGATATGAGGCTAACCTCTGCACCTGAGTCGACCATATTGGTTACGCACTGAGGAGGGGTGCTGTCGAGAGGCGCTATGGTTGCAACCTCCAGGCCTAGCCATTCAGTAGTTGGTCTGGTACAGACAACCATATTGGCTGCCCTGGGGGTGGTATACCTGGAGCAGAGTTTGTAACTTTTGTAACTAGAAGACTTGCGGCCCTGTTTGCCATAGTCCTTACAGATTTACAGTAATTCCTTCACAGCCCTGCTCAGTGGAGGGGGCGGTGTGTGTGTGTGTGGGTGGGAGAGCAGGCATGATAGGCTTCATTCAATGACTTCTTGTTTTTATTGGGGGGGGGGGTGGGGGGGGGGGCACTGCTGGGGGTTGCTGGAGGGCGTTGTCTTGGGGGGGCCACTTTTACATGGCACTGGTGCACACACTGGCTTCTTATGGGGTTGGCCAAACTAGATTTGCAGCCAAGAGTTTTTTGAAGCTCATGAGGAGGGGTATATTTTCCGCCTGTGGGAACTAAGATGAGGATGATTTGTGTCCCAAGTGTCAGCCCAACGACAGTGCTCAACCACTGTCTTAGGCGCTTTATCGTATAGATGGGTGGCGAGAGCTGGCGGGGAGTAAAGGAAGAAATTCTCGAGATGGATGAGTTTGAGGATGTCTGTTTTAATGGCTTGGAGAGAGCTTAGCCATCATTTTAATCCTTGGTTCTTTTTTAAGATAATCTTAGAACAGGTTCGGCCTGCCTCCTTGGGCATGTCTATCCAGTGTTTCCTCCAATGGTCGGGACTTATCTCGAAATCCTTTATGATGGTTTGGCAGACAAGGGCGAGATCTCCTTGTTCCTCAGGTGGGAGAGCATTGAATGCTATGGCTCCTTTTCCTTCAAGGTGTTTGCCCAGGATCAGAGACACTTCTTCAGGATGTGTAGGTCTTCAGGACCTCAATATGGTTGAGCCAGGCTTCAGGCTCAGCCACATCCCATTTCTTTATGAGGGACAGTTGAGGGTTGCATGTGGAGTGGGAGTGGCTGTGTTGCACCCACGTTGGCTGCCATTGCAATCTGATGCGTCCTTTCTTGCTCCCTCTCTGCCCTTTCTGCCTCTGACCTATTCTGCTTCTGACCTATTCTCTTTCTCCTTCTCTGCTCTTTCTGCTTCTTCCCTCTTCTCCTGGGCCAGTCGCTCAGCTTCTCTCGCCATTCTCACTTTCTCCTTCTCAGCTTTCTCTACTTATTGCTCTGCCTTTCTTTCTGCCTTGGCAGCTTTTACTCTCTTGGGCTTATCCTGCTAGCCCCAGTTCCTTGCCAATGGCCATATAGTACTTGAAATCATCAGTTTGCTGGGATCTATAGCCATTTTGAAATGATGCTTGTATGAGCGTGACCCTTGGGTATAACAATAAGGTCTTAGGCATAGGGTAATGTTCAGTGGTGTGCTACAGGAAAGTAGGAGAGCCCCCTTTGCAGGCGAGGTGGCACTGGGACTCCGTCTAATTTTGACCTGTGTGACCTAGTCAGTCAAAGAAACGACTGTATTTGTTCCTTGTAACTTAGGACTATGCTAAATGAATGAGGAAATCTTTTAGGACTCAAGAAATCTGAAAAGACCCAAGGTGTCTGAAAAGACTCGGGATGTCTGTAAAGACTCAGGGTGTCTGTAAAGACTTGGGATGTCTGTAAAGACTCAGGGTGTCTGTAAAGGGATCGGGGGTGCTGTAAAAGACTCACCTCCGGGGTGGTCTGTACCAAAGACTCGGGGTGTCTGTAAAGACTTGGGGTGTCCGTAAAGACTCGGGGTGTCTGAAAAGACTCAAATTAGTCCATGAAAATGGCTATGGTATCTCAGAAGACTCAGGGGTCTGAAAAGACTCAGGGTGTCTGAAAAGACTCAGATTGCTTGTGCTAAATGAATTAGGGGTGTTCGAAGGAACAGATTCAATATGTCTAGAATAATACTCAAGGTTCAATATCTGAATAGACTAAGTTTCAGGAGAAATGAATTCAATATGTCAGAATAAGACTCAAGGTTCAGGATGCCCTAAGTTAAGGCCTTATTCACTCGATATTTAATTGGTGAAACAAGAATACAATTACAACTTTAAGCATACCATTCAAAAGATTGAAGTTTCGTCAACATAATGTGATATATGAAAGCCCCATATGAGCTAAAATAAGCATGTGAGCTCTTCGTAAAATATGTTTTCAAGGCAGTTTTGAAATCCAATATGGTGGCAATCGCGTGGCTGGCTGTTCTAACCACAGACAATCCACCATCTTTCCCAGCCTTCCCAGCACTCATTTGAACAATGTTAGCGTATATATGTAACGTTTATTGATCTTACTCAAGATTGCAGTTGTAATCAGCACAATAAAACATTTTGTTGCCTATAGTAGTGAAAGTATGAAACTTTTTATTCCCGGGGTTATGGTTTGAACTGAATTCATTTTTACCTTGTAATCGGTGGTTTTATCCTTACTGCCATCACAACCGAAACTCCACAGTGCTTATTTGATTGTAATTATACACATTTTGGTCTTAATTCACTCCAAACTGCACTTGAACCACATTGGTGTTCCTGGTTCTTAAGCACTCACTCCGCAAACAGTGTTATGAGCAGCAGACGACTACACTCTTTATGGGTGCAAAACTTTATTCCCTTAATTGTTTACTTTTCTCATTATTTAGTTTAACTTTACTTCAAAATGTTTATTTAGTTCATGACTATTATACCTTTTTAGCAACCAAATTAACCCTGAAAAATTGCAAATATTTCTGAAGTAAAAGCAGACGACGGCAAAAAGACTCATCGTTGCCAATCTAGTGGAGCTTCACACATACGCCGATGCATTTACAAACTGTTTCCATGAATTCTAGTTGTCATAGTAATGCAGTAATGATAAAATTGCTGTAATATGTATATGTACTACAAATAGATACGCTAATTTCACTTATTCCTCTGGTTTTGTGTAAGTCTTATACCGAGTTTGGAGGGTAAACACATACCAATTGACAACACTGATAAACAATTGAAGAGCACAAAACGCCGCAAAGAATGCTGTAGTCCCCTTAGATAAGTACTGGTTAGAGGTCGGGTTTACGATTGTTATGATGAAAGTGCCCCAGCGTCTATGGGTACAAGTGGTGTGCGGATTTAGCACAGGAAATGGAAAGTTTGTTGACACAAGCGACTCCCCAAACATTGAGATGGCGTCAATCTTCTAAAGTTTTTGATTCGTAAGTAAAAATTTCGAAAGCATTTTGGGGTAGTGTGCACTGCGTTGGCCACACTTTTCATTACCCTCTGTTTAAATCTTAAAATATGGCCTTAATTTATAACTTTGGAGAAAATACTTACTTCGAAAGGAGAGTAGAGTTCTTGAGCTCCTGCTATCACCACCAACAACTCATGACCGATGACCATCTCCGGTGTCAGGACTTTGTTAAAGTACTTTTTTGGAGGGTGGCCATAACCGTGGTAGTCGGTGAGTTGGCCAGTCCACTCAGTTGTTTACCCTAGATGTGATTTAGCTTCGTTATGTAGACGACATCTTAACACACAGGAAAATCGATGATTTTGACGTCTTCCTACAAAAAATTAAATTCCTTGGTCTTGAGCTTAAAATTTAAAGTACAATGGAAGACAATAACCAAAACCCCCCTTTTAGATGTCTTAATTATCAGAACTAATAACTACAAATTCACTGTCTTCAGGATAGTGATATTCTCACTTTCATACACATTTTTACAGCTATCGTGACATTTCAGTTAAACTCGGCATAGCAAGTAACTTATCTTTTTAAAATACCCCAAGCACACAGTAGAAAAAGCCATACATAAAGCAAGGAGCATTTTTTACAAACCCACAGAAAACAAAGAAAAAGAAAAATACAAACAAAATCATAATCCCTCATGTGGACAATTTACAAGAGATCACACAAATCTTAGGCCCCTCCAACCCTTTCATCTTCACTTATCCAAATTAACGTTCAGCAGAAACTAGTTTCCAAGGACATAGAAGTTTATGCTATCCGCTGTAGGGATTGTAATAAGTCATACTATGGTTTCACTGGAAAACCTCTCTCGAAAAGATTAACCCAACATAAACGATCAGTTAGATATGGACAACATAGTTCAGCCTGTGTGTGTGTTAGATGGATGCCAGAAAGTGCTAGTTAGAACTAGGAAGTGCTTTTCCATCATGTTAATAACACGAACCATTCCATGGATTGGAACTCACCTTGAATTTTATACAAGAGCAGCTGTCAATACAAATGTCAGATGGTAGAATCTTCACTGATAAAACAACAAGATAATAGGATCAACTTTGCCAATGGAGACTGGGACTCTGACCAGATAGACAATATCTTCTTTAAGGCAACGATGAAGAGGATTAAGACAATTAAAAGAACCAACGGAGGCTTAGCGGTGACCCCAGGCATCACCTAAGGGCATATCTCCAACTATATAATATTTCAATAATGAAACTCCTTCGGTCATTCACTGCTTGATAAGGGTGGAAGGGAGTCCAACAAAATATAGTCCTTAACTTTAAACCAATGTTTTAATGTACCTTTTATACTCGAGATGTAACCTGTTTTAACAGAATTTATTTAAATTATATATATATATATAATATGATATATATATATATCATATCTATCTATATATATAATATTATATATATATATATATATATATACATATATATATTATGAAATTGCAATAGCCACAATGCCCTCTTAACTTCTTGAATTCTTTGCTCTTTTTTGGATATGCTTGTCACTACAAAGCCTGAAGATCCAAGTTCAAAGAAATTTGAAGAAGACATTTTTTATTATTGGACCTGGGTTCATTTCCCAGGACCATGCATCACAATTTCTTCTTCAAATTTCTTTGAAAACTATATATATATAGTTATGTTTGTATACTGTGTCATCTTAGAAATTCAAATTTACTTATTGGCTAGAAGACCAGCCATTTTTACCCCCACTTTTACGAATTGGGGGATCGGCATGTCTGTCTGCCCCAAAGATAGGGGGTAAAAAGCCATTAACGACTAGAGACCTAGTGTAGGGTAAGAAGGGCAGGTCGTAGGGGTTATATGGGCTGCTGGGTAGGCTTTAGGTAGTCCTAGCTTTAAGACCTCTTTTCCCACAACTCAGCTGGCTGTGCTTTGCATCTTTCCAGACAATGCCGCAGGCCTTGCTTGTACCGAGGTCCCCTGCGAATGCCCTGACCTCATTCTCAGTTCGACTCCAGTTCCTATAGCGGACAGACGTGTCTGCCTCTGACTTGTTGTCAGCCCTTTGTTCATCATTGCTGGTTGGAGCCCTCATCAGACATCACACTAAGCGCAAGCCAACTAAGATAGCCCACTGTGGACTCCGTGCATCCCTGCCTCCTTGCAAGCGTTTTCATTACCGGAGATCATCAATTTGGAAACCAGCTTTGCACTAAATGTTGAATTCGGCCATTTTATCATATTGTGAATGTTAAGAGTAATGCAGACTGCACCCGGTGCTCTTTCCACGTGGCCCATATGCCTTTCAGTAATCTCAGGCCATTCAGTGTTTTCTTTGTAAACAAACTAAATTTAGATTATCGGTTGAGTTTCCATGGCGACCTTCCAAGCATAAAACGATCTCATAACTTCAGTTAAGACATAAGTGCTCCATTTCTTCGTCTTTCCCCTTACGTGTTTCCTTTTGTATCGGAATAATGTAAAAGTGGCTGACCTCGCATGTATTCGAACCAGGAACCATTTAAAAATGTGTAAATCGCGTTATCCTTTACAAACGTAAACTGTAAATTCATAAATACGCAAGGAAACAGGACACGAGTCATGCAGAGGGTAAAGTTATCATTATTATTATTCTTATTATTATCACCATTGTTAACTTTAAGGTAAGTTTAGTAGTTATTTTAGAAGTGTTTAAAATAAGACGTGTTTCTCTCAGTTAGAGATATTATTGTGTAACGGCGAGAGCGCCAAAAAGTTTTAGTTTAGCGGAGTGCAAATTATGCCCACAAATCCTCAGTTAGCAGGCTTTAACTTGTAGGAGACACACGAGCCTGTGTGTGTGTTAAATGATGCCAGATAGTGCTAGTTAGAACTAGGAAGTGCTTTGCCAGGGATTCACTGCATGTATTAGCAAGACTAGCTAGTTAGGAGTGCTTTCTTCTAATAATTACTGCAAAAGTAGTGCACAATGCTTTGGTTTGTGATATGTTAGGGGAATTCGTTTTGACTTGGCTCAATCCATGTGTTGGTAACAGCAAGTTAGCTCACTTAGCTTCTCGGCGCGTGCGTAGATATCACCCTTGCTAGACATCTCCGCTCCCAAGGCAACCAGTTTCACCACCTAAACTTTATTGTAACGATTTAAGTCAAATAACGTAAATCTTAATGTTTTAACTTAACTCAATTCAATCTTCATACTACTAGCATCTATCATTCTGCCAGAAAATTATTGTTGTTTTGCCTTTAGTAGCAAATTAGAGTTTTGGTGCGTTGTAAATGCATGCTCTTTAACAGCGATTAGCTGTTCGCCTCGCATGCAGCAATGTGCCCCGCTCAACCCCCGCACATCTCACTTAGCAATGCTCACCCACTCGCTGGGTGAAAGTTTTCACTTCACTTCATCCTTAACGTAACCTCATTCATAAATGCATTTGCTAACACTTTAAAATCCTTACCGCCATTTCACTTGACACTTAGGGAGCTAAGTACCATATGTAAAGTAAATTAACACAAATCTTAGAAGTAAATTACATTAAAGGAATTGCTTAACGTAAATGCGTCGTAAATCGCTAATCATATTCTAACACAAACCATTTCCAAGTAACGTAAAAATCGTTCATCGCCAGTGCATTCTCTTAACCTAAACCTTATTCAAAAGCAATTCTTTTACATAAAAACTTAACGTTAGGAAATCATTCAACGCCAATTGCGTCACATTAAAATTACAATCATTATTTCAAAATAAACACAAAGGAGTTCATCATTATAAATCTTTATGCTCTCAGAGAGAGAGAAGAGAGAGAGAGAGAAGAGAAGAAGAAAGAGAGAAGAGGGAGAGAGAGAGAGGAGAGAGAGAACCCATTATTCAAAAGCCAAGAGAACTACATTTATTACCATTACTCATGAATCATTAACATTATTTCAGTCTCCTGTGTCTTTCATTTACACTGAGCGTGATACGTACCGCCTGAGTCCATTGCAGTCTTGCAACCATTATTTCCTTTACCAAGTACTTCAGCCAAAGACTGAGCACTTTTTAATTTACCGCTATCTGTCATTGCTCGAGTGGTCTTTTCCATTTTTTATTACAAATGACTTGCATATACTGCAAGCAATAATCGCACATAGAGTGCCAATACAACCCCATTACTTCCATACAAGTAAGCTGCTGCCAATACGGAACGCCTAATCAGTGTTTCCATGCATAAGGATTCTTATCCTTCCGGATCACTACAGAAAAGAATGCCTCCATGAGTGCCGCGCACTCTACTAGTGCTGCAACAAGGAATGCCTCCATAAGTGCCGTGCACCTGTATAGAACATACAGGTTGCCCATTCATCGCACCTGTACTGGACGTACAGGTAGCCATTTATCTGCGCATCCATCATTAGGATCGCCCAATTACACTCCACTATATTCTCCCCTCATTAGAAGGTGCCATTCGAGATGTGCCACCAATTTACGGGACACTTTCCAAGTGCCACAGAGCACCCAGTCTTCTCAGACATTTTTCATTACCACATTTGCAGAACCCATTTCTAGGTGAGTGCCACCTTACCAAATAGGCACTCCCATCCAGAACTATTCCTGGCCATCCTTTCAATATCTGAGCCTCTACTGCACAGCCTAAAGAAAATGTCTTCCCCTGCTTCCCAACAAACCATATCCATGGAGCTAGAGAGGCTCCAAGCCCTCATGACTCTAGGCAAGAACGCTGGTTACACTGGACAGGATCTCACCCAGTGGGTGAAAGGGCAGATGGATGAACTACTCCAGCGAGAAAGAGCATCCAGAGAAGAAGAGAGGAAGGAAAAAGAAGCAGAAAGGAAGGCAAGAGAAGGAGAGAGAAAGCATGAGCTAGCCCTCAGGGAGAAGGATCTTGAGATGGAGAAGGCTTGAAGGGAGAGTGCCGAAGCCCTAGCCACTCAGCCAGCTTCTAGCCCCACCACTATGGTGTCTCACAATCCAATTGTGAGTATTAACGCTCTAATACCCAAGTGGATGGAGGATGAGCCTGAGATTAGATTAGATTATAAAATTTTTGGCACAGCCAAGCGCCGGAGCCAAGGGGCCATTCAGCGCATGTATATCTTTAAAAAAAGACACTGTCGCACAAACAAACATGCACACAACCGATCTAACATACAATTCATTCATTCATAAAAATCAAACAAGAAACCTAAAACAATTAAGAGAACAAAATTACAATTCATAAAAAAGATTAATATTTTTTAAAAATGTCATAATTTGCTCTGCCTGAGCACCTTCACCTAATATATAGGCAAAAGTCTTATTTGCCAGCAAACAAGCTCTACGTTTGTTTTCAAAATGAGGGCACTCCACCAAAATATGCACCAGTCAAATCCACATGACAGGTGGAACAGCGAGGAAACTGCTTATCCACTCCATTGATCATTAGATACCCGTGATTATATTTAGCGTGGTCAATACGCAATCTAGCTAAAACTATCTCGGACCTTCTATCCATCCGGATATGAGGCCAAGGATGAACAGTAAGCCTAATCGACTTTAATTTAAGATTATTATCTAAAATAGACCAGCGGGCCTGCCACTGGTCTCTACAATAAAATTGAATGTTACTTTTAAAATCAGAAACAGGGACGCCCATGTTGGAAATGTGCCTAAGCCTAATTGCAGCCTTAGCTGCAGCATCGGCTCGCTCATTCCTAACAATTCTAACATGGGATGGAGCCCAACAAAACCTAACAGAAAAACCTCTTCTATTAATTAAAAGATAAAACCAATCTTGTACTTGCACTAAAGGGTGGCAAGAGACTGGGCTTCTAAGAGAGGATAAAACATTCAAAGAGTCGGTAAAAATGGTAAAAACCTTGTTAGTACAAGAAATATAAAAAATATATTTAAGAGCAGTCAAAACTGCCAGCAGTTCAGCTGTAAAACAGGAATTAGATAGAAGCTTCTTTTTAATTATATTATCACTTGTCACTACAGAGCAACCAACACCATCAGAACCCTTCGAGCCATCAGTATATATGATGAGAATCACCATGTTAGGAAGCATGATCCAAGAAACTTCCCCTCAACTGATCACCAGAACTGTTGCTCCTGCTGTCCCTAATTGGTCAGATCTCTAAGCATGGTCTATTCCAAGGAGGAAACTTTGAGGGCAAAATTTCAGCTACTGCAGGAGGTAGTAATCCCATCTCCCTGGCAGAGCTTGCTAGTCGAACTTCAAGCAGCTTTGGCAGTCTAGGTCTATTTGGGGCTCTATCAGTTGGTTCTCTAACGTACTTATAGTTGGGGTTCAGCTTTGACGTAAGTACTCTTGATATGCATCTCAAGCCTAATTCCTCCCTACGGATAAATAGTGGGGGGAAACCTGACTCAACATATATGCTTTCTACTGGTGAAGTATAGGCTCCCGTACAAATACGTAAAGCCATATTATGGACAAAATCTAATTTCTGCAGTGCTGTCTTGCATGCACAACCATAAACTTGACAACCATAATCAATTTTGCTTAGGCATAAAACCTGGTACATCTTCAAAAGGGTGATTCAATCTGCCCCCCAATTAAAATTTGACACAACTTTAAGAATATTAAGACAAAGCTTCACATTACAATTTCATTAACATGTTGAGTAAAAGTTAATTTTTTATCAAATGCAACACCTAGATACTTAATGCTATCTATCTTCATGAGGTAAAATAGAGCCATTTAAAAACAATGTAGGGATCTCTTCCACTCTTCTTAATCGACAAAATCGTATAGCTTTGGTTTTTTCTGGTGAAAATTTGAACCCTTTAGCACTGGCCCATAATGTTGCAGCATTAATAGCAGTCTGGATCTTTTGACAAGCTTCGACAGCTGTAGACTTACTACAGATTATTGCATAATCATCAGCAAAGGCCAGACCATGCACCCCGACAGGAACTTGTTCTAGTAGACCGTTGACAGCCACATTAAAGTGTTGGACTAAGGACGCTTCCCTGAGGTAACCCTTCTTTTTGAGGGTAAGCAGAAGAAATGTAGAACCCATTCTTACTTTCAGGTAACGTTCTGACAAAAAATCTTTAAGACAATAAAACAAATTACCCACAATACCCCAGTCAAGAAGTTACATAAGGATACCCCCTCGCCAGCTAGTGTCGTAGGCTTTTTCTAGGTCAAAGAACACTGCAATAGTCTGGTTTTGCACGGCAAAAGCATTCTTTGTCTCTCGAGTAAGGAACATCAAAGGGTCAGAAGTACTGCTGATTAGATAAAAGATTCTTTGGCTCCAAGTACCACACAAGTTGAGCTTTGACCATCCTCTCATATATCTTGCTAACACAACTAGTTAGAGCAATTGGCCTATAGTTCTTAGGAAGGAAGGAATCTTTAAAAGGTTTTAAAACAGGTACAATAATAGATATCTTCCAAGACTTTGGTGAAGTTCCTGAAAGCCCAAAACTGTTTAAAATGCCTAGAAGAAATTGTTTTGTACTTCTAGGCAGATTAAAAATCATTGTGTACAGTATATCATCTTCCCCAGGAGATGTTGGGGAAGATAACGAGATTGCATGATCTAATTCTTTCATGGTGAAAGGAAGATTTTACAACTCTGAATTTAAACTAACAGGAGGAACAACCGTGGTACCGTCCATAATATTCCTGAATGCAGGAGAGTAATGTAGGGCACTACATATATTAGAGAAATGCCTACCTAAGGTTTCTGCAACTTCTCCAGAATCAGATATGAGGAAGTCATCAATTTTTAATATAGGCAAGGGAGGTGGAGAAAATTTCCCTTGCAGCTTTCAGATTCTGTTCCAGACTAATGACATAAGCGAATCATATTTCAATTCACTTATGTATCTAATAAAGGATTCCCTCCTTGCTTGCTTAAAGTTTTCTTTTGCTTAGCAAGAGCTCTTTTTTAAGACAATTTTATTGATTAAGCAAGGATATCTACAATATCTCTTGTAGCAAGTTCTTGTTATCTTTCAGCTCAAGGCACATGCATCACTCCAACAAGGTACCACAGGACGCCGAGGTTTACCAGAAGTTCAAGGAATAGACAGCATGGTGCCACACAGCAATATACTAATTAAATGCTCGGAAGCAGATGTTAGGCTCTGAAAATCATTTATCTCCTGATCAACTTCAGTAGGTTTTTTGAATAATCCCCAGTCAGCCTCCCCTACCTTCCATTTTGGTAAACATGGAGATGGAATATTTTTCATATACCTTAAGTGAATGGGCCAATGATCACTGCCATGATCAGTCTGGTCTATTACCCACTGATAATCTAACCTCAAAGACGAAGAGCAGATAGTGAGGTCAATGGCCGAATCAGTATTGTGAAAAACATCATGTCTTGTAGGGGAACCATCATTCATTAAAGTGACGTTATTCAAGTCAAGCAGCTGTTCTATCATTAAACCCCACCGGTCGCAGTTTGGCTCTCCCCAGAGCACCGTGCTTGGCATTAAAATCACCATCAGAATGAAGTGTTTAGGAAGCTGGTCTATCAATGTCTGTAGATCGTTTAATTCTAGCTGATGGGGATTACCCTGCACATCCTGCAATCTATTTCCTGATGATGGATCAAGGTATAGAGACCAAATAGTGATCCTTTTATAATTGAAAATTTGAACTGCACAAGCCTGCAACACAGTGTTCAATTGAACAACCCTGTGATTAACAGACTTGCGGACTATGATGCCTGTGCCTCCCTGAGCACGTACACCTATCAGGGGTGGAGACCTATGAAATGAATAATTAAAACCCAAGTTGGGAGTGTGCTCTCCCAACTTTGTCTCCTGTAGACACATCGCAGATAGATCATGTTCCTTAAACAGAACCCGAACTTGCTCTCTATTTGGTAAAAAGCCACGGATGTTCCACTGCATGAGAGCCATTATTTAGAGGAAAGGATCTTAAAATTCTCTAATAATTTAGGAATCTGTGTCCTGGTGATAGAGATCTTATCAGTTTTAGCAGTACTACTTGATCTAGATCTAGGCGTTACAGATCTTTTAGATGATGGGCCTTCACTTGCCCTTTCAGTTTTGCTCTTGTTTTCCTATGATGGCTGAGTGACCGTGAATGAGGCGAAGAGGGAGAAAGGGCCCTCTTCTGATGAATACAGAGGGCCTCCATCTCCTCACCGTCATCTCCACGGTGCACTGTAATGTCAGGATCAGGCGAGGGCTCAATGTCAGGCAATGTCCCTTACAGAGAGAAGTTGTCAACATATTGAGATCCTGCTTGAACCTTTGAACCAACAAGATCCCCTGGCTTGACCAGAGTCTCTGCAACATGAGTAGCCCCACCAGAGGGGGCATGGGAAGCCCCACCAGAGGGGGGAATAGGAAGCTCCACCAGGGGGGTGCGGGGTGCGCACTAAATTTCTTATCATGGGCTCAATGTTCACCCTTACAGTTCACATAAATTACCAGTCCAGAACATTCCTCGTGCTCAGGCTGGCCACATGATTCACAAAGTTTATTCCTGGTACAAACCTTAGAGGAGTGTACAAAACCAAAACATTTAAAGCACTGGAGCACTCTCTGTCTATAAGCACGAACTTTCATTATTTCACTGTCAAGAACAATGTCTGATGGCAAAAAAGAACTTACAAATGTTAAAATATGCATCGATGAGCATGACACTTTGAAAACCTTCCAAACCACATCTGGACACATTTCCAAAATTTCCCCCTCGTCCATTTCATGTAAATCTTCATTAAAGATAACACCCTTCACATAACTAAAATCATAGTGAGGTTTTATCTCTTTTATCATACCCTCGGGATCAAGCTTCAAATTTAGGAGCATTACCGATTGAACATCTGTCTTGGTATGAACTAAAAAACTATTACGCCCAAAGCGAGTTACTTCTGGACTCCCAACATTGCCAATCTTCTGGCTTACCAACCTCTTCACCTTGAAGAGGTTGCCTCTCTTACCATGTGTTGCAATAATTAACCACTTAGCTGGGTCTGGTGATCAGGAGGTTTTACTTATTCTACTAGGATCTTTAGTTTTATTTGGTGGTCTATAAATGTCAAGATACCTAGGGACCTCTTCTGCCTCTACAAGTCCAGCACTCATATAATATGACCTGAACTCTCTGTAGGCTCTGTGAGCTTCCAATTCCTTGTTGAAAAATATTCAGAATGAAAAAAAACACAATTTTTGCATGGCCTATTCCGTAATTCTTTAATGTTCCCAAACTTACAAAATTCATTAAATAGTGTGTCATAATTCCTTTCTAAAGGGACTGGTTTCACATACAAAAGGTTTGTAACAAGGAGGTCATTTGAAAAAGGCTCCAAAGTCACAATGGAGGAATTACCAGAATTATCCTTGTCCTTATCCATGCCTAAGTCGTCAGCAGAAGGTTTTAATAATGTCTCCATAAGACGAAGAATTGATGATTTGTCCAGGTAGCCCCCACCCATCATGGCGCCACATTTAGAGGACATTGTTATCTCATACAGGGCTGCCCTAGGGGTACCACCCAGATATACACCCCACCCTCAGTGCTTAAGGCGTCATGATGTCCGTCGAGATCAGACCCAGCACTAAGAGCAGGGTTTGACATCTAAACTTTCCCCTTGCTTGACCACGTTAGGTACTCGAGTTCTATGGGTGAGGTGGCATGCCAACCATCCTCACCCTCCATCAAAACTAATGAACAAGTCCAAATCATGTCCAAAAGCAATCCAAAAGTCATCAACATAAAATCCATACCTCATAGGGGGAGGAAGCAGAAGGGTGAAATGTTTTCAGTAAAAGGAAAAGGGCTGACTTATTTAGTTGGATCAACAGCTGAGCACCAAGGCCCAGCAAGAAAGCAGTTCCCACCAGGCATCAGGGCCCCAGCTGCTAAACCTTAAGCCCCCCATCGTCAGCAAGGCTTCAGCATCTGGGGGGAGGATGCTGTAATGGCTGGAAGAAGTAGAAGCACTATTCGAGAATTATGCTACCACCGAGATAAAGAGGGCCGCCCTGCTTGCCAAGCATCTGGATGGCAAGGTTAAGACTGCTCACCACTCGCTGGATCAGGGTCAGTGAGGGGACATGGTGGAAGTTCGCTGGGTCATTACAAGGGCTTACAAGATCACCCCGAAGAAGTGGAGACAGCGTTTCCAAGGTCAGGCCAAGGAAGTTGGTTGGGCCTGGAGCGATTTCTCCTACTATAAGACCCAAACTGGGCAGCACTGGCTCAATGCCATTTCATGCACAGAGTTCCAGGACCTGTTTAACTGGATCATGCTGGAGGACCTCTACCAGTGTGTCCCTGGTATGCTCGCGGTGCAACTTAACGACAAGCAACCCAAGACACTTGTGGAAGCTTGTCTCATGGCTGACGACTGGG
Organism: Macrobrachium nipponense; assembly: GCF_015104395.2. Taxonomy (NCBI): domain Eukaryota; kingdom Metazoa; phylum Arthropoda; class Malacostraca; order Decapoda; family Palaemonidae; genus Macrobrachium; species Macrobrachium nipponense. The sequence continues at coordinate 49,964,352 of NC_061110.1, read as the reverse complement.
AAACATTCAACACGTCTCACAGCACCTCCCACTGGTGCATAGTGCCACCCAGTCATCTCTCTGGATCCACACGGCCGAAGAACGGACACCATGGAAGCCCCCCGACTTGCAACTTCTGCAAGAAGGTGGGTCATATCGCAGCAGAGTGCTGCCTCAAGAGAGCCGCCAACCACCAACCTCCTCAGAAACGTCCTATGCCAACGAATGGTGCCTCCTCCTCCTCTCCTGACCAGTCAGACACCATACAGGGATCAGACCAGCAGAGGGGCTCCTGCAAAGCCTGTGGGGCTACAGGGCACTACTCCGCCAGATATCCCGGTTACCCAAAGCATGTGCCTTTGACCAGGCACGTCCACCTGATTAGTGCCACGGCCCCCTTGGCCATTATGCCAGATTCTAGGTCTCACCCTGAGCGGGTGTGGACCACTTCCGTCACAGCGGCACCCCTGGATGGCTCTACCTTCCTGTGACCCTGCCAGTTACAGTAGACACCAGCTCCGATCTGTGTCTCATAGACCGGGACCAAGTGCCAGCCAGTACCATTGTCGACGAGCACACCAGGTGGGCGATAACCTGGATTGAAGGACAGTCCAAGACCGTTCCCACAGTCGTTCTGCAGGTTACCACTCCTTGGTGCACCAAACCTCACTGCCTGGGTGTGGTGAGCACAATTAGGAATGGGGTAGGTTTCCTATTGGGACGGGACCTCCTCTGGGGATGGCCCTCACCCACACCTCTCCAGGGCAAAGCTACCTCCACCACGGAGGTTTCCACTACCTCAATGCCACCAGACCGGGCCACTGCCCTTGTGGTAGGCGTGCCCCCATCTGCACTACCTTCTGCTCATCCAAATGGTCGTGCATTCTAAGGACCAGGTCTCCTCCCTTCCCACAAAGGAAGCTTGGCCCTTCACAGTACCGCTGCAAAACCTGTGACATAATTGGCCTGGGTGCCCTAGCATGCAAAGAGCAGCGGACACTGTCAACTCTCCGCAAAGCTCAGCCTTCCACATGAGACAAGAACCTCTGTCTCCCATCACCACAGGCACACCGAGAGGTATGGCACCTCTGGTACCAATGGTCCGTCTGACCTCAACTATCTGCCAGTGGCACTTGGGAGCCCTGAGCAGTGCCCTGCTCCGTCCAGCCTGGACGTAGAGCCATCACAAAACGTAGCCTCCATGCCTGGCCCTAAGCTAGTGCCAGCATCAGAGCCTAATCAAGCCTCAGATCCTCCTCTAGGAGAGCTGCCAAACTCCTCAGAGTTAATTCTGGCCCACTGCGAGCCTCCAACCCCAGACGCTTCTTCCTCATCACCTCTGTTGGCCGAGGATGAACCTCCAGCAAACCACACCATTACATCGTCTCTGAACAAACAGGAACTGCCTGGCCAGGAGTCAGCCTGGAGTCTTACCCTTACAACGGCTGTCGCAGCAGCCGGAGTGAGGGCCTCCCCTGCAGTAGGTTCCACTTCTACAACGGTTGCTGCAGATGCCGAAGTAGGGTGTTCACCTGTAGTCCCCAGGGCTACCAATGACTCTGCTCCTGACGGCATTTCTGGCCTTTCCCCAGAGTTGGTGCCTCTGTAATGTCTATTGGCAAAACCCTTTTACTGTTTGTATAATTAACCTCCATGAAATATAATACCAAACACCCAAATTATGACATATATCTAGTAGGAAAAGAAAAAAGGAAAAAAAATAATAACAATAATAAGCGAACCTTCCCAATTACAAAGCGCACATAAGAGAGGAAAAAAACATGTATATAATCCAACATTTTCCCCAAAAATGCAGTATGTATCATTACGGAATTTGCTACCGCAGCAAATCTCATCGACCAGAAACAACCAGAAACCACCCCCTTACATAGTACATCTCCGTGGAATGCCAGAATCAACATCTCCGAAAATAGTGCAAATCTCCGAGTAATTAACTCCAAAGGAAAAAATCAGCAACCAGACTCATCACAGTATTATCAGCAAAAATCCACCTGTGAACTTATAGATATGTCTAGTCAGACTTGCAACCTCAGAAACCATTATTTTCCAAATATTCTATACTAACATCATATAGCCACATTTCACAAAATTATCTCCAGGATATCACCAAGGTGCCCAAAAAATTTTCCTTAAAACATAACTCCCCCATGACATTACCCCAAGTATATAAAACCAAATTACCACCTATTTCGGATAAACCACAAAAAACACAATTCCACAATTATATATCGCCAAAATAACCACTGGTGAATATAAAAATGCAACACCTTCATAAAACCACAGTGCAGTAATGCCACTTGCCCCCATTAGCCACAACACCAAAAGAACCACAATACCCCCTCTTTGGCTCGTAAAACCACAGAAATTCGGCTTCAAAAATCATAACCACAAAAAAAAATTCACCGCCAAAGATAATGCCACCCACATGTCACCATATTAATAATAATACCACTCCGGCGATAAAAATATTCCCCTCCATTTCACCAATAACCACATGTGGAATAAAAACCAAGTATCCAAAAAATATCATTACACTCCAAGCACGGTAATCAAAAGAGAAACTCTGTCCCCAAAAAATGCACTCAAAGCATCTAACTGATACACTCGAAAATATTGCCACATATCTTCTCTTACAAAGGTTTCCATTTGCACCAAAATAACTGCAAAAAAACTGAATCCAAAATAGCGAACTAAAACATAGCTCTTACCACTATTGGCCTAAACTCTGGACCATCTCCAACAAAACAAAATACCACATGGCCAAAATATTATATCTTCAATTCTCCAGTAAAATAACCTCGAAAAGCCTCTCTAAGGAGCTCAATGTTACTGTCAAAAACTATAAACTCTCTGTTTAGCATAACTGCTGAAAAGGGCAAAAACTTGGCAAAAAAATTGCCGAGGAATTCTAGAAAAAATCATCAATGTGCCATAACTCATTACAACAAAACCACAAAGGGTCTAAACAAAGGCTTCTTCATATTCACTACGTCACAGGCCATCATCCAGAAAAAAAAATGTAGTGCCATTATGTAGACATTCAAAAATGCAAACATTCTCCCCTAAATCTCTTTGCAGCATCAAACGGCTGGAATTAGAAACGCATTCCCAAACAATGATTCCAAGTCACGAACAGAGATATTAAAAAATCTACACAAACTGTTCTGAGAGGAAAATAAATTCAATTCACTCATGACAAAAAAACTTACGTCAGGGATGGCTAACGTCCAAAAGGGGAAAAGAAAAACCAATAGCACTGTTGACTGTTCATGTGACACCTGTGACATCTGTGACTCACGTAGACTTCAAGCAACTGTCTTCTGAACCCATAAAAAAGGAAAACTCTAGGGCTATCACAGGAAACCAAAGAAAACACACTTTGAATTTTTCCATCGTCTTTGAAAAGGGCATTAACACAATATCCTCCGATAAAACACCTTTATATTTGTGGTTAGTACCTTCCCATTCCACAAACATCACCACCCTTAGATGATTCCTACATTCTAGAAATGTCACAGCTCATCACCTTACAACGGTGTCTTAATTATATTGTCTATAATATATATATATATATATATATATATAATATATATATATATATATATATATATATATATAGATATATATTATCTATATATATATATATATAATATATATATATATATTATATATACATATGTCATTGTAATAGCCACAATGCCCTTTTAACTTCTCAAATTCTTTACTCTTTTATTGATACGCTTGTCACTGCAAAGCATTGAGATCCAGCTTCCAAAGAAATAGGAAGAAATCATGATGTCTGGTACCGGGAAACTAACCCGCGAAACCACAATCACGAGGTAACCTTGCCGACCTGACCACGTAGTCATTTCCCGCTACCGGACATCATAATTTCTTTTTATTTCCTTGGAAGTTGGATCTCAAGGTTTTGTAGTGACAAGCATATCCAATAAAGAGCAAAGAATTTGAGAAGTTAATAGGGCATTATGGCTATTACATTTACATATGTATCTGGTAAAAATGACCAGAAGATTCTACAAATATAGCACATACATATTTTATTTCTGAAATAAAGCAAATTACATATTAAACGACATTTGTATCTTAATGCTTGTATAAAAATCACGGTTGTGTGATAAAAATTGCACTAAACGGATATTATGGTGGAGGTGGGTTGATAACTGCAGTAATTACAAATACTTGCGTTCGATGGGGATTTGCACTCGAGAGTCGGTATCAACTTACACCTTTTGTTGATATCTGAATAGGCTAAGGCATCACAGACCATCGTGAGTTCTTGTGTTCAGCAGTTCGAGCCCGTGAAACAACAAACTTTTTACATCTATAATATCCCGCCAGTATACTTATACAGTGGTACCTCGAGATATGAAATAAATCCGTTCTAAGGCGGCCTTCGTATCATGAAGTTTTCGTATCTTGAACTGCATTTTACATGTAAAATGGCTAATCCGTTCCAAGCCCTCCAACAACACTCCAGTAAATTTCATAATAAAGCTAAATTGACCTATAAACAATGAAATACTACAACAATTTGGACCATTCAGTACCTAACTTAATACATACTGCTAATATGTACTACATAGTACCTGTAAATAAAGTGTATTAGTGTACATGGTATACAAGAAATACTGTACGTACATATGTACGTATGTAGTAAAATGTGGAAGCTTACCTTTCGAGTGAGGCTATCTCTGAAAGTGGCAACAGAGGAGGACAAATGGCAGATATGTATGTACACTTAACTTTACAAAACACAAAAAAGTGTAAGGAAAACATAAATTAAACTTTACGAAACACATTAACAAAACTGTAACACTTAACTTTACAAAAAACTTAAAATTATATATATTTTTTCTTTTTTTGACTTTTAAATTTTTTTAAAGTTTTTATACTTTTCGGTTTTTTTTTTATTTATTTATTTATTTATTTATTTATTTATTTTTTACAAAATTTCAACTTCTTCACCACTTTCAACTTTCTGTTTTTTCGTAGTAGTATCACTTGGTTCTTCCCTTTTGCTTACTCCTGCTAAAGGCCTCTTTAAAAAATAACTATCCAAGGAAGATTGCTTCTGCCTGCTTTTGACAATGTTCCTGAAACGACTCAGGCAAACGTCATCGAACTGTGCAAGCATACGACCTTTGTAAGCCTTTTCGGGGTGTCTCTTTTCTACGAATGATTGCACCTTATGAAAAGCAGCTAGAGCATCCTCAATTTCTGCCGTTGTCATAGTCGTCGTCCTCCTCCTCGCCACTGCTAGAGAACACCTCTTGCTTGTTGGTTTTTGTTTGTTTGTATGGTGCTTTTACGTTGCATGGAACCAGTGGTTATTCAGCAACGGGACTAACGGCTTTACATGACTTCCGAACCACGTCGAGAGTGAACTTCTATCACCAGAAATACACATCTCTCACTCCTCAGTGGAATGGCCGAGAATCAAACCCGCGACCACCGAGGTGGGACGCTAATACCATACCAACCACGCCGCTGAGGTGCTTGAGAGAACTCCTCTTGAACGACGTTATGTTGCATGGCCTCCAACTCCTTCAGGTCATCTGTCGTAAGCTCCTCTTGGTGCTACTCGAGAAGGTCATTGATGTTGTCCTCGTCGACGACCGGCCCCATGGACTTGCCGAGTGCAACGATCTCGTCAAGATCTGGTTGCGAAACAGTTTCAGGATCGTCAACTGTTCCTGAATTTGCAGCACCAGCTTCACCCACGTCGAATCCCTCGAAGTCTCGGGCGCATATGGCATCAGGCCAGAGTTTCCTCCACGAGGAATTCAAGGTTCACCTCAAAACCTCCTGCCAAGCTTGGTCGATGAGTCGGATGCATATTACGATATCGAAATGCTCCTTCAAAAATTCACGCAAGGTGAGGTTTGTGGTATCGGTGATGTCGAAACATCTCTTGAAAATATATTTCGTATACAGCTTCTTGAAGTTCGATATCACTTGCTGGTCCATGGGCTGGAGAAGAGGGGTGGTGATAAAAGAACACTCCACTAGGATATCTTCCTCGAGGCCAGGAGGGTGAGCAGGGGCATTGTCCAACACCAGCAGACATTTCAGAGGGAGGCGCTTCTCTTCCAAGAATTTCTTCACTGTCGGGCTGAAACACAGATTTACCAACTCGGTGAACAAAAGCCTCGTTACCCAGGCTTTCACATCAGCCCTCCACATCACTGGAAGCTTCTCCTTGAGCATTTTGTGGGCCTTGAAGGCTCGAGGAGTCTCCGAATGATAGACAAGTAGGGGCTTCACCTTGCACTCCCCACTGGCGTTGGAACAAAGTGCGAGCGTAAGCCTGTCTTTTATAGGCTTATGTCCGGGTAGCTTCTTCTCTTCCTGCGTGATGTACGTCCGACGAGGCTTTTTTTTTCAAAAAAGGCCAGTCTCATCACAGTTGAATACTTGCTAAGAACTGTAGCCTTCCTTGGTCGTCATCTCGTCGAACGTCTTAATAAAGGCTTCGGCCGCTTTCGTGTCCGAGCTGGCCGCCTCCCCATGCCGCACCACGGAATGGATGCCAGTCCATTTGGGGTTGGCATTGATGTCCCTTCTCCTCCGTCGTCTTCGGCCTGGGCAATCAAATCGCCGAAAATGCGCTGGCCTTGTGGCAGATTGCCGTCTCGGTTATCGTATCGCCAACGATTTCTTGTCTTTTATCCAGACAAGAAGAAGCCTTCCCATTTCATTGTGCACGTGGGTCCTCTTGTTGGGCAAAATAGTCACGCTCTTGGAAGGTGTAGCTGCTTTGATGACATTTTTCTGTTTAAGGATGGTGCCTACTGTCGACGGATTTCGGCCGTATTCCTTGGCAATCATACTCAATTGCATACCAGCTTCATATTTTTTAATGATCTCCATCTTCGTCTCCAAAGAGAGCATCCTCTTCTTTCCGTGAATTTCAACTTTCTTGGGACCCATGACTACGTATATACTGTACGTAATTATGTTATGTAGTCCGTATACGTATGTAGTAAAGTTCTCACACAACACGATAAAGTATACTTCAACGAAATCACTAACGAATTTACGTTAATAAACGAAATCGTGTGCATACGATACTAATGATGCCATGAAGTGGCCGAAGAAGCATGCCGCTACGTAGATGCATCATGGGAGGGATGCTGACCAGTAGGAGACAAGGATCTCATGGCAGTGACTAGCATCAGGAACCAATGGGAGAGCGGGAGGATGGTGGCGAGTCTACTCAGTTGGCAGCGCACGAGTTTTAAAATTGTTATCGGTGGTCCGGGCGAATCTTGAACTTTACAGCAACAACCTTTCGTATCTTGAACAATTTTCGTATGTAGAGCCACAAAAATGTTCGTATTTGCTTTCATATCTCGAGTTTTTCGTAAGTTGAGCCTTTCGTATCTGGAGGTACCACTGCATATAAATAAATTATTTCTGAGTTAGAGTGAATTGGATATTAAATGACGTACAGTTGATGCTTTTATGTAAATCACGGTGATGTGAAAGAGAGAATACATTACATACACACACACACACACACACACATATATATATATATATATATCATATATATAATAAATATTAATAATGAATGGCATTGTCGCTTGTAGAAAGTCGGATCTTTAATAGTATGGCCAGCAGAAACTTCAGCATTTTTCAGATAAAACTTTACTTTTCTCCATAACTGAAAAATGCTTTAGTTTCTGCCGGCCATACTGTTTCTATTAAATATATATGTATATATATATATATATATATATATAATATATATATATATATACATATATATATACAGTAGTACCTCGAGGTACGAAAGGCTCAACTTACGAAAAACTCGAGATACGAAAGCCAATACGAAAAATTTAACGGCTCTACACACGAAAAGTTTTCAAGATACGAAAGGTTTCTGAAAGTCTGAGATTCGCCAAGATAACAATTTTGAAAATTGCGCCGCGCGCCACCATCTTAGTACTAGTAGACTCGCCACCATCCTCCTGCTCTCCCATTGGTTCCTGATACTAGTCGCAGCCATGAAATCCTTCTCTCCTATTGGCCAGCGTCCCTCCCATCATGCATCTACTATGTACACGTGGTGGCGTGCTTCGGCCACTCGGTACCAGCATTGTTATAGTACGCACACGGTATTCGTTTTCCGGATCGTCAATGTGTACGTTATTTAAAAAAAAAAGTGACCAAGATCTCTCACATGGGATAAGGGATCAAGGTCTCTCTCATGGGATAACTGGAAACTTTGCAAGGTTGGTAGAATATCCACTCCCTGCTGAACAGAGGGTGTAGACCAATCATTTACAACATGCATACCAGTACGTATAATCAAGGCACTTCAGTTTATGTTGAAGGTCAGCAGCCGAACATTCAGTACCCCAATCAGTTGCAGAGAGAGCATTTGGTTGAACAGGGTTTTGATGGACACACCAGGGCCAACAGAGTCATGAGGTGCAAAAAAAGAACCAAGTGATAAAAAACAGAAAGTTGAAATTCTGTAAATAAAAAAACAAAAAAAACCTATGTAAAGTAAAAAAAAAGTAAAAAAAAAAGTTAAAAATAAAAAAAAAGAGAGAAAAAAACCGGCAGAAATTAAAGCCGCTTTACATAAAGTGCAATCATTTGTAGAAGACACCCCCCGAAAAGGCTCACACAGGAACATTGCAAAAAGTAGGCAGAAGCAATCTTCCTTGGATAGTTACGTATGTACATAGCCTCACTCGAAAGGTAAGCTTCCACATTTTACGTTACAGTAATAATATTATTGTACTAATATACACTTTATTTACATGTTTTGCATTTTTATTCTTAATTTAGGTATTGAATGGTCCAAATTGTTGTAGTATTTCATTGTTTATAGGTCAATCTAGCTTTATTATGAAATTTACTGGGGTGTTTTTGGAGGGCTTGGAACGGATTAGCCATTTTACATGTAAAATGTGGTCCAAGATACGAAAACCTCATGATACGAAAGGCGCCTCGGAACGGAGGTACTACTGTATGTATATATATATGTATGTAATATATATATAGCTATATGCTATATATATATTGTATATATATAATATATTATATATATCTATATATATATCTATATATATATATATATATAATATATATATATATATATATATATATCATACACTTTTTTCCCCGGCCATTTGGTGACTCTCACCATGCAAGACGACAATAGCACTACTGATTTTAAGCATTCTACAGGAGTTAGAAAATAATGACTATTGACTTTATGTGAAGAAGTTCATCTGCCATTTACAGGGCATTTCTAGATAGACGTCCACAACCTTCCACTCTTTCCTTCGTGGCTGCAACCTTTTCCCCCACACACACACACACACACACACATACACACACACACACACACACACATATATATATATAATATATATATATATATATATAATTATTATATATATGGATAGATAGATAGATAGATAGATAGATAATAGAATATGATAGATGAGATAGATATGGAAAAAGTTACAGCCACGAAGGAATGAGCGAAACAATGAGATACTAAAATACTTTTGTCTTATTACCAAGACATGGCTGGTGCGACCATGTCTTAGTAATAAGACAAAAGTACTTGGCATCTTACTGTTTCACTCTTCCTTTGTGGCTGTAACTTTGTTTGCATAATCATCACAATTTTACCTTTCCGTGATTTCAAACCAAACATACATTCATACATACACACCCTATATATATATATATATATATATATATATATATATATATATATATATATATATATATAAGTCATATCACATTTCTGTGATTCAAATACATATATCGAGCTACAATGTCCTTTAATATCTAATTCGCTCTACCTCGGAATTAATATATTTTCATATATGCTTAACTGAAGGGGAATTTTTTTCTCAATAGTAGACTTGCCTGGACCAGGGCGCGAACCCATGTATCCTTTCAAATCCAGGAATGTCAGTGAAGTTTTTACCTACTACACCACCGCGAGAGGCTAAAAAGTTCATGTCGCCTCTCATGCTCATATACCTTTCGTGCGCAGGTAATTAGTTGGTTTGGAGACAACATCAACCCACCTCGACTCCGGTAGTGTTTGTAGTGCTTTTGACAGCACGTAGCCAATCTATGTCATATCACATTTCTGTGATTCATATACATATATCGAGCTACAATGTCCTTTAATATCTAATTCGCTCTACCACTGTTCCTCTTCCTTGTGGCACCCTTTGAAGAGGGCCCCTTCAATGTTTTTCAGAGAAATATGCAGTTGTTTGATAATCTTGTTATACAGCAGGACTCTGTTTACCTGTCTTTATTTACAGTTCAATTCTTCTGATATGTGTGTTTTCCTAATGTAAATATAAAGAATTAAGTGAAACCTGTTTACCTAATGTAAATATAAAGAATTAAGTGAAACCTAAGTGTTTACCTAATAACTTCCTCCCTTGAAGACAAAATCTTTGCATATGCTTTTACCTGAACCCATTATTAAAGTTAGATTTCACCTTCCCAAGTTACTTTAAGTTACTGTAGCCTTCAGTATAGAACCATATCAGTGGCGACCTTGCCAGGATCTTGCAGTTTGCCTGGTTGTAAGAATAGAAACTAACCTCCTAGGATAATTTGCCCTTTTATAAGTGCACAAGTGATCTAGTTCCACAGTGTAAGAGTCATTATTTTAATCTTTATGTTAGGTGCAATGAGCTTTTGATGCTAATGAATGATAGCCTGCATGTCTTAACCCTTAATGGACTGGGAATAAATCAATATGCAGCACCCCAGGCTTGCAAAACTTTGAGATTGGCCAATTTAAGAAAAAAAAAAAAACACCAATGGAAAGAGGAAGATGTGCAAATACACATGGTGTAGGAAAAAAAATTCTAAAAAATTTTCCCTATCTTCCACGAGAAGTTGAAAATTAATATTTACAACCCCTTATGGGGCCCCCTTTTTACAATACAATCAAAATTTTACGAAGTTATACATGCTTTTCCTAATAAGTAAATTGATTTTATTTTGTAAAATTATAATTATAGCTCACACAATATCAAAACAGATAATAAATAATATTAATAACAAATTTTGAGCATATTTCTATTGTAAAATGTTTATGTAAATTTACAGAAAACAAAAATGCAATAACTTTTTTGAACATACACGTTTCTTTTTTTTAATATTTCTTTGCAAAATTACATTTATAACTGACATACCATCATGAAAAATAAGAATTAAAACTAACAGCAACCCCTTGGTATATTTATGATCAAATTTACAAAAACATGTCAAGATCCCAACGAAGCCCTGGACTGCCAAGTCTCTCATGTTAGCTAGTCTTAAAAGTTGCCTTAGTGAATTTATGGCCTATACTAGTAGTAATGGCACCTCTTTCCTGCCTGATTTCCCCTAATTGATGGCGTGTAATATTACTCACCACGAGTCACTCCGTCAACCACCAAAAACCTGTTATTGTTACTCGTGAGCATGTCCGTCTACTAAGGGTTAATGAATAGGATAGTTAGGCAAGTGAAGTGAATATTGAAGTGATCAAAATAAAATAGTGTGTGCATTTCCTTTCCATGTGATTTGGCCAATTTCTTTTCTGAAAAGTTATATAAGCACAGAAAAAGATATCCAGCAATGTCTCATATTTACTGGATTTTATTCTCATGTGTTGGGATTAATTAGGCAGACCTTTTATCTAGCCATTCCATTTTAAAATATAAATATAGCTACATTATAGAATAGTACTCTCTTCTGGGCCACATGAGCCCAAGAATTGTGTTTAACCAATAACATCTGTTAGCATCTTAATAACTCTTAGCATGTGTAAATTTAACATTTCCCATAACCGTCACTATGTCTGTGAGATTGATTGATTGGGAGTTATCTGGTGTCACAACTACCAGGGTCACTGAAAATATATCCGTGAGAAACACCCCTTTCATTCATAAGTGTAAAGACATTCCGATACAAGAGGAAATCTTCTGAAACCATTTGGTCATTCCATTCAACTCTACATAAAGTAATGCTAATGCCAGGTGTTCATTAGGTAGACACAGACAATCTTGAACTGTCTTGCCCAAGCAGCCTCACCAGTCTGCCAGTGTTCCCAGCCTTTGTCAACACTGACCATGTATTTAGTTAAAAGAAATGTGTGAAATTTGATCATGTGCAAACACAGGTCTTAAAGTAACAAATTCCTTTTTTTTAAGCACGTGAAAGTTTCCAGGTAGCTTAGTCCTTCCTACTGAACAAACCGAGTCCTACGAGACACCCCTGCATTGCCATCAACGAGCAAGTCTCGAATTTGAATTCCATCGAACCATCTGAATCTTAAGAGACACCCTGCATTATTTGTTACCAACACACCTACACTCCAAAGAACAAAATCTGAGTGCCAGTGCCATCTCATCCAAAGGGGCACTCTTACTTAACAGTGGCACCACCACTGACCTTACACCGTTTCTTAAGTCCTCATTAACATAGCCAAGGGTTGTGCTCACCTAAACACCACCTCAAGATGTCTCAGGCAACAAGATCCTCATTAAATGAGGACTACAAGATCTACATGGAAATCGGTAGGAAAATGGAATTAACAGGATCAGTCCTAAATAAGTTGGTCAAAGAGAGGGTAGACTCTGCCAAGGTAGAGAGAGAGGCAGAAAGGGCTGGGAGGGAGAAAGAAAAGACTGGTCCTTGAGAGAAGGAAAGAGAAAAGAGCTGAGAAGGAGAATGAGAGACTGGTCCTTGAAAGAAGGGAAGAGGAAGAAAGAGCTGAGAAGGAGAAAAAAAGAGCAGAGAAGGAGAAAGAGAGAGCACATCAGCTCGCCCTTGCCACTTGACCCTCTCCATACTCAATCCTCAGCAGCGTCAGCACCCTCATCAGAAAATGGGACGAGGAAGCCCTAAGCCTGGCTCAACCATGCCGAGAAAGTCCTGAAAACCTATAACCCCGCTCCAGGTGAAGTGTCACTGATCCTGGGGAAGCATCTTGATGCGAAGGGTGCCACTGCTTTTAATGCAGTCCGTGTGGCCATTGTGAAAGCCTTTAAGATAACTCCTGATTGATGGAGATGATGATGGTGAAGCCTACCAAAGGAGGCTAATCAAACCAGGTCCGAATGGATCTTCATGAAAACCAAGGACCTCAAACAAGCTAGACTTATTAAAAGCCACCTTTGTGGATGAAATACTCTAAACTTTTCCAACTCGAAGATTTCCTATTTTATGCCCCTCCAGTTCTCGCCACACACCTGTGTGATAAGGCCCCTACAGCTGGAACATCTATCATCCTAATCTCAATTCCTATGGGCATAAAATATATCCCTAATCACAGGCCTAAAATAACTCTCATCCACCTTCCAAAAATGGGCAACCCCCAAAGAAACCAATGTGAGGGCACTGCTGGGAACCAGGGCACCTCATTGAACAGTGCCATTTGAAAGCTGAGAATCAGCAGAAAGCTCACATTAAACCTCAAAATGGGAACACAGCAGAAAGCTGCCCATGAACATTGGGCAAACAACAACAACAACAACAACCTGCTCCCTCCTGCGACAGTGCCAAACAAACATTATAGAGGCAGTTATCGCACTGCCTGTCGAGCTTATGAGCAAAATGCCCCAGTAAATCAGCTATGCCTGCCATTGCCTTGGCGGTTACAAACTAGGTCTTTAAGCAAATCAGCTACACCCGACATTGCCTTGGTGGTTACAAACTAGATCTTTAAGTCCTGCAGCCAAAGGTCCCATATCTGTGGCACCCCCTCGAGGTATATATCCTGCACATCAGGTCACAGCATTCAATGACTCTGGTGTGCAAATTTCCCTCATAAGGGAAGACAAAACCCCCATGGGGATAAAATTGATCGACATAAGCTTGTCACAATCGAAAGTATCAAGCATATAAAAAGGATACTTCCTATTGTTCAGCTGAGAGTGATTTATGGCGCTTATGGCCCCGATATCCGGTTAATGGCACCTCTGTTAGGTATATTATGGCGCCATAACTCTATAACCAGAACTAAGTACGTTATGGCACCATAAATCACCGTTTTACAAGCGCCATAAAACTGGACCACCATTAACCAAGTCCACTGATAACCGGGGACTACCTATACTTAAAATAGTGCCACCTGGCACTCGTATTTATGGTGCCTCACCCGGCACAGAGACTTCACTTTTAACTATCGTGGCATCATATAACACAAGACCATGAATCCTCTGTTGTCACGCCTCTTCAAGACTGACTAACAGCATTACTGTATTACAAAGTTATTTTCTAACACTAAGTGCATGAAATGCTTTAGGATTTAATCATATTAACCAGTTAACCTTGTTCCTCTATTGTTACATGTTAGGTAACTATCTTGTTTAAAAAATTTTTGAACTTCCTTAATTGCTGCTCTAACGTAACTAAAAGTTTACATCCTAGCAGCATAGTTACTTCTGCATTAAAGTAAATGTCATAAGTGACACTATGTATCTTTATATGGATATTCTAAAGAATTATTGAAATTTTAGAGAATAATATAACCCTAAAGGAAGTGAAGAGAGATAATAACTTGTTCAAATGAGTTCACATGAATGTAGCCTTTCTAAACTGATCAAGGGTGAGAATGTCAACTTGGTTGCGAAGGTGCAACAAGGGAAACCTCTTCCATGCAAACTCACCATCCAAGATTAGAAATGATATACAATATAAGAATATTTTACAATCTTTGTTGAAGGGCCACAGCCAAAATCAATGTATATGATTTTACCTGAGTCGGATTTCATTTGCAAGAAAGGTTATCATAGCCTTAAGTGTTGAACCATATCCAATAAATATAAATATATTATATATATATATATATATATATATATATATATATATATATATATATATATATATATAAATAACAAACATTTCCAAAAAGAGCAAAGAATTCAAGAAGTTAAGAGAGCATTGTGGCTATTACAATTTCATATGCATCTGGTGAAAAAGTGACCAGTAGATTCTACATATATATATATCATATATATCATATTATATATATATATATATATATATATATATATATATATATATATATATATATATATATATATATATATATATATATATATATATATATATATATATATATATATATATATATATATATATATATATATATATATAACAAGCGTTTCCAAAAAAGAGCAAAGAATTCAAGAAGTTAAGAGAGCATTGTGGCTATTACAATTTCATATGCATCTGGTGAAAAAGTGACCAGTAAAATGGCGAATACTTCAGAGAAACTTTGTTTACTGGTGGAGCATTTCCTTTCCTCAAAGATCCTGAAAATGTGTTATCTGTTGAAGAAGTCACATTTTTGCATAAGGTACCATGTTTCAAGGCTCATCAGACACAGGAGCAGCTTCGAAACAGTGGTATACATGCCTTCTCGTCAAGTGAATTTCCAGGTAGCTCCCCTGACCTTTGTGTGTGTTAAAACATTGGTAGTATCTTCAAGGATCGTGTTGAAGAGTGCACAGTGAACTATGATGGTATACCAAGTCTCGACGACCTGCGAAGAGAGGTGACCGAAGTGCTCAGGGAAATGCAGTTCAAGTCTCAGCTTTTTTTGCGATTTGCTGAAATCATACCCCTCAAGAATGCAGGCTATGGTGCATGCAGATTTTGTTGAAATTAGCAGCCAATGAAGGTTTCTGTCTGATAACTGCACATGCCTTACAAGAAGTTTCAAATGTAACTCGTTTCTGGCTTATGAAGTCTCTTATCGTGTCCAGATTTCTTGACATTGGGCTTCAATGTACAGATTATAGCAAGATTATCGAAGTATACATGGCATAATTTAGCCATCTGAATGATAATGAAACCGAGAAATCACTAATATCATGAGATAACATAAAAGATTTCACAAATAAAAAATTACTTCTCAATTTAATTTCGACTAAGAATGCAAACTCTAGTTTTTCCTTTAAAAAATTCATGGGTAAATAAAACTTGGAATGTTACATTTTTATACTGAAATTACCCACATGAAAAATTATACATTTGCATAACAAGAGTGTAATAGCTAAAATGCTCTATTGGAGACCTAATACTTTTATTTATGACGAAGTTTTGTTTTATTTCATTGTAAGTGTAAGCTGCAATAGCTGTTGGGTTACTGAAGCCTTAATGTAAAGACATTATTTGGCATTTAACAGAGAAAGCTGGGGTTGGGGGGAGGGGGAAGAATTTAAATAGCTCCTTTGTTAAAGTCCAAATTTAACTTTAATTCTCTGATTCACCATCAGAAATATTCATTACAGATCTCGCTCTCTCTCAGTTAAGTGCCAAATAATGTCTTTGCGTTAAGATTTCAATAGCTCACCAACCAAGAGAGAAAGAAAGAGAAACTTTAGTAAATGATTCTAATGGTGAATGAGAGAATTAAAGGTAAATTTGGACTTTAACAAAAGAGCTATTTAAATTCCTTCTCTCTATCTCTATCTCTCAGCTGTTGAGTAATTGAAGACATTATTTGGCATTTAAAAGAGAGAGAGAGAGAGAGAGAGAGAGAGAGAGAGAATATGTAATAAATGATTCTAATGAATCAGAGAATTAAAGGTGAAATTGGACTTCAACGAAGGAGCTATTTAAATTCTCACCCCTTTCTCTCTCTCAGCTGTTGAGTAATTGAAGCCTTAATTGGTATAAAGATATTGTTTGGCTTTTAACACACACACACACACAGAGAGAGAGAGAGAGAGAGAGAGAGAGAGAGAGAGAGAGAGAGGTAAATTAAATTTGGACTTAAACAATGGAACTATTTAAATTCTCTCTCTCTCTCTCTATATCTCTCTGCTGTTGAGTAATTGAAGACATTGATTGGCATTTAAAATAAAGAGAGAGAGAGAGAGAGAGAGAGAGAGAGAGAGAGAGAGAGAGAGAGAGAGAGAGAGAGAGAAGAATTTAAATAGCTCTTTTGTAAAGTCCAAATTTACCTTTAATTCTCTTATTCACCATCAGAATCATTTATTACTGATCTCTCTCTCTCTCTCTCTCTCAGTTGAATGTCAAACAATGTCTACATTAAGGCTTCAGGAACTCAACAGCTATTGAGGCTTACACTTACATTTAGTCGATATAAAACTTAGTCATAAATAAAATTCTTAGGTCTGTAACAGAGCAATTTAACACGGCCACTCTTGTTATGTAGATGCTGTTGATGTAATTAATGATAAAACTTCAAAATGAGTCATTAACACCATTTTAAGTTAAGCAAAAATAGCAAAATGTTGATTGCAATGAGTTCCCAACATTAACTAATAGAGGGAAAATCGCAGTATTACTGAGGCCAGTGTCCAAAATTCTGCACACTTCCCAGCAAAGCATTTCTTCAAATTACAATTCGCAGTTTAAATGTGTTATTATGATCATTTCATCACTACAAATATATAGAAGAATTTCTAAAGGTATCTGCTAGGTTCTAAGTTTTAAAATAAAGCTTGTATGATGAAGCAGTTAACAATTTATTTAAATATAAATCAATTTCCAATTAATCGAAGCCACTGTCAAGAGTACTTGACACAAACTCAAACAAGAGCAGTCTCCTTATAACACCTATTAAAAATACATTGTGGGCCCGGTCATATGCACTAATGTGTGAAGGATCTTCACTGAGATTTTTAAGCAGCTGTTGTAATAAATAAGACGTGATAGGTCATGAAATTTACCCATAACTTCTGGTCACTCGGCAGCTCGCTGTCGCCATGTTTTCAGAGGTGAATGTCTAAAACTTGTATGGTGTCGAGTGCATGATCTCTCATAGACGATGGGATATCTATATGCCATAGCTACTTAATTTACAGCTGAGAGGATTGTTTATCAACTGTCCAGTATTCTGGGCACTTTACTTAGGGCTGGGTACGAAGGGGAGATATATATATATATATATATCAATTCAAGCTACAAATGTCCTTTAATATCTAAATTCACTTTACCTCCCAAATGATATATTTCATATATGTACCGAAGGGAATTTTTTAATTGATAATAATTTCGTCCCCCCCATGGGATCGAACCACCGTCCAAGTGGACGGGGACGAAATCAGGACGGTCAGTGACGCTATCCAATCAGCAAAAGAGCGTCTCTGTTGGCTGATTGGATAGCGTCATGACCGTCCTGATTTCGTCCCCGTCCACTTGGACGGTGGTTCGATCCCATGGGGGGACGAAATTATTATCAATTAAAAAATTCCCCTTCGGTATAGTATGAAAATATATCATTTGGGAGGTAAAGTGAATTTAGATATTAAAGGACATTTGTAGCTTGAATTGTATATAAATGGTTCCCTCCCCGGTTCGATGTGATAATTATTTCACGTTAAATATCTATATATATATAATATATTATATATATATATATATATATATATATATATATATATCTTTGACCTCCGAATGTAACGAGCGAAACCTGGCAATCGTAAAAGGCTCCTACGGGAAATAGAAATAAAACGACCACTTTTAAGCGAAATGAAAGTGAAAAATCTTGAAGACGACCATTGAAAAGAACCAGGTTTCACTTAACGAGATATATGTCACGATATTATTGTTCACAGCAGCACTCTTCCTCTTTCACGTAGGGAGAGAACTTCCCATTTTCCCCTTTATACCTCCAACTGCTTTGTGGCTCTGGTGACAAAGGGCCACGAACAGACAGGGGAATGCAAATGAAGATAAAAGGGAAGACAGAAATGAAGGAACGTATGTAGAGGGTGGAAGCACTGAAAACGGCATAAGGAGAAAGAAAATGCTTTGAAATTAGCAATAAAATAAGAATGACAAGGAGGAATTTGGAGAAAGGCGGCGTAAAATAGGAGAATAATATAGTATATGGAGAACCCAGCAACAAGAACTATGGATGAAGCTTCAGGAACAGATACCGGTCTTCAAAACGGGGAAAACTAAAATCCAAAATCCACATTCGTTTAAAACGTCATATGTAACACGGGGAAATATAATCACAGAAAGGTACTGAAAAATGTGATGGTAAATTGGGGCTGGAGAGGGGGGGAGGAGAGAGAGAGAGAGAGAGAGAGAGAGAGAGAGAGAGAGAGAGAGAGAGAGAGAGAGAGAGAGAGGCTCTAGTCTTTGCAAGGGGATAAAAGTAGTTTTCTTCTCTCAATTCTTTGTTTCGTACGCAGAGAAGACGCACGTACTGATTCCTTATTCCAGCAGGGATCCTTTTTCTTTTCGCCCTTAAGGAGGGAAAGAAAAGCAAGAGCAGAATAGCCGAAATACGAAGAAGGGTATATATTGTAATTAAGAACGTGATCTTGTTTAGCCCCAAAGGCTCAGAGGCTATCTTTACGTATGCTAAGACCTCGCTCCTTAAAGGCAATGTTAATGAAGACACACTCTTTTTGCTCTTTCATGACCAACACTGCCGCAACCTGAAGAGTCCAAACTCAAGTGTCGCTTTAGCTTTTGAAAAGTGACGGAACAGAACAGGAAACGGAATATGATAAATCTCATGATACGAGAAACCACAAAATTTTTTGAATGCTCTTACTGACACAATCCATAAATAGGATTCTATTTAGAGACTATTTTTTACGTGATCAAGATTCACTTCATTTACTGATTATCATCTTTATAAAACCGTATCACTGAATGACAACAATCCGCCAAATAGAAGTAGTGCTCTAAACAACTCTTGTCGGTGAAATGAAGGACAGTTAGCTAAGGATCCGTATTATTGAATATTTCTGACTGTGTTATCCTCCTTTATTAACGATTCATGTGTCGAGACTCTATTCAACTGTCGAAAGTAATAATTATAGTTTATGAAATTACCATGTTTATTTCGGGATTATAACAATTTCATTTCCTAGAGATAGAACACCACTCTTTACATCAATATTGGACATCAGTGTAATTCATGATCTTCGAAGCTCCGAGTTTCTTTCCTCCGTAATATAGATTCTTCAGAAACTTCAGTGAGTGGGTTTACTATTTGACTGATTCAGTGCTATTAACTGGCGTCATCAGTAATTGTATTCGCATTAATAAGGTTCTAATGAGTTAATTTCTTGAAAAGATGGAGATCATGGTAAAAGTTTCTCGGGGCAACTCGAGTTTTGGGTGTTGGTATTTTGACAATTCCAATACTTCCTCAGCGTGTTGACAACATGGCAAAAGGCCTGATACACCATTACATGTTTGGAAAATTCAGAAATGAAGTTCTGATCCTCTGAATCGTCACTGCTGATTTACAAATGATAATAGAATAAGTAGCCTATACGTATCTAAAGTTGCAGAAGCCGCTTCATCAAGAAAGAGTTGGTCAGGATGAATTCCATAAGTGGCGTTGAGATGCCATGGTACAGAAAGAAATGGGAGAACTTTCTCTTCTAGAAAAAATTCTGAATTACACCACTTTTCAGTACCTACTGAGGCTGCCCTAATGCATATCAAATTGCCCCTTAAAAGTGCATTGAGAATATTTTTTCATGCATAATACCTAAAAGAGATGACTTAAGAGATTAAATTTCACCTTTGGTTCACACATACACACATATATACATATACACATATATACTATGTATCTTCTTTCCCACCGTTATCCCTACATTAAGGGGTCGGTTGCCTGTTGCGCCATTCCTGACACCATCAGGCATGGTTTATAGTTTTAGTCTAGAAGCCGCATAGGTGGTGACTGTTGCATGAAGGTGTATACAGCAGTTCTTTTCACAAAATGTTTCTTTGATCTCTAAGAATTAATTTCAGCTCAGGTACGCGATTCTGATATGGAGAGATTTTTTCCAAGATGGCCGCCAGACCGAAATCGGTTGTGTCCGAAAATTTGTTTCCATGTCATAATTGAGGGCTTCCATGAAAAAATGACAAGAGTTCAAAGTTGTGTGAAATACATTTTACACCATGCTTTTGCATTTATAAATTCATTTACTTATATTATTTGCTGTTGTGTCGGTAAAAAGTATGCCAAAAATAATTGTTCCTATGTTTTTGCAGGAAAATTTGTATCTCACAAATGAGTGCTTCTAGTGAAAAATCACGCGAGTTCAAAATACATTTCTACACAAAGTTTTGTCATTTCTAAACCTATTTACTATTTGACTTATTGTTTCCCTCTCAATTTGAAAATATTTGTCTTGGTTTAGGCTTCTTTCACACCACACAGTGGCACTATAGAAGCACTGATCAAAACTGAAGTAATCTGCCCAAATGTGGTCGAGAATATACTAAAAGGGAATCACTATTCAAGAGGAGTTCGAGGTATGGCTATAATTGCATTAGTTATGCACCGAATACAATTTTGTGAGTTTTTTGCCAACACAAAATATGAAAAATACCAATTACTCTTTACACAGCTTAAGGAGCCTGAGGATTTCTGTGTAGAAAAGGACTATTACAGTGCAAGAAAGAAAGCACACCATCTTTTGCAAGATTTTCCTACATACTTTATGAAGTTTCTGAGGAAAGGGCCAGAGAAGTCAAAAGTCTTTTGTTATCGGAACACTTTTTTTATATGAACTCGTCCCAATACTGAGAGATATCATAAGAGCCGACAGGGAGGAAAACTGGAAGCTTCATATCTGCTTCTCAGAGAGCACTCCCATTATTCTTTTAGTATAGGAAGGTAAATTATGCAAGATGGGGCTTTGTTTACTGTGGAGATTGCTTGAAACTTGCAGAAAAACATCGCAGTCTTTAACTCTTTTGACAGAGGGGGTTTTGTAGTTCAACATGGCGAGAGGAATTTAGGCAGTGCGGGTATGGAGGAGTTATGATGTTAGTTTAAATTTGACAACGTCTCCGAGGGTTGCATGAGAGAGAGAGAGAGAGAGAGAGAGAGAGAGAGAGAGAGAGAGAGAGAGAGAGAGAGAGAGGGCAAAATTGTTTGAGGAATATATGGGAGTTGTTTGATGGCGGTCGTAAGCGTGTCTGTTATGGCGATCACCGCGTATATTGGTGGCAAGCGTCGGGAGAAGTGAGAGTCTGTGAGAAGAGCCGGTGCTGCTTAGTCAGTTTTGGGAGCACTATTATTGATGGTCAGCGATTTTGTGTTTTTTGGAAGCTGTTGTGTTGTGCCTGTGTTGTTCAATTTGTTGTGCTTGTGAGTTTGTTGTGTTGTAGATGAGTTGTTGTTGTTGTGGTTCCTTGATGTTGTAGGCGGTGTGTTGACTCGTCGTGTTATTGGTTTTTGGTGCTGATAGTGATTGTTTGTGCAGTGGTATTTGTTGTATGGTTATTGAGTTGTAGTGTGGTTGTTGTCCTTGTTCGGTTGGTTGTGGGTTGTGTATGACGGATAGCCTAGCCTAGCCTAGCTATATATCCAGCGGACAGCGGCGCAGCTCCTCATCCTGAGTATGAGGCGAGTACATGAGTTTGTGGTTTGAGAGTTTTTTTTTTTAGCTTTTGTAATCCCACCACATGTGTATGGATCAAGGTTTAGAGATGTGCTATAACAAGCCAGCAAAAGGACAAGGAACCATAATTGGAATGATCAGAAGGAAAGCTGTGGCCCTTCATGGTTTGTATGGTGTTTTTACGTTGCATGGAACCAGTGGTTATTCAGCAATGGGACTAACGGCTTTACGTGCCTTCCGAACCACGTCGAGAGTGAACTTCTATCACCAGAAATACACATCCCTAACCCCTCAGTAGAATGCCCGAGAATCGAACTCGCTGCCACCAAGGTGGCAGGCCAAGACCATACAGATCACGCCACTGAGGCATTCCTGTGATCCTTCATGATTGTTTGTTTGCATGGTGTTTTTATGTTGCATGGAATCAGTGGTTATTCAGTACCGGGACCAACGGCTTAACTGCCCTTAATGATGTAATCAAGCATGATACACACTTTACAATATGCATCACAGAAGAATTTGTAGAATTATTGAAAATGATGAGGGTTTGTAGCGTTATTGAAAATGATGAGTATGACCTACATCATGCAATTTCGGACATTGACCCAAAAAGATAACCAGTGCATCAAGAAAGTTATCAATTTCATTATAAACAGGCATAACACTTTCTCTTCAGTAGAGCATGACCTACTTATCGTCTTTACAACAGGAAAGCACTTACCAATGGAAGAAACAAATTTGAAACTAGAATACATCACTGAGGGACGAAAACAATGAAATGAATTCCGAGACCAAGTTTTTATACAGAAGTCAAAACAACTCCTTCATCCGTTGACTAGGAAAAGGTAGTGATGTAGCAAAAGAAACATCTAATGCTCAAAGGATCATTGAAATAGCTAGAGATCGTAATTATTCTATTGATACATTCTTATCATATGGGCTAACAAGTACACTTTTCTTTAACAAAATATGGCACAGTACTGAAAACCAAAAATCTGAACTGGTCCATGAGCTAGAAAAATATTTAGTTATAGATGGAAGATCAACCTTCCCAGAATCCTCCATTCACCACTTGCTTATATACACCTTTGGTGTATATACAGAAAGTCTTTTAAATAGAATTCTGTCATTGTCAAGGAATGCAGACAGAACTAGCATAGTATTTGGCATGTATTATGAGGACAGTATTAAAGCTGAAGAAAGGCTCAGGCGTATGAAATAGAATCCCATTGATATGACTATTTCAAGCAATATGGCAGCCTTGCCTAAAGATATGGATGATTTTTTTGCTCATCAATTCGTAATAAAATTCAGCCTCAGAAATTCTTCAAAGCCTACACTATACAGCATACAGACAGATCGCATACTATAACTATGTATTTGAGTGATGTGGTCGAGGAAAAGCAATAAAATTACAGAATGGCCAAGTAACTAAAGTGCCCCAGTTAAGTTCTGCTCTTGAGGAAGTTGATGGAAGACTGTTCATTCACGTAGAAAATCTGCTAATAGCATCATCGGACACAGATGTCTTTGTGTGTGCTGGTCACTATTATCACAGAGTTTTCACAGGAAATGCCTTAAAAAAAAACTGTGGACCTTTTCTGGAAAAGGACAAGAATCAAGATACATTCCAATGCACGAAATAATGTGAAATAGTAGAAAATCAAATTATTGAAACCTTATCTGCCATTCATTCACTTAGTGGTGGTGACACTACGAGTCAAGTCGGAACGAAGCATGCAGCTCCTGAGAGAGCTAAAGACTGCTTTCCTTGTCAAAGACTTGGGAAGAGCTGGATTGTCAGATATGATAATACAAAATGCTGAGAGTACTCAACAAGAGTCTTGCCAAAGAATTCAAGAAAATATTAAATACCATTACATGAAAAATTCGGATTTTACAAAGCTTCCACCAACTTCTACTCCTCTCAAGATACACACCAAAAGAGCTTATTTTCAAAACAATATATGGTACAGTGTATTATATGACAAAGAAAACTTTCAAAACCCAAATCATTTTGGTTACATAGAATAAGAGGAAGGCTGGAATCCTCAAATCATTCTACAACAGCTACCTGATGATTGCCATTTCCCTTGTAATTGCAAGGCTTGTTCCACAATAAATATATGCTGAAGTAGAATAAATTCAATAGAATACTCCAGATTTAGTTTTTGTGAAAATTCAACTAAATGTAGGAATGATTGTGATGTATAAAAAACTCAAGTGTGGTGGGATGAAACATTTTCTATCTGTCATATTTGTGAAATTAGGATATATACCTATATATTATATATTTGTGTATATATATATATATACTATATATCTATATATATATAATATATATATATTATATATTATATATATATAACTTTTTGTGAAACCTTAGTGCAACATCTCATAAAGTTTACTTGTACAGCAGTCATTTTTCTGTTTAACATAAGATATTTTCCAATAAAAAATTTCTCTCGTGTAAAATTGTCATAATCAAACATAGATGTGCATTTTAAACAATTTGAACACTTGCAATTTTTTTCAAGAAGCACTCATTTTCGAGTTAGACAAATTTTTACTACTAAACAGGCAAATTTTTACTATTAAGCAGACAAAAAGTTTGTTTTGGCATGAACAATACCATATTACAAAAATTATTATGAATAAATTGATCTATAAATGCATAAGTGTAAAAATGCTTTATGAACAATTTTAAACTCTTGTAATTTTTTTTCTGGAAACCCTCATTTACGACTTAGACAAATTTTCGGACGCAACCGATTTCAATCCGGCGGCCATCCTTGAAAAAATCTCTGCATATTAGAATCATGTACCCAAGCTAAAAATCATTCCAAGACATCAAAAAACATTTTGTGAAAAGAATTGTTGTATACACCACCGTGCAACAGTCACCACCTATACGGCTCCTATACTATTTGGCAAATGGGTTTTTACGACAGCAAGCCCTTTCTGTCATGAATCGCAGTTATTGGCAGTGGACCTCATTTCTCTCTCTCTCAAAATTCATATATAAAACTTATACAAAAATAGACTTAAGAAAATCTTACGAAAGCATTAGTGGTTCAGGAAATAAGAGCCACAAAGCCTGACTGAAAAATAGATATGGTCACACTCAAGTTCCCACATAGTTAAAAAAAAAAAAAAAAACTTCTCTAGACCTTTCAACATGATCATCACGAACAAGTCACATAAACCTGTCATTATTATGTACCGTAAAAGAAACCGTTTCCAATATTCTTAACACTTGAACATCCTTCTCCAAGGTCCCTCATAGGATCATTAAGAATTCCTTCAATAGCCATTGGGAAGCCATCCCTCATTAGCGGTCCCACCACATAATTTCAAAATTGAATAGATACTACAGTTCCTCATCAGGAAAACGCACGATAACGCACCAGTGCACACACTTAAGAGAGCCACTCCATCTAGTGTGACGGTACAATGTTCGGTAAGAGGGTACAATTCCATCACGTCATACATTACTTAGCCGACAAGTGACGAACACTCGGGTAACAATGTCTTCGAGATTTGATCACATCATGCTCCAGGTCATGCGCGGATGCAATGCATCGAGCAGTATTCTCGAGAGGTCAATTCGTCTGTTTATTTATATTTTTCATATATAGAGATACTTAATCAAACAAATGTAGTTTTTCCTCTATAAATTAAGATATTAATCTTTTCCTTTTCGAAGTAGTCGGTTTCGTGTTAAAAAAACCACACGAAGACCATGTATACATTAACTGTCTAAATTCCCTCCCTCACCCCTTGGACAGATAGTTTTAACCACTAGCAAATAAACGAAACACTTCGTCTTTTAAGTCAGAATCGCACCTGCACCGCTGACCACCCCTTACGAGGGGCAAATTCCACGAATTCGTCGATGTGTAATGAAATGCAGTGTTACATCAGAGGGAACCTTTGTCTTCCATCACTGTGTTTTGGATCTAAACATTTACGTAACTGATTAAAGGAAGATCTAATTGAACCAGAGTTTATTTGCTTCCATCCCTCATCGGCAACAGAACTTCGTAATTGGATGTGAAATGATCATGCAGACTTTCTCACTAAAAAGGACCTTTTATCTTTTCAGCCTTTGCAGTAAATTATATATTTTTTCTTAATTGTTGATCTTTAAATAACCTTATACACAATTGCTTTCTTTTACTGTATTTTCATTTTCATCGCACGTTACATCATCGAAAAGCTACTTCCGTTAAGGTCATAAAAAGCAATGAAATTTACCTCTTGATGGATAAAAAGAATAGGTTATATTATCATGGGTAACTTTTTAGTCATAAAAGGATAACAGACGTAAAATTATTAGTGGTGACGATGAGAGTAATGAAATAATCATTAACTGGCACCTGTTGATGCTAAAATCGGTAATATACGAAATTCATATTGAGTAGCTAAATACTAGATAATCAGCTCTAAACCGAGTATGAATAGCAAGTTGGTGCAGACGCTTATGGGCGAGGAAATTAATCTAAACATTGCTTGCTCAGTTTGCCACAAACTGAATTACTGCTGTTACCACTTGACCTGGTCTTTGTGACCTGATGATAATTTCTTAGGAAGTTTTTTCTTCTTATTATTTCCATTTTATTTACCTTGTGAGGTTATAGATTGACAGGTCTAGGTACTGATGCTATATTGTTCAAGTGCAGGGTAAACAATGACAGATGCACACGGACATGTTAGTACCTGGGTCAGGTCGAAAGAAGTCCAAACGCTGAGGCTGACACTTTGTGTTTGTTTACAGACAAATAAATGATAATATGCACAGACGTAGTCTGTGTGTACACTTGATATTTATATTGGCAGAAAGGCCAGAGAATTCTACATTGATAAACTTAGGGATCTAAGCAAGTCTTTGAATGAAAAAAATTTGAAAAGATGTTGTCTTTACTAGTACTGGGAATTTAATTAAATTAAATGAGGAACTTTTAGTCGCGTTATCTTTGTGGAGGCAGGAGCCGACCCTGTGTCCATGAGATCAGTTGTTGTGGGGCGGTATCGACTGCCGAGTCCCTGGGGGGTTCGACTATTGTCTGTGGGCGCCCACTGCCGAGTTTGGGCGTGCCGGGGACTTTGGGAGCAGCTTGTTTTGTGTAGGTACTCTGGGGTGCCTGCTTGTTTCTTCTCTGGTGTCGTCGTCGTCCACCAGGGTTTTAATGCATCAAACGTGATCCAGTCTTCACAGCCATGTATCATAAGGTAGGCTTTGTTCGTTCAGCTCATGACGCAGTATGGCCCCTGGTAGCGTTTCATCATCATTCCTCATGTAAACATGTTTGCAGGTATCTAAGCCTTTGTGCTTGAAGTGTTTGGTCTTTTCAGAGGTTTTCAGGCAGGGCATGAATTTCATAGCGATTTCACGCAATCTTGAAATCCAAATATCTGATTCGGCCGCATCTTTGGGGAAGAATTTGCCCAGGTACAGCTAATGCCTTGCCGTAGACTTTCTCTGTGGGTGATGCCTCTCTGTTTGCTTTCGGTGCGGTGCATAGACCCAGTAGGACTCAGGGTAGTTGCAACATCCAGTTCTTGTCATTGCAGCATGCCATCAGAGGAGCCTTTAATGAGCGGTGGGTCCTCTCCACCATGCTGTTGGCCACGGGGTTGTATGCGGTAGTGCTGTGGAGCGTTGTTCCCATCAGGCGAGCCAAGGAGGCCCACAGGTGGTGATGTCGTCCGGTACGCCAAACTGGCTGGTCCAGCTTGAGAAAAGGTCCTCCACACACACGCTTGTAGTGGCTTCTGGTATAGGAGTCGCCTTGGGCCACCTTGTGGATCTGTCAATGATAGTCAGGAGGTATCTGGCGTCCCCCAATTGAGGCAAAGGGCCCATGACGTCAATGTGGATGTCTCTGAACCTTCGCCTGGATTGTGGGAAATCCCCCATGCCTGATTTTGTGAGTCAGCTGATTTTGATTGTCTGGCAAGCCACACACCTCTTGGCTCACTCCCGTATGTCCTTCCTGATCCTGTTATCAGCCATGTTGTCATTCGTCCTGATGGATGAGACACATTGTGTATCACATCGAACACCTGTCTCCTTCATGAAGCTGGTATCAATGGGTGAGGGTGGCCTGTGTTGGTGTCGCAGAGGAGCATCGAGCTGAATCGGCCTACAGGAACACCTTCCCACTTCAGTGCGGTAGGCTGGCACTTCGAGATCAGCGGTCTGTTCCCGTGCCAGATTTTTGCAGTCGATCCGCAGGTGGATGGAGTTGATCTTGATTTTTTATAGGGCATCGGCCACTGTTCTTCTTGCCCAGGACGTAGTTGATGGTGCAGCCAAACTCAATGATGGCTGCCTGGTGGCATTGCTGTCTTGCTGACCATGCATCTCCCGCCTTCGTGAATGTTTGGACCAGCGGCTGGTGGTCTGTCATGATGGCGAAGGGGGAGCCTTCTATAAGGTACCTGAAGTGCCATATGGTTTGGTAGGCGGCCAGCAGTTCCCTGTTGAAGGTACTATAGTGGGTCGCCGGTGGCTTGAGTTTTTGGCTGAAGAATGCAAGTTGTCAAGAGGAACCGTTCACGATCTGTTCCAACACAGCTACACAAGCGATGTTGCTGGCGTTACAGAGTAGTTATGAAAGTTCCATTTGACAATGCCCTTGAGAGAGAGAGAGAGAGAGAGTGAAAGAGAGAATGAGAGAGGGCGTAATCAGTGGATGGATGGTTAGCGATTAAATTGGCTGTTGGCGAGTTCTGGGTTGTCTGCTGGTGCGGTTGGAGTTAGTTGTTGTGATTAGAGTTCTGAGGAGTCAGAGTCTGTAATGAGAAATTGTGAAAGAGACGTTTTGGGCAGCAGTCTTGGCAGTACTATTGTTGGTCAGTTGTGTTGTGTTTTTAGGGAGTTGAGTTATTTGTGCCGTGTGTTTGAAGGTTGTTGTGCTTGTGTGTTGGAAGGTTGTTGAGTTTGTGAGTTTCTGTTGGGTTGTGAGTTGAAGGTTGTTGTTGTTGACCTATTGTGGTTTCTTGGTGTCGTTGTGAGTGGGCTTGTGGGGTTGTTGGTTTGGTGGTGTTGTGGAGTGGGGTTGTTGGTGAGCTGTTGTGGTTTCTTAGTGTTGTTGTTGTTGTGGGTGTAGTCCTTGGTTGTTGTGGTTATAGTCATTGTTTGTTGTTGTGTTGTTGAGTTGTGGTTGTAGTCCTTGTTTGTTTGTTGTATTGCTGAGTTGTTGAGTTGTGGTCCTTGGGTGTTGTGTTGTTGTTATGTAGTTGAGTTGTGGGGTTGTGGTCCTTGGTTGCTTGTCATGTTGTTGTTGTGTTGTGTGGTTGTGGTTCTTGGCTGTAGTTGTGTTGTTGTTGAGTTGTGTGGTTATAGTTCTTTGTTATTGGTTGTGTGTTGGTTTGCGGCCTCGTCCAGCGGACAGCACAGCCTAACCCTAAGTATCTGGAGTTGGGGTGAGTACATGTGTTTGTGTTTTCTTGTTCCGTGTGTAGGCAAGTCAATTGTTCTGCGTTTTTTCTGTAGCGTGAAGAGTGAGTGTGGCGGAAGGTGAGTTTGGCAGCCGTATTGGTTAAATATATGGGGGGGGGGGGGGTTCTTGCCTGCTTATCTTCAGCTTGTGATCCCGCCACAGCGTTGGTGGCGAGTCTCAGGGGCACATCAGGATCCTGGTATACCAATGTGGTGGCTTTGGTGAGGGATGCATTTGTTAGCTCAAAGGCCCGTTGTTTGGGGGTTTCCTACTTCAGCTTCTTTGGCTTCCCCTTCAGGACTTCTGGCAGATGATGTCCGGCGGGAAGCGGCGGTAGTAGTTCACCACGCCGATGAATTCCTGCAGGGACTTGACTGTCGCTGGCATTGGGAACTCCTTTATTGTGGCCACCTTCGAGGCCATGGGATAAACGCCAGTCAGGGAGATCTCGTGACCGAGGAAATCTACCCTTTCTGCTCAGAAGGTGCATTTGTTGAAACTAACAACCAATTTGTTCTTCTGAATGTGTTTCAGGACCGATGTACATGGTTCAGGTGTTCTTCTGGGGATTTGGAGAAGACCAGGATGTCGTCCATGTGGTAGACACAGAAAGGCAGATCCCCAGGATGCTGTCCATCAGGTGCTGGAAGGTAGCCCCGGCGTTTCTGAGGCCAAAAGTGGAGTAAGAGAACATGTATGTCCCGAACAGCGTGATGATAGCCGTCTTAGGAATGTTGTCGGGATGTACAGGAATTTGAAAGTAGGACTTGAGTCAGTCCACCATTGTGAAGATCTTGGCCCTGTGAAAGGCCTTGGTGAGGGCCTGCATGTCTGGCAGAGGGTAGTGGTCCGGCGTCATATGAGGTTCAGGCGGTGATGGTCCCCACAGGGCTTCCAGGTACCGTTGGACTTCTTCACCATGTGGAGGGGAGACACCCAAGGCTCAAAGCCTTTCTGCAGATTCCCATCCATTCCATGTTGGCGAATGTGCGTTGGGCAACCTGGAGGGTATTGGGTGGCAGATGGCAGAACTTGGCATGTGAAGGAGGTCCCGTAGTGATGTGGTGGTAGATTCAGTGTTTGGTCGGGGTTCTGGCCTCCTGATGCAGTTCCAGTTTGAAGACGTCGGGAAACTCTCACAGGAGGATGTCATTCTTGTGCGGTGTGAGGGAGCATATGGCAGGTATGCTGGGTTTGGCTGCGAGTGGTTGAGAACATCAGGTCCCTGTGTCCAGTAAACGTTTGCGGCCCACGTCCACCAGAAGTCTGTGATGCGCCAGGAAGTCAGCCCCCAGCAGAGGAACCTTGACGTCTGCGACAATGATGGGTGAGTCGCAGGTGTGGCCCAGGATGGGTATCTTGAGGGTTTGAGTCTCCCAGCAGTGGATGAGAATCCCGTTTGTGGCCAACAGTGCGGCCATGGCATCAGGTGTGTGGTTGCGGTCCTCCTCCGACAGCATGAATGCATACTGTATCACTTGTGTCCACCAGCCTCCTACGTCCAGATATGGCGTCACGGAAGTAGAACCCCACTGGGTGGGATCCTGCAGTTTGCAACCATGGATGCTGTTGTGGGTGGCCGCCATCCTAGTTTTATGGAAAGGAACAGGGCGATCTGCAATTTCCGGCATCCTTCCCGAACCACTGATGATTATAGCACCAGGATGAATTCTTCTGCTGCTCCTGTTGCTGCTGCAGGGGCGCTGTTGGCTGAAGGCGTCATGGCATATCTTGAAGCCCTGGTGGTCTCGTGGAGCTTCTGGGCCCTGTCCACCCGAGCATCCATTGGAAGTGTGTCCACCTCGGTGACCTGCACCCTCACGTCCTGCGGAAGGCATTGTAGGAAAATCTCCCGTGACAGGCTGATCTCCTTCCTCTGTTCACCCACGTTGGCTTCCGGCAGCAACAGGAGGCCCGTCAACTCGTCCCAGGCTTCTTTGGGTGATGTGTCTCCCAGGAGCTGGTTGATGTGGGCCCTCACCAGAATGGATAGGGAGTATGTCCTGACGAGTTTATTCCTCAGGTCCCTGTAGGATATCTGACCGGCCTGTGAATCCAACCACGAGGTGATGCGGCTGAAAACCTCCTTCCAGAAGTGTCGTCATAACAATGTCGTCGGCCTTGGCTCCCTCATCTGTGATTCCTGCTACCCTGAAGTGGACGGTTGCCTGCAGGAACCAGGATGCTGTATTCTGTTGTGAGAATGGTGGCAGTTTGGCCAATTATTACTCTCATCGATGTGAGTGTGTTGTGGAGGATCTTAGTGTCATTGAAAGAACTGTGTACCACAGACTGTCATCGTAGTGGTCTCACACACCAAAATGCAAAAGCACTGTATTTAGTCCGTAAATGATGTCGGGTTTGTCAGAAGTCAAGACTAGATGACGTGTGGTTCTGTTAATGACTTCTGAATGCAGTTGACATGTGTTGTTAATGGTGGGACCCAAACCATTCGAAGACACCAGAACACATCTGGAAAGGTGCTGAAATGAGTCCATGGCGTCAGTGTCAACTGAGGAAAGGAGCTTTCAGAGACTTAGACTGTGTAGTCATGTGATTCTGTTAAAATATTCTCTGAAGGTAAGCGACTGTAGTGATACATTAATGGCAAGGACAAAACTGCTGTGTTTACCATCCGATCAAGGAGGTCACCAGTTGTGAAGACATAGATTGACAGGTATCTGGGTACTGATGCTTTATTTTCTGAGCGCAGGGCATACAATAACAGGTGCGGACGGACATGTAGTACCTGGGTCAGGTCGACAGAGGTCCAAGCACTGAGGCTGACAATTTGTGTTTGTTTACAGACATATAAATGATAATAGGCACAGATGTAGTCTGTGTGTACACATGATATTTATATTAGTGGAAAGGCCAGAGAATTCTACATTGATTGATATACTTAAGGATCTTAGCAAGTTGTTGAATGAAAATAAAAACATTGAAAAGACAATGTCTTAACTTATCCATAGATCATTTTTCAGCAAATGACCTCTGGCAAACGTGTACCAAGTAATATGGGGAATCGTCTAAGGATCTGGTGGATAACTCTTCATAACACTTTGCAATTCTGAAAGTGTTTGGCTCCAGGCATGTTCTTTTCTTGGCTGGATTTAAGAATTATGAATAAATTAGAACAAAATCTAAAGATTTTTTTCAGGAACCTTAATGGCATCAATTTGAGTGTTATTCTAGCTGGTGCATGATTGTTCCTGTTCAGTGGACATTCTATATAGAAATAAGGAGCTATACTATGGATGCAAGACTACAGGCTCAGTCACACATTCACATATTAAGCCACGAAAATTGGTAGTCAGCAACATCTTATGTATTACATAAATGTCCTAAAGATACATGGCTGCTAATGATAACTGCCATTTTACCTGGTTCCACAATTACAATGTGATGCATACATGGTGCTTATGCATGGTCCCATGCTACTTCCTTGTTCCCGACATGCACTGCATGGGTTCTCATGCTGTGCAGGAGCATAATCAGCAACAGGGTTACTCCTCAGCTACCCACGACGATGTGGCATCGCTGTACACTGTGCAGCTTTATTTTCTCTCTCGGACTAGCACCACCACCTTGGCCTCTTACCTTGCCAGCACCCTCATCAGTAAACCTTGTCGCAACTACATTCAACAATGCATAAATATACCACAAAGAGATCACAGAACGGGCTTCCAAACCTCCCTCCACAAAGACAAAGACACCACCAGCTACAGGCAACCCTGCAACCACCAGGCAGGAGGAGGATGTGGTGATAGCGTAACTTTAAGTATTAATATTTTTTTAAGTATTAATATAGAAAATAAACATGATTGGAAAATGAATTTTATTCAATGTACTAAAAAACATAAAAGTATCAAAACGAACTATGATTAATAATAAAACAAAAAAGACATTTGCAAAACAAAAGAATATTAAATACAAAGCACGAATTATAAACATAGGGAAAGAAAAATAAAATCACAGACATGAAAAAATAAGGAAGTCGAAATACAAAGCAACAAGTAAGGAAGAGAAACAGAATAAATATAAAATAACAACCATATAAGTGAACGACAAAATAATCTAATCTAAATACAATGTAGTTAATAAATATATAAATAAGAACATAAATTATAAAATGAATGGAAAAAATGACCATGAAAATAATAAGTAAATACTATGAAAGAATGAAAGGTCTAAAGAAACTACAAAAAAGTAGTTAAATAATAATGGAATTATAAATATAAACTATATGTAACCATCCATTAATTCCATTTTATGGCTGTTTGCTGGTGTTATAAGGGAAGGATGTCCTCAATGTTCTCTATAACCCAGTCCACATGACTGAGCTTGCTCGATGTGATGTCAGAAGCGCAGATACAGTGGGTAAAGTTTTGACTTTCCCCACTTCTGACGTCACATCGAACATAGTTCGTCGAGCTTTCTTATGGATGGGGCTTATGTTGATGCAGCAGGAGGGGAGTACTTCTTGCTGCAGGTAGATGCTGACGAGACCTGAAATCACGTGTGCAGCATGGCCCTTTTATGTACCTCAAATTCACCCCCAATGTATGTGGGGATAACATGAGGATGACACGAGGTCGTAACACACCACGCTACACATACAGTGTATGTATATGGGAGTTTATGTGCTCAGCTACGCACGACTTGTGGGGATGTGGCCTCTTGCCGTGGCAATTTGGGTAAGCATCACATCATGCTTGTGCAGTGCGTAGATTTAATATGCATTAGCTTTATGTACATCGGCTCATGACACATATGTGGGCAAGATAAGTGATGTCTTACCATTACTTTCTGGACATGAGGATACAACTGATTAAGCGATTTATGGTCATTAAAGCTAGGTTATTGACACAGAAAGGAAAATGAATAGGAACCTAAAATATTAAGCCAAAAGAAAATTTCATATATATATGTATATATATAGATATATATAATATATATATAATATATATATATATATATATATATATACACACACTTATATGTATCATGTAGATATGTAATAATGCTTTGTAAATTACGAACGATCACTATATTCAGCGATCTTGAAGGTGTCTCTAATTATTATTTAGCACTTAGCAGTTCTGTTGGAAACTCAGCTCTGGTCTTCCAGTTAGAGACTACCTCGATTCTGCCCTCGTGAGACCAGAAATCGACTCAGTGTTCAAGTGTGAATGTTGACCTGAACATAGTTTGGGAGATGCCTGGATACGGAATACATGTCGAAGAATGGAAATTTCTGTGGAATCTTTGAGTCTAGTTGAAATCGGATTTGTGTGTTAACTTGTGAATTAGGAAATCGCTCAAGTGAGACAGCTCTAACAGAGAGCCATTTTATTCTGATGTTGAGGCGAATAGCGTCTGGTTGAACTCTAGGACACATGGGAATTAAGTTCCCAACTGCGTGAATGTGGTGTTAACTATAAATCCAACTATCTTACCAGTTTTCCCATTATACATAAGTGATTTGTCTTTGTTTATCTGTATTCTCTACATATTTGAAATATAATATAGTTTTTTTTTTATTTTATTAATATGGAGTATTTGCTCCTTCCAAGAATGTTTTAAACGGACCCATGATTAAATTAGGAAGAAATGGTCCTGTGTAAACGAGCATTTAAAATTGCTGATATGGGATGTGGTCATGTAAATGGACCATAAGACAGAAATGACTTTGGGAATTATGTGTAAAGGACTTTAAGAGAAATATGGGTCAGATCTGAGAATCGATGGGGGACAGAAATTAATCCCTTCATATCATGCTTAATTAATTACTTTGTTTTGGGAAATACTTAATGGGTTTAATATCCATCATCTATATTTTCATTTAAAGGATTCATGATTAAACTTGCTTAATAAATTCTATTTTTGTAGTTTAAGGGTTGATTTATCCCCCTTAGATAGAATGGAGGAGAGAGAGAGAGAGGGAAGGGCTTCTTGACTGCTGGCTACGAGATACCAACTGGTGTGTTTAACAAATTCATAAAATATACAGAATCATAGTATTTGCAAATACATAAATACTGTATGTACAAACACACATACTGCACATGTATATGATCTACATTTAGTTGAGGAGGCCAGCCTCTGTATGAGGATACAATTTACTTGGCTGTAAAGGTTCAGCTATTGGACAGAATGAAGTCAGCTTGTATTGCTGTTAACTTCAGGTCAAAGTGTATATTATACAAGAAAAAAAAGTCTCTCACGAGGCTGTGGTGCTGAAACCCAGCTGGGGGAGCCTTACATATTATACACCTCACCTAGGGCTGACTTAAGGTTAACTGCAAAAACTGCAAAATAAGCTGCCTTCATTCTGTCCTGTAACTAAAGCCTTGCAACAGAGTAAATTTAATTTGTATCCTCATTCAGGAGCTGGCTCCCTCAACAAAATCCCCCACCCCCCAAAAAAAGACATGGGTCATTAGGGAAGCAGATGTTGCCAAATCGACCCTGTCAAAAGTTATAGTGGGCCCCCATTCGTTAGCTGATGTGATGTATTTTGCCACTGAAAGAGGAGGCTCCAGCCAAAAGGAGAACTGGTCAGCACTGATCTTTAGTAGGCAGCACACCAATGATCTCTTGCTTGATGGTCGATTGTGAAAACACCATGATTGATAATGTTTAATGGAACCACACTTTCAGTGAGTATATTAACATTGCAATTTGGGCATATTAATGAGGGTGACCTTTCAAACATTTTACTGTCAATTT
The DNA here is from genome assembly GCF_015104395.2 of Macrobrachium nipponense. NCBI lineage: Eukaryota > Metazoa > Arthropoda > Malacostraca > Decapoda > Palaemonidae > Macrobrachium > Macrobrachium nipponense. The sequence goes on along the minus strand of NC_061110.1, from coordinate 49,927,790 downwards.
CCTTTTCAGGGATGAATGACTTCATTGGTCCCAGTACTTGACCTTTGGCCTCAATTCTATATTCAATTCAATATGTCTATAGATTCTATATCATTTAGATAGATGGTGGTCACTATTGGGCTTCCATTATCACTATCTATCAGGGAAGGGAAACAGTACTCGAGAATATACGTTCGTAATGACATTTGAAATTAGTCTTTATTAATCAACCTACATACGACAAGGCTGATTGCTCTAGGACCTTCTTTACAACTACGAAGCTATTATTGATCCAAAACTGTTTCCTTACTAGTCCCCAAAGTCTTGTGTGTCGCAGTTTTATGGGTATCCCAAATTATACTCCTACCCACAAGGCAATTTTTACAGAACAGTATTGGACACCGTTCATCGTAAGAGGCCTTTAATTTACTTAACTTTGTTTGTACCACTGAAGTCCACTTTCAGCAAGAAATACATTTAACTGCAATGTAAGGGGTTCTGAAAAACTGCCTATAACCTACATATCATAAATTTCAGGAGAGACAGCTCTTTATACATGTACTACAAGTAAGATGAATTGTACTACAAACAGTTTCAGGGCTGTATTTTTAAACTACCACCTTCCCTGTTCAATGAAAAGCCTGTTCGTGAAATCCCTTTGTTGAGCGGCATTTTAAAAACACAGGGGAAGCGCCTTCATGAAGAGGGACTGTACGGGACGGTTGTTACACTGAGGTGGTAAACAAACATTTTAATCAGATCGAAAGACAGCTATTCTACTTCTATACAACTTTATACCTATATATACTATATGAACTTTATCACTTACACAATCGTTTTGTGCATTAATACATTACTACAGCAGAGTCCAGCTATCTTTACAGCTCAGCCCGCCTACTGATTACGTCATGACCATTCCTTGAAGCTGATTGGCTGGAAATAGTTTCGAAAAGTTCGTTAAGCTGTGGTTCTTTTCATCTTCATTTATTTTGGAATGGTTGCTTTCCTGAACTAAAATACGTTGTGCTGATTATAATGTAATCCAAGAGGAGGCGAAAGACGATTCTGTTACTAATGTGAAGTTCATAAACACCGGACAGACAGGAACTTGGGAACATGAGGTCTTCTAAGTACAAAGATAGTCTTTTACAGAGTGCAAATAAGACCAGTTGCATTGAAGTACTAAATAAAATAGACTACTAAAATATTTGGCATGTGTTACACGTTTCAATACTTACATTAGTTAAGCAGTTCTTTTACTTTTACAAAAAAATATACAAATAGGTTAGCGAAGAGATGGTCAAGGCTTCCTCTTCATTTCCAATAATTTTTACCCTCAGATCAACTTCGTTAGCTTCGTGGCACAATAATACCATTTTAGCCCCAAACAGCTTCTTCATCGAAGGTGTCAGTTTAAAAATATGCATTGCTCAAATTCACCATTTAACCGTTCTCTCAGGGGTACAGAATTCGTACAAAGCTGTTGTAATTATACTCCAAAATCTCAGAACGTTGATACAGAGATATATAATGCCTCAAACAAAATATTTTCTGCATTTGAAGTTATGGCTAAGTTAACCATGCACAAAAGGTTGTGCAGACAGAAATGTAGTAACTGTCACGCACAGAGACTCCTTCAAACTGCCGCCTTTCTCCCGGCAGAATGTCACAGCCTGGCTCCATCGTGTGGAAATTCCGTTTTGACTTCATGGAATCACCAGAGAGGGAACCAAGGCGGACCTGATCACCACAGCCTTTCCGGAAGACGTTTCGGTCTCGCCCCATGGATGTTCCAGCCAACCCAGAGTGCTGCCCTATGAGGACCTCAAGGCACAGCTGACCCAGGCCTTCTCCCTCCCGGTCCCCAAGAGAGCTGCCTAAATCTTTGACCTGGTGGTCAACCCCATGGTCAACAAGGACCCAAGGCTAGCCTGGTACAAACTACAGGCCCTCGTACTGCTGCTGGAGGTGGACGCTCAGGGCCGCAGGAAGGAGGTAAGCCTCCTAAAACAACTCTTCCTCTGCCAACTCGCTCCTCAAGTACGCAGTAGAACCTGGTGGAATGGGCTTATAGTCTACACACTGCCACCTGGGCTGCGTAACTCGCCACCCCACTGTCAGCCAACAGCCTGCAGCAGGAAGATCCCGAGGAGGTCGGGATCGACACAGCCTTCCAAAAGAGGAGAGACCCACAGCCCTGCCAGGACACCAGCTGGTGTTACTTGCACCAAAAATATGGAAGAAGGGTAAAGTAGTGCAAGTGCCCCTGCTCCTTCGTGCCTTCAAAAAATGAAGGAGGCTGCGCACAACGCTGCCCTCCCTGGAGGGAGCAGTAGCCAAGTCCTGACCCAGAGGGTTCTACATCGAAAACACGATCTCCAGCCACAGGATGTTGGTCGACACCAGAGCCATGCAATCGGTATTCCCGTGGTCAGAATAGGAACGTAGCCACACCCGACGCCCCAGCCACCCTCGTAGCCACCAACAGGATCCCCATCCACTCCTACTGCATGAAGACCCAGACCATCGTGTTCCTGGGTCGACCTACACCTGGTCCTTTGTCATTGCTGACATCAGAATCCCTCTCCTAGGGGCGGACTTCCTGGCCCACCAAGGGCTCCTGGTCGACGTAGCCCACCAACACCTCCTGAACACGGAAACCTGCCTCTCTCACCCACTCACCACGGGTCCCGGGGCATGCGCCATCTGCTCCGTCTCCCCCCACAAATAAGCCTCCTTCCTACAGGAGTTCCCGGATGTCTTCAGACCCAAGCTCCACCAGGTGGCAGGGGCCGCGCCTAAGTACGGTGTGTACCATCACATCTAGACCTAGGGGCCCCTAACGCATGCAAAGTTCTGTAACCTCCCGCTGAAGCTCCTCCAGGAAGCCAAGAACGTGTCCACAGAGATGGAGCAGATGCGCATCTGCAAGAAGGCTGCGAGCCCTTGGGCATCCTCCCTCCACATGGTAAGAAGGCAGACACTACATGGAGGCCCTGCAATGACTACTGCCACCTCAACTTTGTCACTATCACCATGCCTGACAGCTATCCCCTGCCGAACATGCAGGACCTCACAGTGCCCCTCCATGGAGCGAAGATTTTCTAAAAATTTGACCTACTAGAACCTTCGTCAAGGCGGGAGAGCAACGACACCTCTCGGCTGTCTCAGAGTTCAGGTGCTCCATCAAGTATGTCCCTGGTGGGAAGAACCCTGTAGCCGACGTCCTCTCAAGGATCAAAATAAATTCTGTGCACCTCAGCGTGGACTATGATGACCAAGCATGAGAACAAGTGGTGTGGGAAGACATTCCCTTCAGTCCTTCCGAGACGACACTCCTTTGCGATACCAGCACTGGCGCCGCCTGTGCCTCCTGATTCCAGCTTCCTGGCGAAAGCTGGTATTCGATGTGATACACAGCCCCTCGCACCTGTGCCCTGTACATACAACAACCAGACTCATGAAGGAGAAACTCGTATGGCATGGCATCATGAGGGACTCCCAGGAGTGGGCCAGGAACTGCATCGCATACCAAAGCAACAAGACAGGAAGGCAGAAAGGCACACCAAATCAGGAGTAGGCACCTTTCCCCAACCCAGGTGGAGATTCAGGCACATACATGTGGATGTCGTTGACCCTCTTCCTCCATCTGACAGTGCCAGATATCTCCTGACAGTGATTGACCGGTCCACCAGGTGGCCAGAGGCCACCCCAATGTCAGAATCCACTGCAATGTCTGTGCTAAAGCCCGCCTATCCAGTTGGATCAGCCACTTCGGAGTGCCGGATGACGTCACAACCGCCAGTGAACCGCCTTCACCTCGGAACTCTAGACCGCCCTGGCATGCCTGATGGGGACGAAGCAGCACACCACCACGGCCTACAACCCTGCAGCTAACGCCATGGTGGAAAGGACCCACTGCTCCCTGAAGGCCTCCCTGATGGCACGATGCACAAGCCCTGACTGGAGGGCATAATTACCTAGGGTTCTCCTTGGCCTCCACACTGCCCCAAGAGTCAACGGCGACCTGTCATCAGCGGAGAAGGTCTACGGGGAGACTTTGACAGTGCCAGGAGAATTTTTCCTGGCCTACAATGGTGACGTGGATGTTCCTGTCAAGACTCTGTGCAGCAGCCCAGAAATCCATCCCCTGCCGGGAGACCTTCTCCGACAGAAGGAAGCAGTTCTGACTGAAAGCCCTGGACAGATGGCATCACGCACCCGCAGACTCCTCCAGTCCCCAGCAAGATATTGCTGACCAATCAGCCAACAATTATTACCATAATCATTGTCTTAGGGGGTGGAGTATCTGCAAGGACGGTATTTTTATCAAAATGTCCGTCCTTCCTTTGTACATTGTCTTGGGGGGTGGAGTATCTGTAAGGACAGCATTTTTACCAAAATGTCCGTCCTTCCTTTGTACATATTCTTTTCATTATATACCAAAATGTAGAGTAGTTTATTGCCTTTCCACTGATATATCACTAAAAATATATCCTGTACTCTCAGTTATATGTATACTTCTAGGTGTGAGAAAGTACAATCACAGCAGGGACTCCAACCTCTTTTGTATGTGTGCGTGACGGACACTATGTTTCTGTCCACACAGCCTCCTTATACGCATCCGTCTCCGAGCAATAAAGTTAGTAAGAGTCTCTCCATGTCTTAGTCCAGTCCTCACAAGGTAATACAATGACCTTTTTATATTGGGTCTTTTCATCATCAGTTACACTATGGACCAATATGTAATAGAGAGCTATCATTTACAAAAAAGGAGAATATATCACTCCTAATGGCACTTGTCGGAAACGATAGTCAATGATTAAAAAGTTGTTCTTAGAAATATCATTAGACCATAGAAAATGCAACTTTCTAGTATCCTCCTCTCTAAGTAAAAGCTGTAAAAAAAAAGTTTTTTTTCCCCAGTCGTAAGTCAGTAAATACGTCAAACCTAATCAGTAGTGCTGAAATCTGTATTTTACTATTCAAATTAGCTCCAGCCATGGAACACTGATTATGAGAAAGATATTTTTCATTCTCCTTTCACTGAAATTCGATAGAAGGCAACCCTACACTTAGAAGCATTTGAGTTCTTTCAAAACAAAGTATATTTGCTATAAATGACACCTCTGGATTCTCAATGTAGTAGGAGGGGAGACCGGTACTTTGTTCAGTGACTCCATTTTCATATTGGTTCTGTATGATAGCGGAATGGGTAACTTCAAAATAATAGGGGAAAAGTACAAATGATGATACAAGCATGAAACCTGGCACAATTATTCATCTTCACTTTGTCTCATCATCAACCTCTGGCCACACAAAATTTTGCCTTTTCCAAGATGGCTGGGAGGTTTTCAATATGGCTTCTGTTGTAAATCTGAATATTGCCATTTAATTGGTTAATCACATTCAAATTCCTCAGTCACTCCTAGTTTGTTAAAATATTGAAAGCAAGCCTTTACATACTTGGATACATAATTTTGCTGCCTAGAAATATCCGAGATGGCTGTCACTATATCAAAAATGTCTGCCAAAAAAGACCAAAATTGGTACTCAAGTTCAAATAAGAGTTAAAAGGTCAGGTAATACATGGATTTGGGGTAACTTCAGCTTGATCAGTTTATTTTTTGTTGGTTAGAAATCAATTAACCCCATTTTATTAAATTTCATTCTCATTTTTAAAAATTGGCTAATTAACTCAATGTAAGTGTAATAGTGTAGTGTCAGTGTACTATCAGGGCACACTGGTTGACACTATAGCTGCAAGACTCAGCATGGGGTTCAATGCTAGCTAATGGTAGATATTTGTCATAAGTTTCCCAAATGCTGTTTAGCTAGCTCCAGCTCAGAGTTAAACAGCTGCACCTGAATTGACAGGATGTGCCAGCACGGGATAGCCAAGCCGAGAAGATGGGGCTTTAGTCTTCCAGAAGGTGTAGAGATCACACGGGAATTAAATAGCATTGGATGAATGATCAGGCTAGGGGTAGGATTATGACATAGCTGAGCATAGTTGTATCCCATATCTGAAAGTGCAGGTGGTAAAAGGATAATCCCTCGGCCTATAGAACAATAGCAATGGCAGCACAATCTTGGAAGTCGATGTCTTTCCTGAAGGGAGATAGTTTGTACTAACTGGAAGCTTTGTTGCTTGCGCCAAGCAGACATGTGTGAAAGATTAGTGGATGCATCTGGTGCTGACTATGTTACCCTTGCTACAAACATTCCTGAATTTTATGAGTTAAATGCAATCCCTATAACATATCATCCCTGCAAATAAAGATACAAATCATGAATCATGTATGCTGAAGTTCAAAACCACAAAACTGGGCTCTCCAAAAGACACATTTGTTGAATTCACAAAAGGAAATTTCACTGCCCATATAACAACTCAGCTCTATTCCTCAATGGCTATAGGCCAAGCACACAAGCAGAATAATGCTCATGTGAAAGGAGAATGGGGAGTCATCAGCCTATTTGGAGATGCAGATTCTTTCAGGTGGACAGTGACTGGTCATGAAGTAAGCTGCCTGGTTGATGGAGTTTGAGACTAGAAGTGATGCTGATCCAAAATTTGATGGTAAGCATCATGATGAAACTGAAATGGTGCAGAAAAGGTTTCTTGAAAAGGTTGAGAACCTAGCAAAAGTAATAAAAGAAATGGGCAACCCTTTTAAGGAAGATTCAGTGATCTGATTGTGCTAGACAGTCAAGAAATTATGGACAGCAAAGTTAGTGAAACCTTGAGATCTATGATGAGCCTTGGACAGAAAATTCACAAACTTTATTGCGAGACTCAAGACTGCCAGCAAATTCTATGAGCCAGTACACAAGAACAAAATTTTACTGTTCAGTTGCAAGATGTCTGCTACAGTGTCCAAGAGCAAACAGTTTCTGCAAACCACAAGGAAGACCGTAATCTATTCTCACACCTTTTCATATCATGCCAGAACAGACAGTGTGACTTAAATGAATGGGCAGATGCATCAGGGTACCAAGTCATAGCTGCTGCCTCAACTATAACAGCAGGCATCAAACATCCATGACAAAGAGCCTACCACTGATATTATCATTATGGATGGCACAGCTCTTGTAAATGCTCTGAGACCAACCAAGGGGTCTACATTCGAGTTTTATGCAAGACAGAAGTCTTGTCCAAGGTACAGAAGCACATACAGAAGTACAAACACGCACACATTGTATTTTATGTGTATAGGACAGACAGTGAGAGAGCACAAACAAAACAAAAAATGGGCACAGGACTTTGCCGCAAAGTGATTAGCACTGCAAAAACTCCTGGCAATTGGGCCAGCTTCCTCAGGAATGTCCAGAACAAAACTGAACTATTTGCATATTTGCCAGAGAATCATTCCATCTCAAGCAGATGATACAACATGCATTGTTGTCACGAAAGGGGATGCTGCACTTTGTAGCAAAGCTGAACAAGACATTGGTGACCTACAAGGCTGCACTCATGAAGGGAGGCAGATACTAGAGTCCTTTTGCATGCTGTAAAGCATGAAGATATCTCAAGTGCAATCATATGTAGTTCAAACATTGATGTCATTGTAGCAGCATCTAGCATGAAAAACTGGTTTGGACAAACTATGGATTAAATTCAGAAGAGGAAAAGACATGAGGTGGATAACTATCCATGAAATTGCAGCAGCCATGGGACCAAAAGTCTCAACCTTTCTCTTTTTCCATGCATTTAGTGGGTGTGACAGTGTCTGTCTTTCATGGAAAGGAGAAGTTGTCTGCATGGCAAACATGGACTGTGTTTCAGCGTGCCACACCCACCTTCACCAAACTAAATTCAACACCACCAGCTGTAGATTAAGACCTGCAAAGATCGAGGTGCTAATGTACGAAAGAAGCAGTTCATGTAAAGATGTAAATGAGGCTACACTTGATTTTTTTGGAAGGAACCAAAAAGCTTATGACTGCATTCCCCCTACATGAGGTGCTCTTAAGAAAGTGTTGCAAGAAAGTATTTCAAGCAGGACACATTTGGAGCTAATCCAGTTTTGCCCAGTCCAAGACACTGGGAATGGCAACAGATTGATGGTGTCTGGTCCCCGTATTGGACAGATTTTCTAGTAGTAGCAAAATCTAGCCAAGAACTGAATTAGTGTGCCTGCAAGGAGTGGTGCCGTGGCAGGTGCAAGTGCTGCAGGTCTGGACTTTACTGCATAGCTCTCTTCGGCTACACTTCCTAAAACTGACTGATACACGAAACATTAGTATCTATCAAGAGATACAGTATATACATTTATCTTCAGCAGCCATTTTGGAAATATGGTGGTCAGATTGTTAAGATGGGTCAGTTTATCTCTTTATGACAGTAGAATGCCATAATATAAATTCACAATCATTATAGGACAGTATGCAACTTTTGCAGGCTTATGGAATGAAAATATTTGAAATAAAGAGGAAATTTGCCGCCATTTTGGAAGTGTCAGTCATCTTGGCAATAGCCATATATTAAGATGGCCAGAGGTTGATTTTGATTTATGGGGATAATAAGAGTTCTCATGCCAATTTCTGTTGCTTTTATCACCATTTGTACTTTTTTCCCAACGCACAGTCCACTTACAGCAAATTTCCTCAGTATTTCAAATATTTTCATTCCATAAGCCTACAAAAGTTGCATACTGTCCTATAAGGATTGCGAATTTATATTATGGCAAAAGTTTTTTTTTGAGAATTAAGAACTGACCATGCAAGATTATAGTTGGGTGACATTAAAAGTTCTATTTCCTTTTCCATAAAATTGGTAAAACTAACCTATTACAATTTCTTTGGTTTTATGTACAGCACTCCAAAGGGATGATTCCCTCAATAACGGGCCCTTGTACATTTTCAAAACAAGGTGCTTCTTATATTCTATAATTGACTTTTAGCGTTTTCTCGTCAGTATCAGAGCTCCTGCAGAATAGGAATCTTCAGTTCTTTCTATATGAGCTTTCTTCTTGCATGAACTTCACTTTAGGCAATATTTTGTTGTATAGTCTTAGAAGATTATTAGTCAAAGCCATGATCTGTATATTTTTCGATTTTGAAATTTCTTCTTTCATGTTAATATCACTATGGCCTATCTTTACACAAATTGTAGACTAAGGTGTTGCAGGCACATTAATTTGATTTGTAATTTTCACCACATTTAGGGCAGACTTCATCATTTCTAAAAATTTTTGCACTATGACCAAATTCCTGATATTTACAGCATTGATAGGACATGTAACACATACTTTGCTTCGGCTATACAATGTACATAATTTGTCATCTCTATCACAGATAGCCTTAATATTTTTGGAGTGCATTTAATAATATAGTGCATGCAGATGTCATCTTTTGCTTTCATTTCATTTACAATTTTCAGGTCGTTCCCTTTATGAATGAAATTACACATCCAAGGATTTTTCTTTAGAATATTGTTGCAATGTCATCTTCATCCTTCGGGACATGTACTACTTTCATTTTGGGTTTAAGTTTACTCTTCTCATTCACTGATATACTGCAGTTTTCTCGAATCTCCTTTCTTGCCATTTCTAAGTTTTTCCTGTCTGGAAATCTTACAAGTACAAATAATATTTTACTCATAATTTGCCTCTTTTCTTTGCTGCTGTGCTCTCTTCGGTGGTAAATTTCATCTAGGGCATTTTTGGTTGTTTTTAGTGATTCAGCACAAGTTTTGTCTACGTTTGCCTTAGTCTTTACATCTTTATCAACATTATCAAATTTGTTTTGAATTTCATCAACGCTGATCATTACGTCACTAGTTTTTGAGCCGAAGCCTGAATCAACTTTGCTAATATATCCGTTTGCTTTTATTTCTTCAAGTTCATCTTCAATGAGTTTTTCGCGTTTTCTTTGCTCAGACATCTTGCAACTGTTACAGATGTAGTACAATATGTTGTCGCTCCGAAGTATGGTTGTGTATATGTACTCAATACCTGAAGATTTATAGTGGAACCATTTACCTCATATTTCACAGAAAGTTCCCTCGTCAATGATTTCATCAGAGCAATGACCGAAAGTTGCTGACTACCTCGATTTGGGTCGACTCATCCTCCTCCAGTATTTTCTTAAGTGTTCCATCTTTACCTGCTGCTTTCATAATTAGAGATCATGTTCGTATGGTAGGTTGACCTTTGCTCTCTCCTCGATTTAATTTCTATAGTATTTGTTTTCTCGTTTTCCTTCTTCATATTCACTTTAAACATCACACAAGTCCGGCACTTTACACGACACTTAACAGACACGTCCTACTAATAATGTTATCAATTAAATTACTATTTGCATCTGCCAAATCAGATTGTCTCGAGTAGTCTTGAATATAAAAAAATTAAGAAAATATTGATTTGTGGATTTCGTCAGTCGCAGTCTGTATCTGATGGTCATCAAAAATGTCCTCCTCTTCTAGCAAAGAACTATCATTACCATACACTTGTTGGTCATAAAGACGTACCCTCACGCATACCATCAAAAGGTATATATAGCAAAATTTCGTAAAAAGTAGAGGGGCATTTATCATTGTAACTTTGTCAATGGAAAAATATGGTTTTGATCGCTACCAAGCAAGATCACAAAATTGTCTATGGTATCAGAATCTATGTATATGTATATGCTTATTAGCCTGGGTATGACCCTTATCAACTAGGGCGTCTGCTCTAAATAATTGTTTTCCCTGGGCAGTAACATGAACGGGAAAAAGGACAAAGTAATTCTAGACCGAATTAATCCCTTGAATCTTTTGATTCACTTAATGATGAACAATTAGAGATGTCTTTCAGAGAACCTTTTACTAATGTAGATTGGGAAACGAGATCTTCAAATACTCTCCATGGTATTTTACAACCTGAATTCTCAACATATCCAGTACCAGTGGGGAAAATTACATACATCATTAAATGACTCCAAGCCCGTAGACATCGTCAGCAGTCAGCATTCCATCTGAAGTAGTGGGAGGACCCGAGATTAAGACAGGTAGCTGGGATACTGATGATTTATTTACAGACAAACTGGGTTGACATAGACAGGTGCAGACGGATAAGTAGTGCCGACTCGCACTGCGAACAGAAATGACTCTGAGACAGTAGATTTGAGTTTTCTTACAGACATGCATTTAGATATATTAAGGTGTACGAATAATGGAATTGCATGTGTTATACATCGGCAGAAAGGCCGCAGAACGCTCTACCGGATGGAAGTAAGAACAACGCGACTTGATGATTGGATACAATGAAAATAGGGAAAAAGCGTTGTCCTTACAGTAGTTTTAACTACGTTGGCATCAGAACGTCTAAGAACATTCTTATTTGAAATAGTGACTAATTCATCTTTAAACTTATTACCTTTCCTATTGCCACCCTTATTAGCTAAGCCATGGCATAAAAAAAGGACTTGAAATAGATGATGTTTCGAACATGGCCGGGTAATTTTTAAATGACAAGCTTTGACATTATGCAAAGTTAAACCATATTTACAACCGCCCCCAATATATTTAAGTTTCTCGCAGACATAGGATTGGCGTATTTCGTACACTCAGTTTGCAGTCATTTGAAATTACATTACTATGAGTACACAGTGGACAGGTCACCTTTAATTTTGCCCTAAGAACCCCAGAAACTAATAAAGCACTTACCTTAGCTTTCTCAGACAGGTTGGACCGAAGTCCACAAATCTATTATTTGCTTCAAATGGGTTGTCCAAATTTCTTTCAAAGATGGTTTCGACCTGTTTGTAATAGAGACAAGCTGTCGTTTGAATCCATCACACAGGCTATCCCAAAGAAAATACTGAACAAAGAAATGACCTGTATTTTCAAATCGAACCTGTTCCTCTAAGACTCGGGCTTCACTAATTATCCACCGATAGCCACCCATAGCATTAGGGTCATGATTCAAGTTACCCAAACACTTCATTAACGAGTATGTTCTTTAAAAGTATCACTAAGCGCTTCATTGAGTAGTTTTATGGCCGATCATAATTAAAATCCTTCAGAGTAAGGGAATCAATCGATTTCTTTGCAGTTTTGAGAGATAAGAAAATTTCTCAACCGAGGAAAGGTCGTATTTAGAAGAGACTGTCAAGAGAAGCAGTAAACTAATGATAAGCCGCCAGGTTACCATCAAATTAAGGCAATTCTATGCCAGGCAGAGTTATTTTATGATAAGAATGAACTTCCTCCGCTCTGGAATGAGTAGGTAGTGTCGCTGCTACAGCAAACTGACATCAGAGTCGATTTCCTTAGACAACTGTTTAATTGCCAACCTTATACCATTCGAGTACTTTTCGTCAATGTCCACCTGTTCGTGATACTGAACAGAACTCAAAATTCTGGAATGAAGCGTATAACTATAAATTCTCATCGAGAGAATTAAACTCGGTTAAGAGATCACAACTTATCAAGATAAAATTCACATCTAATAATATCCAGTGTACCCTTTTCAATACTCCTTCAAGTCTTCGTTAGCGACTGACTGCCTTTCCACTTCGGATACTATTAACCACTTTACAGTTACCACCAGACTCACTTTAGATATGCGCATCGAGGATTCTTGAGTAGAATCAAGTTTCTCTTACTCACTAGCAGCCATTATTGAAAAGGGCTTCCAGCAATAAAATTTCACATTTACCAAAATTACAATAATGTAAATATGCTACCACCACCAGCAGACAATCAGGGAAACCTGTTATAATTCATACACTGCAGTTAAATCAACGAGAATAATGGATCAAATCAGCAGTCAGGTTAAACCAAATACCTCTAGAAACCCGCAGGGGGAACCAGGGAAGTGGGTGGAGAGAGGCCAGAGCTGCAGCAGGTCCAACGATGGGCTCCATTCGTTAAAATAATTTCATGGAATTCAAGGATGGAAAGACTAACAAGGTTAGGAAAAAATTGAATAATAAAATATCTCTCCTACAAACAATTGAGTTTTCAGACTGTACTTCATGAAGGCTACAGCTTCTTAAATTACGTCTTCAAAACCCAGTCTCAGTTACTGAAAATGTCCCAATAGTTCTAAATTCATAACTCTCGACCTCTCTTCACTCCAAGGTTCCACCCCTCTCAGCAAAACTTCAACCTACAGAAAAAAGCAAGTGCTAAACTGTAGGGCACAATATATTTCAAGATCTAAATCAGTTACTCAAAATCGCAAGGGTGTAGGTACCAAGAGCCTAAAAAACTTAAATCTCGAACAGTAATCACACTACATTATATCAATGTCAATCACTTCATTAATAGTTGAAGACGAATTTAAGCCAGGGCCTTGTCTCTTCCATCAATCTTCAAGTGCATAATTCCCTTTCGCCGACATTGTACATGTAGCACCCTTGGATCTACATCACATGAACTTACCAAAGTTAGACCGCCAGCAACGAAGATCTTGGAATTCTCGCAGTCTTCCTCCAGCATGAATTATACTTCACCTCGGACCCCACACGACGTACGTATTGGTTCCAGTTCAATTTTTACACCTTCCGAACATCCGTGACTCGGAAAAACGTCCCTTCAGCCGCATTAATACATCTGGACCTCCCGGAAACAATCCATCAACAAATGTGAGCAGAACAAAATACTGTCATACTGATCACCCGACCTGCCAACTATATCTTTCAAGTTCCCTTCTTCCACTACCTGTCAGGAGGACTGACGTATGTCAACTAATGACGTGTCCAAGGATCGTGGGGAGACACAGATGTCCATTTACATACAAATTCCATGTTAACTTAACTAAATATGAATACTTACTTGAAATTATCGTTGGAGATTCAAATTTGTGAAAAAGGTGATATTTGCATAAATATTTTTGTACACTACAAGCTATGTACCAATCTAAACAAATAACCTTTTGTTATTTCTACTGGATTGCATTTCCAGATTGGTGTACGGGTCGGGCCTTGATGTGTATTTTCCTGAAAGTCAACTGTAGTTTGGAAATGGCACCCTTCCAAGGTCGACTTCAATACTGAAAAGGCGTTGTACACTGCAAAATTGCTCCAAATGGTCATCCAGCAAACAGTGATTCTCCTTCAGAGTATTTAGGCATTTGAGGGAGGCTGGGTTTAGGGAAAAGCGTAAATTATGAAAAAAAAAAGTCTTGGAAGTTGAATCGAAACGACAAACTGGCGTAATTACATATCACTCCTTGACCACTATTATCTGGTGAAACATGAAACCACCGTTATTTCCTTCAAATCCTACTCCGTGAAACCGTTATCAGCTGAATTTTTTACGTTCCTATTGTTAAAACCAACCGTGAAAGGATGTAGTTTTCAAAGGGCATAGTAAATTTACGAAAATGAAATAACGATCTTTATCGTCTATTGAAGCTGAGACCTGTATTTTTTTTCTTTAACTTTACATAGATTCCTGGTGTGCTGGGTGCCCCTCTTCATATTTCAGCACCAATGCAGTTTTTCACCTTCAGAATTTTTAATGTAGTATCATTAAACGTTACACTTCTGCATTTATGAATGTAGACAAGCAATACCATTCTGTTGCTACGATAATCATTAAAACATGATATACGTATTCTTTATCGTTTGGCTTTATGAACAAATAAGTTAATGGGTAATAGTTACATATGCAATATATAATTAGACAATAATGAACAATTAGACATCATACAGAAAACTAAAGAATTTCTGTCCATGGGAACAAACTCTGAAAACCTTCAAGCTTCTTTTTTCAGACCAGTTACGATTTATGATGAACAAGTCTTTCATTTCTATTAAAAAGAAAAAAAAAGGAAATGCAGTTTTTAAAGGTTTTAGTGTCCTAATTTTCCCGACCTAGGCCAAATATGCTCACTAGATTAAAAATAAAATGAATTGCATGATATTTTCTATATACCAGGGCACCTATTTGACCAATAATAATGCAGCAGTATTAGCAATGAACTGAAAAAATTCATTTTTTTATAATTAAACAGAAAAGTATATTCATAAAAATTGGATGCATTACTACTAAGTCCTTGTCATGTCTTGTTATAAATTTGTAAGGCTTGCTGGAGCACCCCTGACCCCTGGTCGGAATACTACGCTTGAGGAACATAATAGGGCAGGAGCCAGCAGGGGCCAGGGTAACTGTATGCATATCATGGGTCAATGAAATGAAAGTTTGCCGGGTACCAGGCGGTGGGTGTGGCTGTAGGACCTATAAGAATTACCTGGAAAAATGGCCTAGGTCAGCTCAGAATCGAAACGTTTGAAACCTACGCCAAAATGTTCCTTATGATTCAAACTATCAAGAATTGCCAGTGCCAGACATTTTTGGTGGAGGGTTACCTCCTGCCAAAGCTTCCTAAATGATGCACAGAAAATAGCCTAGATTGGATGGAATGCAAAAGAAATTAAACTAATTTGAAAATGTCCAGCATAGTTCCAGGTACCTTGAATTGGCATTGCCAGACATTTTCATTGGTGGGGTAACCCCGCCAGACACGCCCATAACACCACACCCTGCAGCTAACCTAGAATCAGCCGAAAAGTGAAAGAATTGATACGAACTTCAAAATGTTAAGCAGATGCACAGGCAGCATGAATTGGCATTGCCAGACATTTTCATTGGTGGGGTACCCCTGCCAGACACACGTAAAGGACCGGAAAAGTGCACCATAGTAATGAACTTCATGTGGTAGGATGCCTTAACTAAAACTTGTTACAGTCATAATTAAGATAATCATCTGAAGGAAAACCTTCGATTATTTGTTACATTATAGAAAAGGAAGTTTGAAGCCCTTGCAGATCATAGAAAAGGATGAAGCCGGAAAATATCTACACCTGTTTACATGCATGGGCGAAGTAGATGGTGATGTAAACATTGAAACTGCATCAGACTACGTGTGTGAAATGTACAGCCAGACCAGTGGACGAGACTCGTTACAACAAATTGGTGCAAATGTCTAGCAAAGTAGATCAGGTATGTTGGAAAACAAAACCTGTTCAAAAAGTTTTAATTGTTCTTTAAACCCTGAATGATTTTTTTCGTTTTCTTACTCTTGTTATGTTTTTCATTTTCAGGAAAAACCGTTTGCGAACATGAAGAGGATTGACTGGGCACTTCTGCCACCTTCTTGTTGAACCCTTGGTAAAAAGCTCCAAAGGGCTCACTACGTCACAATATTGTGGAACCATGCCAACCTTGCGTGCCCTGACCAAGATCTGTTTCCCACTGACTATGGCTGGTTGGCAGATGGAAACCTCTTGCTACCAGTGTGGTTTGATGGACCTGCCCTTCCTAATGTTCTTTTCACAGACCAAGAAAACAATAAGGATGACAGCAGTGGTGCTTACAGTGACAGTGATGAAACAATCATTGTAGATTCAACAAATGTCTGTTGATACAGATGGTTACATCAATCCTGACCCATCTGATGACAAAGCATGGAGCAAGATTCTGACATGGATTTAGAGGATGGGGAATAATAGGATTAAGACTGAATGTGGCCTACTGAGATGACACCATACCGACCATTTACCCCACCAATGAAAATGTCTGGCAATGCCAATTCATGATGCCTGTGCCTTCTGCTTAACATTTTAAAGTTGGTATCAATTCTTTAACTTTTCCCCTGATCTCGGTTAGCTATAGGGTGTGGTCTGTTGGGGGTGTCTGGCACCCCATTAATGAAAATATCTGGCAATGCCAATTCATGGTGTCTGTGGATCTGCTTAACATTACTACGGAGTTGGTATCAATTCTTTCATTTTTTGGCTGATCAAGGTTAGCTGTAGGGTGTGGTCTTTTGGGCGTGTCTGGCAGGGGTACCCCATCAATGAAAATGTCTGGCCATGCCAATTCAAGATACCTAGAACTATGCTGGACATTTTCTGTGCATCATTCAGGTAGCTCTGGTGGGGTGTAAACCCCCAAAAAGTCTGGTGTTGGCAATTCTTGATAATTTGAATCATTAGGAATATTTTGGTGCAGGTTTCGAACGTTTAGATTTGACCTAAGCCATTTTTCCAGGTAATTCTTGTAGGTCCTGCAGCCACACCCACCGCCAGGTATTCTGGCTGACTTTCATTTCATTGACCCATGATATGCATACAGTAATGTAACATAAGAAAAAATTCTTTCACTTTTCATCTACCCTGACCTCTGCTCGCTCCCAGACTATAAGGCCCCGTACGAAACAAAGACTGCACAGACCAAATGAAAAGAGTTATTGCCATCTTCTATATATTCATTCTGTTTCACATAGCTTGAAATTAGTAATTACTGACGACGAAAATTCTTTGTTATGCAGTTAACCTTTTTTTGAATTCGTTAACAGTCTTTGTCATAGTCTCATCTTCACCAATATGTCTGGTAAATCTAGAAGAATGCTTGCCTCTGAAAATCAAAGGACAACCAGGTACTAGAAGGGAGACACGAAACGAAACATGCAAGCCACTTGGGTGCAATTTTGGTGGAAGAGATGGGTATTGCATTTATTTACCTAACTCACGAAGCTTGTTTCCGAGGTAAGACACTACATGACAGCTACAGGTACTGGTTCCCATTCTAATCATTCGTTTGGTGATAGGAAACATTTTATTGATAGGGGAAAACTCAATTAAATGGATTTAGATAGTAAAACTGCAAAATATGCAGGCTAATGAAGGTTTGCATCTAGGATACAAACTTAGATATGCACATACAGATTGGCCCAAGATAAAAAAAAAATGAATGAATGTAATACACATGGACATTTGCACCAGCAGTATGAGTAGTAGCATGGCCCTTTTAGAATATCGATAAGAAAGCAAACTCATTCTTTCAGCCAATAAAACGACAGTATTATCAAAAGCAGGACTGATTGATTGATTGATTGTGAGTTATCTGGCGCTGCTAATCAAAAGCAGGAAAAAGAATCAAGATACTTGACACGATAAGGGAACGGCGCTGCTACCCTGCCTACCAGGGAAATCGCATCATGACTAGAGTCACTCCACCATCACTGGTCTCAGACAAATCTGACGTTTTTCTTGAGAGGAAAACAAAATCAAATAAACAGCTCACAATATTTCAATACGAATGTTGCTATGAGAACCACGTAATATTAGAATTTTTTAAAAATTGCGGATTAGACTGTAATATCACCCATTAAATCACGAGTCGACCAACTCTTGGAATGGTTTAGTATGTGAGAATTAGTCTGGCCTAAATCAGGAATAAAAATAATAAAACAATTTTTAAGCGCTCTTAATAAAATGCACCAAAAAGTGGAAAATAAATATTTTGAGACACCAGAATTTTCTTACAATTAATCATGTCTACAAAGATAAAAGCGTGGGCGCCAAACATGGATGGAAGTGCTACAAGAAAATATATTTCGTTCATTTCTTGTATCACTTCCTTCCATGTTTTGAGGTTTATCAATAATTTTCTCAGAGGAACTAAACTGACATCTAGATTGCATATTAATGCGATGCTCAATAGAAGGACCAAGTATTCATCATAATTTTATTTGTTTTTTCTTTATAATCATACAAATAGACTAGCGTGGCAGCTAAAAACTTTCATGATAGTTGGAGATGCTTCCATGCCTACAGCCCTCATTCCATATTCATAATGGGCCCCAAAGTTATTCTTTTTTGTGTAGGGTGTGTTCAGAGGCTCTGGCAGTTAGGACATGGAGAACTGTGTGACACGAAAAAAAAAAACACTTCTTAACATAATCTTTTCGTAAAGGGAGATACTAGTAAAACTGGAGGTTACTTACGGAACTTTTCTGTTAACGAGTCAATTCCCCCAATTTAGATTTTCAGAAAGTCTTGTTTAAAATGTAATACTATCTTTAACTTTATATTCTGAATTCTAACGGACTAAAATATTTAATATGCAATTTCTTCCTAGATGCCTCGTTTGTTTTATTATCTTACTATACTATAATATATATATATCTATATATTATAGATATATATAATATCATACATTATATATATATATATATATATATAATATATATATATATCTACATTGCTTATTATATATATAAGATAACATTATATATATATATATATAACAATAGATATACATACGTACATACATATACCTCCATTCAGTATTAGATAACTTTTGCCGACTAGTACAAATTGTTCTGAAACCAGAGGGCTAACAATCCATTATTGCATTTATTATACCAGATTATCATATCAGCCATTGGTTATTTTGTTGTATTAAAACGTTTATTATTTGTATTATTCTATTACAATCTTAGCTGTTCTTCATACCTTTCGAATACGTCCCACATTTCTGCCAGTTCAGACTGACTGGTTCCCCCTAAGAAAATTCCTAGCTATGCCATTCCTCTGTAATAACGAGGGGAAATGAAACGCAAGAACAACGAGATTTACTGTACATTTACAGGAGTATTTACTGGGGTGTGAAAATTCCATATTATTCTTGTAGTGATGTACCAACAATACATCAAGATAGGTTACTCTAATTTCCAATGAATGGGTTGAAAGTAAAAATCTTATCAACTGAAAACTACACGTAATAATTCAGTGCGCTTCTTATCATGGTCTTCAAAGCTGGGTCTGAATCGGATGGAAAATTCGCGTCTTCAGGAACTGCAAGTTCATCCTTCCTGGACGCGTGGAAGAGAAAGGACTGGAGAGAGAAAAACCAACTGACGCTCAAGAGGACTCGGTAGTCAGAGCCCAGCCTCGGCTAATAACTCCACTATTTTATAAGCTTAGAATTCCAGCTCTCGTCCTCCGTCACTCGTCTTCCTACCTCCTGAAGGGCTCTCCGTCTTAGAGGTCCTCTCCCGCCCTCACGGTCGTCCTCCCCCTTAAGGGTCCCACGCCATTTGAGTCTGTGGCTCCCTCCTCCCAAACCCCCACTTCTTTCAAAAGTGGATGTAATTTATGAGGGTTCTCTTACTCAATAGCAGTTTCATTAGGCTTAAGAGAGATTTTCATTTTTCTTTTCTCAGGATGGATATTATTAATGAAGCACGGCAGACTGGAAACTTACGATTTTATGGTAGATGTTTTCCCTGTTATCCATACAGCAACTCCCTTCCATAGTCAAGCCTCAGACGGTAATGTTAGACGGAATGAAATGGAAAGAAGAAGAAGAAGGAAGATGCGGCAGCAATGAGACTTCAAGGCTGAGAGGCGATGCCCTTCTGATTGATCATCATTCCAATAAACACCCACTTGACTTGTCTCTCCAGCCTCCGGACAGAAGTTCATTGTCATGCAATCAGTTAAAATTCAGTGGCTTGTATCAGTGCGTGAGCGAAAGCGACATTCCCCATTACCATAAGAGATGTTTACACTGCCACAAGTTTTCGAAACCCACCCTGTTTTTCTCCTTCATTTTAACTATGAACCAGGCTCTTGGTCGACTGTAAGGGAGGCAGCTGAAGTGTTTATATAAATATACATACATACACACATACATACATATATATATATATATATATATATATATATATATATATATATATATATATGTATATATATATGTATATATTATGAATGTATGTATGTATGCGTATATATATATATATATATATATATATATATATATATATATATATATATATATATATGATATTTAATATCGAGAGAAAGAGGGAGAGAGAACATGAGCAACCGGTATTACACTCAGATGTCATTTACAGTGAATGCTATCTGTCTCCGTCTCTCTCGGTCGTTTCATCAGTTCATACCTCTGTAATATGAACGCCCAGCTGGTTTGTCTCCGTCCTTACCGAGAGCCATCCGTATTACTTACTCAATCCTTACTGGGAGCCTGGATACAAATTTGACACTTGGCTTTTCTATATCTCAACCACGGGAAAGAAACGATCCTCTACCTCAAAAACAATCTTTATTGATACGCGCGCCCGTGTGTGTGTGAGCGCATGTGTATAGGGGTGGTGGCACGGTTAGACACGGGAAGGGGGAGGGGATGTTGGGAGCTAGGGGGAGGGTGCTGGGAGGTTGGTACTACATACGTAGGTATGTCCCTGGGTTGGGAGGGCGTGTAGACAACTTATAACTTAGACCTCTTGACCAGTAAATATAATTATAGACATTCACCGCCAATACCGCAAAGTTTATTTTCGCCAACATTATTATTATTATTGAAAAAGAAACCCACAAAATCACTTTTTTTGTAACGTTTATTTCTAAGTATTTACATTTAATTCTACTCCACACTCGAGTACTTTCAGGCCCTATCTGTGGCCCATTTTCAAGAGATGTTTGGGATGTCAGGCTGGGTCAAGGCCCAGACATCCCAAACATCTCTTGAAAAGGTAGGGCCTGAAAGTACTCGAGTGTGGAGTAAAATTAAATGTAAATACTTAGAAATAAACAAGTTACAAAGTGATTTTGTGGGTTTCTTTTTCAATCTTCAGAAGAAAACTGAAAGAAGTTTTTGTTTGATTATTATTATTATTATTATTATTATTATTATTATTATTATTATTATTATTATTATAGTCTACATAAGTAAGTTATCATTTGGTGCGACAGCAAGAAGTTTAATCATTCGAAGGCTGCAACAGCATTTCATTCTTATTATCATAATCAAATACCATATTTCCTCAGATCTCTATGAAATACGGCGTGAGGGCATGGCATCGCGTCTTTATTATTTGATCTAAATGATTTTATTTTCACGAAGTCATAAGAATGACAAATATCGTTTACGATCGAATAAGGATATACCTCATAAAATAACATTTATAAAGATTAAATGGGAATAATTCCTTTTCTCTTCAGTTTTCTACATAAAAAACACATCGCCATAAAGACTCTTCCATATCCAAAATGGTGGATTACATAACCCGTATATTTGAATTTATTACGTTTTCGAGAAATATTGTAACACGAAGTGATCATTTGTGCCTCTCACTCGAGCTAAAAAGACGACCAGACGCTGCATGTGAAAAAGTCACTGAATTACGACACGAAATGTCTTTAGATTATCAAAGAAGTGGTTCTACATTCAAGAGCAATGAATTCTGAAGCAATCGCAATATCATATGGCATAGTGAAGGTCGATATTATTATTATTTTCTTTACTATAATTCATGCCTAAATAATTTTAGTATTGCTCTCTGCGATAAAATGAACTTACGTGACACCAAAAATATAGAAGTTAACAGCAAGAGACAAATTGGTTTTGTTCTGTATACTTACAACATACATGCTTACATACATACGCGCAGGGAGACTACCTCTGGCAGTCAATGCGTCTTGAATTTCGAAGAGGCTCCTCCTCCCTTTACCTTTGAGATGGGTACGTGCCCTGCCTCCCAAATATCAATTTCTCTTCACTGTGAATAAACTTTTAACGTATTCCAGAAATGAAATCACGACGGATTCCATCTCGCCTGAGTCTCCCGCGGGATTCCGTTTCGTTCCTGTGTTTCCATTTGGAGCTGACGCTTGCTTCCATCAATCTGATCGACTTTTCCTCTTTTTAACTTATTTCGGACTTTGATCACTTCCATTCTTTGAAATGCCATCTTTTTTATTGTCTAGTTTATAACATCGTTCGTATGCAATTTTCTTCCTGCTTAAGTTTTTCTTTGAATTTTTTTCTTTTAAAACAGATTTTTTTTTTGGGGGGGTGATAAGTTAATAATCATATAATTATTCCGGTTAACTCTTTAAATACTATCCACATTCCAGTAGCATTTAAAAAAAGTTAGTTTTTTTATGCAGCTCGCTTGTCACAATTGTGTCGTTTTACGATGAGAAAACTGGGACCACCAAGACAAGCCTGGCGTTACGTCATTACACACGAAAATGTCAACACACTTGCAAGCATATGAAACACTCCATACAAATATTAAGCTGTATGTTCTTTTTGGCAAACTTTAGCTCTGAAGCTTACTCGCAGTTACACGATCTAAGGATGATTTCTAATACTTTTGAACGACTAAACTACAGAGATATAACTCGGTAATGTTACTATTATGTACAATTCGATGAAAGTACAAACATCCACTCTAAACACAAACGAGAACACTACATATTTCAAGAAATTAATGTATTTCCTTACAGAGATCCAGCCATGTTCAGTTATCTGGGTTGCACACTAAGAACCTCGTTTATCTTTGGCAAGGAATAATGGTTCCCAGGAGGCACCTTAAGACGAAGTTGAATAGCCATGCATCATCTTCTTAACACCTAAAACATACAGGATCATCTCCATATATCATTGTTTCCGTTAATAAGTGGCAAGCCTACCAAGGCCCTCTGCATTGTAACCAATATTGACTTCTTTTCCACCACTTTAAACGAAATGTATAACAAACGAACAATACTAAATGCATGAATAAAAGGCGCTAAACTAAATTACCTGCATGCAGTACGTCGCATAATTCTAAGGAAGTACCGGAACATCTAACAGTATGAGCATAAATTCCAGTTGCATTCCCAGAAAGACTATTCTCAGTTTTACAAAGGACAATACGAAACCAAGGCACTCCCCTACAAATTAAGAACGCTAATACTCAAAAGATTAAGGTTCTAAGGAATACTGTGGAAGTTGTGGCCTACTCGATGAAGTTTCTTCAATATGCGAAATGATTTCAGGAAGGTTCAAATTGTATTTATCATGTAGGAAAGGTCCCTTCACTTCAAGCATTATTTTTTGGAAGTTGCAGGTCACAGGAGATAATGATACCCACGCAGTGAACAATATTCAATTAATAGCTGAAAAAATATGAACTGTAACATTAAGACAATTACCTTAAAAAACATAAACTGCACATTTGTCTTAAGGTTCCTGTAAAGCTGGTTTGTGTAAATTAGATCCTTTTATTTTAATGTCATGAGACGTCAGCACGAATTGGATTATTTGATCCTGTCATATAACATACCCTTGTTAATATGTACTTAGTGTTAGGCTGTTTCAAATGGACACATTACCTCATTTGATATTTTGGTATTTTTCATCTGTTGAACTTCTACTATTCTTGTTTTATTGTATTATTTTATTGTTGCATATTTTTCCTTTCAAAACTACTGATTTCTGGTAACGGTATTCATATGTTTAAGGTTGTTAGGCCTTCCTTTCTTGGCTACATACACTGAAACCTTTTTTCCTCTCTTTCCATAATTGATGCTCCAAGAAGAGGTCCACTGGAGGACGAAACTGTTACTTGCTGGGGATTTTCTAAGAAAAGCACTTTTCATTTTCCTGTGTGGAATACAATTGAATAACATATCTTCGGGTCTAAGAAGATTACCAGTAATATATATATTTTATATATTATATTTATATATATAGTTATATATATATATATATATATAGTGTGTGTGTGTGTGTGTGTGTGTGTGTGTTAGTAAGTATATATAATATAAAATATATATATTACTGGTAATCTTCTTAGACCCGAAGATATGTTATTCAATTGTATTCCACACAGGAAAATGAAAAGTGCTTTTCTTAGAAAATCCCCAGCAGTAACAGTTTCGTCCTCCAGTGGACCTCTTCTTGGAGCATCAATTAAGGAAAGAGAAAAAGGTTTCAGTGTATGTAGCCAAGAAAGGCCTACAACCTTAAACATATGGAATACCGTTACCAGAAATCAGTAGTTTGAAAGGAAAAATATGCAACAATAAAATAATACAATAAAACAAGAATAGTAGAAGTTCAACAGATGAAAAATACCAAAATATCAAATGAGGTAATGTGTCCATTTGAAACAGCCTAACACTAAGTACATATTAACAAGGGTATGTTATATGACAGGTAATGGATCAAATAATCCAATTCGTGCTGACGTCTCATGACATGTAAAATAAAAGGATCTAATTTATACAAACCAGGCGATAAATTAAACATTTTTTCCCTTGCTGTGAACAATGCAAGCTGTCTCCATCAAACGTGTTTACTGCTGTAAATGGTAGACTTCTCTATTTGTATGGTAGTGTTAAAACTCTTAAGGAAGGACAACCGTTGCGTCCTATAATAGTGCTATTGGTTCAGTGTCTTATTAACTGCCTAAGTTCCTGGTAACAGAATTGCAACCACTTCTAGGTAGAATATCTGATTCTCATGTTGAAAACATTTTAGATTTTGTAAACAGATTAATCAGGAAAACTCCAAAAGATGATGAAATAATGGTAAGCTTTGATGTTGAAAGTCTGTTCACTTGTGTACCTGTCCACGACGTCTTAGATTTTTTATAACTGTGAACTAAATAAACTTGCCACATCTCTGCCTAACCACGTCATTTCAGAACTAATCAAACTGTGCGTGGTTGACACTTGTCTTATTTTTAATGGAAAATTTGACCAACACAAATTTGGAATGCAGATGGGTTATTGCTTGTCCCCAGTATTATCAAATATTTACATGGAATTTTATGAATCTAAAATGGCAGATATTATTTTCTGGGTGGATATGTTGACGATGTATCTGCGGTACTGAAAACTTATATTGACATTCAGAAGATTTTAAGAGATCTCAGTAATTTAGTTCCCTTCATAACTTTTACGGTTGACAAAGAAGACAATGGTATGATTTCATTTTTGGATGTTACAGTTGTGAGGTCAGTTGTAAGTTCTGACTATAAGTTTAAAATAATCAGATAACTTACTAATAACAATCTTATAATTAGCAATTACTCCACCCACAAAGTAGATGTAAAACTCTCAGCATAAAGATTAGTGTTTCTTGAGATCTTAATATCTGCAGTCTGGAATTTATCAATGAGGAACTAGAATTTATATATCAAATTGGTACCCAAAATAATCTAAAATTAGAAGATACTGATTATAGTCTTACATTAGCGAGGAAAACATTTGACTCATAAGAGGAGAAAAACAGAAAAATGAATTCTATAATATCTTTCCCCTTCCATCCCACATTAGAGTCTATAATCTACCACCTAAGGTTACTTGATTTTAGTACAACTTTTTCATATCCTAGCACATTGGAAAAGCTTTAATTCGTAATAGTCCGGAAAACAATGAAGGAGTCATTTTTAAGATACCATGCAAGTGCGGTAGTTTTAATACAGGACAATCTGGGAAGGCACTCGAAAAGCGCAATTTAAATAAAAAATATAATATACGAACAAATAATACAAGCAATGCTTTATATGTTCACAGTAGCATGTGCAATTTACCGACTGACTTGCTCGGGTCAAAGATTTTATTTAAGAGGACAAGTGTTATTGAAAATTTGATAGAGACAGCTTGCATTGTTCACAGCAAGAGAAAAGTTTGATTTATCGCCTGGTTTGTATAATTACGTCCTTTTATTTTACATGTCATGAGACGTCAACACAAATTGGATAATTTGATCCATTAACTATCATGTAATATACGCTTGTTGATATGTACTTAGTGTTATGCTGTTTCAAATGGACGTATTACCCCATTTGATATTTTGGTATTTTTCATCTGTTCAACTTCTACTATTCTTGTTTTATTGTATTATTTTACTGTTGAATGTTTTTTGGCTCAAACTACTAGTTTCTGGTAACGGCATTTCACGTGTTTAAGATTTTAGGCCCTACTTGGCTACAGACAATGTCAACTTTCTCTCTTCCCTCATTAAACGCTCCAAGATGAGGTCCACTGGGGGGACGGAACTGTAGGGAATGTTCTAAGAAAAACACTTTTCTTGTTCTTATGTGGAATACAATTGATTATATATATGAGTGTGTGTGTTTGTAAGAGTATGTATATGCATACATATGTATGTTATGCATATACATACACTTACAAAACCTCACGCACACACACACACACACACACACATATATATATATATAGTATATATATATATAGATATATATATGTATATATATATATACATATATGCATTACACAGCGCTGTTGTCAATATTATATTTTGGCTGCTGAATGAAATATCAGTCTAGCATTCTCAACAGATCACTAATCCTTGTAACCATTCATTCCATCCTCGCAAAATAAAGTTAAGTTTAGACAGAATCTTCTTTGCTTCATTATTCCAAATTCAACCCATCTTTCTCTCTGAAGTTGCTTCGCCCCGCACAACTTCGTTTTTTTCACAGTTCTTACTCAAATTCGCTTCGGATGTTTCAAAAGCTTTCGAGTTTCCTTTATCACTTTCTTCCTAACTTATTCTTCCTGTTATATATCCAAACACAATCTTCTTATGCCTCTCTTTCCTAAATGTATAATTTCACTGTCTCCCATCAACACTTTTACACTTCCCTTTGCCCCTCCGAGTACGTGTATAACCGGTAGCGGGGCCTGCTGCTTGAATGACCTGCCTTTGATCCTGTCAGACTTCCATAGGTTCCTAATACTTACGTATCTTTAGTCATGGACATTAATGGACACATACATGCAAAATGATAAAAGAATACATTTCAAGGAAATGGTAAAACTTACACACACACACACACACACACAATATAATATATATATATATATTGTGACGAAGTGCCAAGTATCTGGTTACTACACTTACCATTCATTAATTGTTACCTCACAACAGCCAGACACCTGAACCTTCATCACAGGTGCTAAACGACTGAATACTCTAAAGGAAACAGTGATTCCTTAAACAACTTACCAGTATTGCAGAAAATCAGACTAAGTTCACTAAAATAGGTGTGAGGTAATCTTGTAATTAATTAAATTAATTAAAGGGCATCACTGCATCAACAACTTTAAAAGTCTAATTATTTCCCTGATTTCAGAAGTCTAAGTACTTCTCTGGTCCTAACTCACTTCAAGTAAATTGAAGGAAAACAGCTCAATTACCACTCTATGTTTCTACCTAAACAAATCATATAATTATATGCATGTATACTGGTGAAAAAGAAAACACTTATAAAAAATTTTAAATACAAAAATGTATTATTAAATTCAAAATTATAAGTAAAATTCACAATATCAGGGAAAATTACTGTTACTTGAAAACAAAGCAACGTTTAGTTAATTCTTGAATTAATTAAGTAAAATTAAATCAAACTTAATTTATCACAAAATTCAAGAAAATTTATTCAATCAAAATTCAAAAGTGTTAGGTAATAACTAAAATTTGGAAATTAATTCACAAGTGCTAAACAACGATAAAACTTGAAAAGAATTCTAAGTAAATGCAAATTAATTCACAAGTGTTAAATTCAATTAAATGTGCAACGATTAATTAATGAAAACAACTAAGTTAATTAAATTGTGAATGCAAATGAAAACACCTCAAAAGGTGGAAAACACCAAAATTGTAAAAAGTATTAATCACCCAGAACATAAAATAAAAACACAACTTCAATAAGAAAAATGGATAAATGCACGATAAAATCACTTCAAACGAAACAAACACAAAACACAAAATTTGCAATGTGTAAAAATTTAAACTTGTTTTATAAACCCACTGAAACTATTAGTTCTCTAAACCATTGTAACTATTAGTTGCAACTAATAAACTTTCATTAACACACTTTACTTTGGTACCAATTGTGTTTCTGCTGCAGCTTGTTTCACAATTCACAATATTTCAAAAACCAAAAGGCACCGTTACACACTTGTACAATGTTTGTTCAGATTCCACAAAAAGCACTAAATAATACTAAATAACTCTAAGAAATCCGAAAACTAAAAGTTACGAGTGACCAATTTCCGTTACGTTAATATGAACTCAAAAGTAGCGTGCGAGAGAGTGAGGAGATCTAAATGCCAGGAATTCAAAGTCGGCAATGACTCTTCCTTTCTTACGGCAGCTGTGCAGTGGATATCACACAAAATGTTTTGGTCATGCGAAAGATGATGCAATCTTTCTAGAAGCTTCTAATATGAAGTAACTTTCAAGAAAAATCGTGAAATCTACATGTGGTTTCGGCAAAGACATACACGTATGAAACCAGTCACGCTCAACAAACACACGTACTCGACAAAACAGACTCCTCGAGCAAGTAATATTTATTAAGATTGGCATGTTATGAAAACAGAACGGAGACTCAAGTTCCTCTAATCTCGAGGCGAGGAAAAGTTAAGGAAACAATTTCTATCTTGGAATGGACAAAGTTAGTCTTTCTCTTTCTTTACATTCTACATTATATACTTTTAAATTATATTATATGAAATCTGAACATACATTTTAGACATCCTATAACTCTAAAGCTAGCTAAGGAATCTGAAAAAATGTTGCAAAACTCTATATATAACATTTCATACATTCAAAAGAGAAGATATATATGTTATTAAAGTAGCAACATGTAATAATTATTTATAATATAGAAATATATATAGATATATACAATATATTAGATAATAGATAATATATAGAATATATACCATAATATATATAAGATATATAATATTATATAGAAAAGAGAATATAAATTAGAGAGATAAAATATATAGATATAATATATTATAAGATATATATATATATATATATAGAGAGATATATATATATATATTATTATATATAGATATATATATAATACATATATATCTATTATATTATATATAATATAGATATATATATCTCATATCTATATATATATATATATCCTATACTTATATATCGTATATCTCTACATATATATATATATATATTCTATATCTCTATATATTCTATAGATATCTATATCTACTTATATATATATATATATATATATATATCTATATATCATATTAAATATTAATAATAATAATTATTATAAATATATATATATTTTTATTTATAATAAATATATATTTATATATATATATAGATATATATATATATATTGTTACACATATTGATCACCTCATCTACCCAGCATTTAGTTCAATATTTTGATTGCTAGAAAAGCAGCCATATTCCCCGAATCAGCTGACTTCAAAGGGGAAAATGCAAGCCAGAGATAGGAATTTCCTGTTAGAGCAGGGGAATAAAATTCTTACTCCTTAGGGACGTATCCCAAAGGGAAGTGTGTAGCTAGCTAGGTACTTATTAGGCCTACTCTAATCTCCTTTTTCTTGTGAACCCTTCGCTGGCCATATGTTCTGTTTCCAGGATGCCCTGCATTTGGGGGGATAAGCTGAACCCATCCCCCATGAACCACACCTGCATTCACTCTCAGTCCCCTCCAAGCCATGACCTCGGACGGATGTCCCAACCAGCCTTCCATTAGACCTCAGACTAAGTGGATGCCAGTTCCCTACAAAGGTCCACTTCCAAAAATGCATCCAGGTACGTCTTGTGAATCAGTCATATTGCCAGTTCTTTCCTTTTCGAATCCAGTAAACTAAATTTCATTTCCCAATTCAACTCCTAATTCTCAAATGAACATTCCTTTGTTCCTTTCACTGCCTCGTGGCCGCATGTCTCCCTTTGTGATCGTCCCAGACAAATCTTCAGTGCATACCTCAGTTCAACACTAGAGTTCCTTTTCCCCAGTGTGTTAGAGAAAACTGAATAACCGTAACTTGTGCACAACGTCTTCCTTAAGGCTTTATTTCAACTATTTAAGCAAATTAACGTAAGTCTTGATGTATTAACGTAAATAATATCAATCTCCCTACTAGTATCTATCATTCTGCCAGAGAAATTAACATTAATTCGCCTTGAATAAGAAATTAGAATTTTGTTGTTTGTAAATCGCTCTACCGCACAGCAATCAGCTGATTTGCCATCGCGGGTAGCAGCCTGCTCTGCTAGCCTCACCGCACGTTTCACTTTAGCATCACTCACTCACTCGCTGAGCGAAAGTTTCCTTTCCCTTCGTACTAAACATAAATTCATTTATAAATGTTTTGCTAACATTTCATCTTAAAATCCTTACCGTCATTTTCACTTGTCACAGGGACCTAGTAAACTTACATAAAGTTAACGAAAATCTTAAAAGTAAATTACATTAAAGGAATTGTTAACGCAGAAAGCGTCATTATAAATTTCATATGAAAACGCAATCAGTTTCAAAGTAACGTAAAAATCGTTCATCGTTAGTGCATTCTATTTTCATAACACTTAACGTAAGGAGATCATTTAACGCAAGTTGCGTCATATTAAACTAACATTATTAGTTCACATAAATACAAGGAGTTCATCATATATCATTTTTACGATCTCAGAGAGAGAGAGAAAGAGAGAGAGAGAGAACCTATTGTTCCAAAAGCCAAGAGTACTATGTACTTACGCATGTAACATTAACATTATTTTAGTCTCTTGTGTCTTTCATCTACACTGAGCGTGATACGTGCCTGTGTTTATTGCAGTCTTGCAAGCATTTATTTCATTTACCGAGTATTTCAGCCAGGGACTGATCATTTCCAAAATTACCCTTACCTGTTGTTGCCCGAGTGGTCTTTTCCATTTTTTTTTCTCACAAAAGACTTGCGTATACTGCAAGCACAAACTGCACAGTATGCCACACAACCCCATTACTTCCATCAAGGAAGTCGTTACCAGTCTAGGACTGGCCACCACCAGTGCACCACAAGCCTTACCATTTTACAGTGCCACTAATTCGTGACACGGTCCCTCGACTGGCTGCTGAAGTACTCCCACCTTTTAGTTTCTCTCCTCCACCATTACACTCTGCCACAAACAGAGTGCCATTTCCTCTTCAGTATATTTGAGTATACTGCATTTAGTGTCATCCGACGGGACACACTAGCACACTACCAGTGCGACAAAAAGAACTCCTGAAGTGCCATGTTACCAGCGCTGTATTAGTTCTGTCTAAAGGAAAGCCTCCTGAAGTGCCATTGCACCTGTACAGGCCGTGCAGGTAGCCATTTTACCCGCGTGTTCGCCATTACAGAACGCCCATTTCCAGCACTTTCTTAGTGCTGTCCAAGGAACACCTCCTGAAGTGCAGCTGCACCTTTACAGACGTACAGGTAGCGATTTCCCTGCGTGTCCGTCCTACGGAACGCCCATTTCATTAGTGCGTCCGCTATTACGGATCACCCAACTAAGGAACGCCTACATAAGTGCCGCCACATCAGCACTCGAATAGTGCTGCCAAGGAACGCCTTCATAAGTGCCGTGCACCTGTATTGGACCTACAGGTTGCCCATTCCAGCGTATCCCCAAGTTAGGAACGTCCTTAAGTGTGACTCACACAGCACACTCAATTTAATTTTCTCACCTCATTAGAAGGTGCCTTTCCAGAAGTGCCACCAACTTACGGGACACTTCCCAAGTGCCACAGAGCACCCAGTCTTTTCAGACTTTTCATTACCACATTTGCAGAACCCATTTCTGAGTGAGTGCCACTTAAACCAAGTAGGCACTCCCATTCCATCCAGTACTATTCCTGGCCATCATTTCCCAAATTATCCGAGCCTCTAATGCAGCCCAAAGGGAAATGTCTTCCCCTGCTTCCCACGACTTCTTTGCCATAGAGCTAGAAAGGCTTTGAACCCTCATAACTCTGGGCAAGGAGGCTGGTTACACTGGACCAGCACTCGGCCAGTGGGTGAAGGCGCAGCAGGATGCCGCGCGCCAGCAAGAAGATGAAGAGAAAACCAGAGGAAAGCCAGAGAAGTAGAGAGAAAAGAGAAAGAAGCAGAGAAAAAGGAAAGAGAAGCAGAAAGGAAGGCAAGTGAAGAAGAGAGAAAGCCTGAGGCAGCTCTCAAGGAGAAGGAACTCGAAATCACGTGGGAGAAGGCCCGTAAGGAGAGTATCTTAGCTCAAGCCACTCTGCCAGCTTCCAGCCCTACACCCAATGTGTCTCACAGTCCTGCCGTCTCTGGCCAGCCTTTTACCATCTTACCGCCTACCTCCTCCCTTTTGGAAGAGGTAAGCCCACCAGTTAACCCGAACTTGTTTCCAAGGGTGATTCAACAGAGGACTCATTCACCTCCCCACATCTAATCACTGCCAGAGAGGACTCTTCACCTGTGCCAGAGCACACTGCAAGCCTTGGTGACTCCACAGATTCGCAACCTGTGGTACCATCTCGGCCTTATCACCCAGTGCCATGGAAGAAGTTCTGGAACAAGTTCTGCCGAGACTGTGGCCGCAAGGGTCACATGCCAACTACGGAGGGTGCGCGAATTTTAATATTCCCCCCATCACAATGGCCATCACCAATTCTTCCTCACTAGGACCCCCAGCTCAGGGCCCTATAACCGTCGCACCCCTTCAAAGCCATTATCCGCCAAGCCACGTCAGAGCCTTTGACGACTCTGGCACTCAAATCTCCCTGATACGGGAAGATCGAATCCCCCAAGGGGCTAACGTTGACAGACGTCAACTAATCACCATTGAAGGTATCAACCATATCAAGCTGATCCTTCCGACCGTACAATTGAGTCACCAGACCTCACTTCTACAAAGTTTGTACCCTTGCAATTGCAAGCTACATTCCAGGAGGTTATGACCTCCTCCTAGGGCAAGACTTGAAGTCTCCCTTGCATTTCAAAAAGCCTAGGGGTCCTAACACCACGACAAATCACTCCAAACCAAGGAGCCATCCACGACCTACTTCCTCCCGGAGGTACAGCCACCCGCAGTCTCCCCCGCTACCAAGGAGGGAGAATGATCATTCACAGTTCCATTGCAAAACCTGTAACGTAATAGGGGACTCCACGAATTGGCCTAGGTGCCCTAGCAAGCCACCAACAGCAGACACTGTCCATTCTCCACAAGGCTCAGCCTTCCAAAAGAGACAGGAACCTCTGTCTCCCATTACCAAGGGCCCGCTGAGAGGTATTGCACCTCTGGTACCGGTCACAGGTCCAGTCGACCTCAACTCTCTGCCAGTGCCACTTGGCAGCATTGAGCAGTGCCAAGCTCCGTCCAGCCTGGGTGTAGAGCCACAACAAACCTTGACCTCTGCGCCTGGCCCCGAGCTAGAGCCGGCGCCTAACCTTATCAAGGATACTCCTACAGGAGATCCTCCAACAGGCATAGAGCCTACTGCAGCCCGTGGCCAAGTTCCAGTCCACAGTTCTTCTTCCACATCACTTCTGTCGCCCAAGGATGAACCTCCGGCAGACCTCACCTTCACACCTCCTCTGGATGACCAGGAACTGCCCGAGCAGGAGTCAGCCTGGAGTTTTCCCCTTACAACGGTTGTTGTAGCAGCCGAAGTGAGGGCCTCCCCTGCAGAAGGTTCCACCTCTACGACGGTTGCTGCAGATACCGAAGTAGGGTGTTTTCTTGAGATCCCTCAGGCTACCTCTGCCTCTGATCCTGATGGTGTTTCTGGCCTTACCCCAGAGTCGGTGCCTCCGTCTACTCCTAGGACTGGTATAGCCAGGCCCTGGAGGAATAAGAAGAAGAAGAAGAAGAAGGGACGTAATTAACACACTAACCAAGGAGCCACATGCTCTCCTTGACACCTGTGCCCGAGGTACAGTGTCACATTCATTTGCAGAGTGATCCTAGCACCTACCCAGAGAAGGTAGCCAGCCTGATCTCTGCCAGTAAACTAGCCCTCTAACCCCTAGAATTGGTAATACTAACCCTCATGTAAATGTCATAATTACCTCATTATATTTCCATCCTGGTACACTACTAATCACTCATCATCTTCACACACCATTACCTCATCTCATGTATTTTAACAATTCAATTCGATAAACCACGGCTGTGCGTACCGCACTCTGGAATGATTGCGTCTCTAATTAATTGTAATGAGTAGGTTAGGCTAATAATTTAGTACCAGGGTAGTAGCAAGTAGAATTTTCAAGTAACCTTACATAGGGGTCGTCACAGACAACCAGTAGTTCTCACTTAGGCTAGACTACATTAATTCCGTAAGTTCGTAAACTTAGCATATAAGTTAGGTAGGCCATTGTAGTTAGCCGTATCGCTGCTCTAAAAACCTCAGCGTAGGAAAACTGGGTAGTCGAGACGATCAACTTATTTAGCCAAGGCCTTCACGCCTGAAAGGGAGTGAATGCCTTCTTAACAGGGGGAGCTGTTACAAATATTGATCACCTCGTCTACCCAGCATCTAGTTAAATATTTTGATTGCTAGAAAAGCAGCCATTTCCCCCGAATCAGCTGATTTCAAAGGGGAAAACGCAAGCCAGAGATAGGAATTTCCTGTTAGAGCAGGGGAATAAAATTCTTACTCCTTAGGGACGTATCCCAAAGGGAAGTGTGTAGCTAGCTAGGTACTTATTAGGCCTACTCTAATCTCCTTTTTCCTGCGAACCCTTCGCTGGCTGTATGTTCTGTTTCCAGGATGCCCTGCATTTGGGGGGATAAGCTGAACCCATCCCCCATGAACCACACCTGCATTCGCTCTCAGTCCCCTCCAAGCCATGACCTCGGACGGATGTCCCAACCAGCCTTCCATTAGGCCTACCACGGCGCGACTGGCGCGCCCAGACCTCAGACAAAGTGGATGCCAGTTCCCTACAAAGGTCCACTTCCAAAAATGCATCCAAGTACGTCTTGTGAATCAGTCATATTGCCAGTTCTTTCCTTTTCGAATCCAGTAAACTGAATTTCATTTCCCAATTCAACTCCTAATTCTCAAATGGACATTCCTTTGTTCCTTTCACTGCCTCATGGCCGCATGTCTCCCTTTGTGATCGTCCCAGACAAATCTTCAGTGCATACCTCAGTTCAACACTAGAGTTCCTTTTCCCCAGTGTGTTAGAGAAAACTGAATAACAGTAACTTTTGCACGATATCTTCCTTTTTATTTTGTGTCTAATCTGGGATTTTTTCCAGATTTGCATTACCGCAAGATTATATGAATAATTTTGAAAGCCAGCATTTATGTGAATCTCATTTTAGCCAGCTATCCCCTTGTGAGAGATAATATTGGTCCCCGTGCGGACAAGCTGCATTTACTCTTTTTCCAGGCCATTTCAACGGCCTCTTGTAAATAAATGTATGTAAAGTAATTAGCTGAGTTTTCTGGCGACCTCTTTCTCTAAAAATAATGATACCAAACCCCCCTTTTTTTAAGGATGTTTATTTGCTTTGGCCCATTCTACATAGAAATGGCTTTCTTTGCTTCAATTAGATATCTTAGATGCATCAGGAGGCCCACACATACTTCCAGAAGCATTGCTCCAGGGTCACTTAATGGAGTTCTACAAGAAAAACACTAAATGATTTAACATAATTCTTTCCATATTCCAAGCAGTTATATCCCCTCCTAGCTACAGCCTTCAGTATCCTCCACTTCTGGACCCATCCCTGATGTACTCATGACAACATTACAGGAACTTATCAAAGATCCAACAACTGATATGATATAAAATCTAGAGGTCTCTGATTCTTATCAAAACTTTATGATGAGCTTCCAAGGATACAGAAAAGGAATGATGAATGGTGAACATGGAGCAGCGGCCAAGTTTTGGGTGAACTATATATATTTTATAGAAATGTTTCTTAGATTCAACAGATCAATGAGAACAAATGATTTAGATATGTTTACACTAATCGACCAAACTATGCAAGTAAGTGAAGAACCAGCAAAACATTTTCAAGAACATCAGTTGATATCACCTTAGAACAAACTGTGAATGCAGATGCAGCTTCAAGATCCTCTGGTATTTCTGCTTTCAACCAGTCATATGCAGCAAGGAGGAGATGGATGATTACCCATTCCATATGAAGTGCTGTAGTAGGACAACTCTTGACCATGTATAGTTTAAAGACTAATGAAGATATTTCTAAGTCACTGGAGCCATCACTTGTTAGTAAGGATAATGTAGATCTAAAAAGATTGACTCCAGCTATTATGAGAACAATGAAACCTCTTGACCTAGGGAATGACAATAATCGTTACTCATTAAATACTGGTATGAAGTTCAGTGAATACATAAAGAATGATCTCAGATGCTGGGAAAAAGGGAGATGAATGACACCCAGAATTTGATGAGTGTTTCAGAGATATTGAAAGGTTTGAGAGGCCAATACCTAGAAGGAAGATTAAAATTTTGCCATGTTCTTCATTCACACTTTACATGATCCACCAAATATGTATGGGAAGTTGGCTGAAGAAATCTTGCAAAAGTTATGTTCCCTTGCTTCAAAAGTTCACTCTGTGATGTATACAAAACCCTATCATTAAAAGAAGAGGAAACAAACAAATGGGGTGACACTGAAATTGCGCACTCAATAACAGGGCCAGACCAGAAGAGACCAAAGGACTGGCAAAGAACACTGAGGTCACCAATATTCAAAGAGGCCTTGTTTAGTTCATGAGTCAAGAATAGAGTTGCAGTTATGATGCTAAGTACCTTCAAAGCCACAATATATTTTTTGGATTTAGCAATACCTGTTACTCTTATTCAGAAAAGGAACACACTGTCATCAGAGAAAAAGTAGAGGAGCTATCTTGAAACATGAGGAAGCAGATACCAGAATGGCCTTCCATCTGTATTGTATCGTTGATATATAACACGAGGAAGCAGACACCAGAATGGCCTTCCATCTGTATTATATTGCTGATATGTCTCCTAATGCATGTACAGTCATTCGAATACATGGCACAGATGTCTTGGTAATAACTGCTTACCATGTTCGTCAGATGGAGCCGAGACCTGCTGTTTGGCTGGATGTTTGACTTTGTAGTAGTAGGTTGGCTGAAAGTGACATAAAGGAGTTTTTACCAGGACTACAGTCATACACAAGGTGTGACATTGCAGCTATTTTTATGAGCAAAGGGAAGATAAAACCAACAGAACGAGTCATGAAAAGTTCAAGATGTGTTTTCAAATTTAAGCAAACAGTTGGACGTTAATCATTCTGCACAAGTCGGTCTTGAGAAATTTGTGTGGACTCTATGGCATACCTTACATGGATAATGTTAACAATCTCACATATGCCTTTCTTCAGCAGCACTATCACCCGAAAATGAAAATAAGCACCTCAAAAAAATAAATAAATAAATACAAGGAATGAACCCACGCACGCTACCACCCTGTAAATCTGTTCTGATAAACAAAGTATTACGTTGCAACTATGTTGCATTTATCTGTTGCCATGCACACCTTGTATATCATTGTGTCTCACCACCAGAAAGTCATGGCTGGGAATTGAAAGGACACAAATAGCAGGTGAAGTGGTTTAACTGTGGACAGGTTCCTCAAAATATAATTTCTGTGTTAGAAATGAATCGCACCCAGCAAGATGAGATAAATGTTGATTTAAAACTAAATACAATGGTTTGTGAATCAGATGGGTCTCATGATGACTTGGAGAAGTTAGGGTTAATGAATATAATTTAGATTAGATTTTCGAAACTAGCTTGTCTTTATCATCTGCTGAAAATTATAAATATTTTGATGACTGGGATGCCTAATTTTCAAAGCAATGCTATTTTGACTGAGTATTTATGCAAATGATGACGATCACAATTGTGATATAGCCAATATAAGTACATTATTTGACAAAGTATATAAAATGATACAGTTCGAGAAAAAGACTTTATTCAAGCAAAATTATATTTTATATAATTTGTAGGTTTATTTACAATAAAATACAGATAAATGAGTACGCGTTTTGCTGCTGCTATGAAATGATTACGAAATCCCTCAAATCGATAAATAAATAAGAAGTTATGTCCAACTCCCATAACTTCATAGTCTTTGCTGTAACAGTGCAATTATGTTTTAGTATATTTAAAATTTTTCTTGACTATCAACCTGTTGTTATCATGCAGAATAACAACATTTTGATTTTTTAAGTAGTTGTTGTTAGAATTATTAGTAAATCTTTAAATGAATTCCTGTTTCATTGATATATTCCCTCTATAGAGAAAAATTAAGGATAATATCTACTGGTGATAATATCTCCTGGTGTTGACTATAAATTTAATGAGAATAATGTCCTGAATAAATTGATATACTATATGTGTTGATCAGATGAAAATTGTACAAGCAATGGCCAGCTGAGCATCCCGTATAAAATACGTTTTCACTGAGTTACAACATCAGTGGGTTTAGGGGTACACTCAGTCTGGAGCCTATTGGGAGATAACCCCGCAACGCCCATTTGTAAGACGAAACTAGATGAAATTCCCTATGAAAATCAGCCATCCCACATTTTGGCACTAAAACGTCAAATAAATCAGTGTGGGTTCTTGGACTAATAAGTTAATTCTAGTTGCAAAGGCAAGGATTTAGGAGGGAAGTCATTCACAAAGATATCAGTAGCCCTCTTGTACAGACCCTCCAACCCAAAAGGACATGGAATGTCTGTTGAAAGGGGGAGCTGTAACATTTATTTGGGCCAATTCAGCTCAATTCATTTCAATATGAAAATTAATACAGCCATTGTTACTAGGTCACCTTAAAGTCTTTCATTCTTCATTGCTTTGACTGCTCATCCACTGCCCCCCCCCCCCCCCCCTACTCTTTCCTGTGTTTTCAACCTATTCCCTCTTGATGGTTCATCCCTTTTCAGGTATGTATTGGTTTTCAGGTATGTATTGGTACAAGCTGGAAGAAACTTGCTCAAAAACAGTTTTCTGTGGCTGGATGAGGTCAAAGCTGACCAAGGAGATGAGAGATGGGTCAGAAGTTCCCAGAGAGAGCTAGCAAGTGATGCATTTTTGTCCAGAGGTGAGAAGCACCCTTCCCACCTTCGCACAAAGGACCCCTTGGTATCCAGGCACATTACTCCATACCTATGGCAGCAGAAGAATTCCCTAAGACTGTTAGTTATCCTTCCTTTGTGCTCCGAGGCCTAAAATTATGTCTCGTGTGTTGAAGTCCTTAACAGTAATTCATGAATTAAAATCCCTCCTTAAACCTTCGCCTTATAGAAAGTAACTCGTTAGATTGTGCATAATTGACACTCGAAGTGATCATGTATTGTTCTCTCAATTGCAGAGAGGAGTTCAGAGTCTTGCACATTGCATATTCAGATATTTTCAGATCAAATGCCCTGTCCTGTATGGAACATCCTACAGTTATTTGTAGAAATTAATTAACTACAGATAGAACGCACCATTCATGTATCCACCTCATTTATTTAACCATAAGTATAAATTATGTTTCCTCCAGTGAGCATGAATTTACTTTAAATTACTGTTCAGTAGCACTGTTACCTGTAACAATATATATATATATATATATATATATATATATATATATATATATATATATAATAACTTTCCTTTGTGGCTTTTGCCTTTATATATAGAATTAATATTAATATATAAATATATAATATTATTATATAATATATCTTATAGATAGATATATTATATATAAATAAAATAACTGGTTCCCGTGCTGCATGTGTGTGTGCGTAGGTCAGACACATAAACATGATCAACCACTTACACACAGAATGGCGTACATTCGCACCGACTAACACTAATTACTAATCAATCTTTTCGCTCCTTTTACTCTTTCCCTCACTCGGGCTTCTATTAGATCGCGTGATTACACAAACAAAATGGCCCATCCTAAGGAAAGCCACAGAATTAAGGCCTGTGAAAAAGAAAATTCGGAAGGGGTAGGGTGTGGAGGGGTGGGGGGGGGGTTGGCAGGGGAGGCTGAATGTAGGTAGGAGAGGCATCGAATTCCTCAACACGCACAAAAGAATTTTCTTCAAGTTTGTGTTTCCTGGGAGGAAAATTTCCATGACTTGGCTGCTGCTGCTGCTGGAAAATTAGAAAGGAGAGCTAGAAAATGGAGGCTTGAACGTGACCAGCTCCATAAACGAGGTGGGAGGGAAGGAAGGGAGACGAGGAGGTTTGAAAGAAACGGAGGGAGGGAGGGAGAGTGGGAAATCAGGGAGAATAAAGGGGGAGTGACGATGACCAGTTCTTCAGCTTATTTGCTAGAGGAGCAAAGAGGAAACAAGTGCGAGACGATAATAAACAGAGCAGAAATAGGAAGAGAGAAGGGAAAACAGTGGCGGTAGACTACGAACTGCAGTCGGGAAGACGGGGAAACCAAAATTTCTAGCGAAATGAAACAAAAGGCAGTGCAAAAGGAGAAAAGAAAAGAAAAGAAAAGAAGTAAAACAAGACATGCTTTTGGAGCAGTGAGAAAAGAAGGAAGGCAGAAGAAGGGAGAGAGAACTTCCTGGGCAAAGGAACCCACACCAGATATGAAGAGTGGCGGGAGGCGATAGCAAGGGAATAAAGAAATATAGACACCTGACACCTGCTACAAATGGCTTCGTATGAGGCGTCCGATCAAAATATCAGGGAAAATACGTGAGGTTTAAGACAAGAACAGATCTGGAAGAGGAAAATTGCATCGCACGGCAAATATGACCTTAACAGTTGACACCACCAACTTCAGACAGGATATCAATTGGCATAAAGAAGGAGAGAGAGAGAGAGAGAGAGAGAGAGAGAGAGAGAGAGAGAGAGAGCGTAGCCTCGACCTCTGTGGAAAACGTTGCCGATTTCCAGGGAGGTGGTGCACTGATTCTCTCTTTCTGCCTTTGCCTGTTTACGTAAATAATCTTTCTCACAGAAATATCTGAATAATATGACTACAGCACGTAGTCGAAATCAAAAGCAGGAATAAAAACGTAAACCAATGAGTAACGTAGGAAAAAAGTTACATATGGTAAAAAAAGTTATAAATATTTCAGGTTGAAACTTGGAAGGTTACTATGGATACCCGCTCCTACTAGAATATCTATTATGTTGGCTAGTAACTGCACTGACTATGCAGAAAGGAAAAGCCTTTCCAAGTGCCCAAAGTGGAGTACTTACAAAGCAAATGCTTCAGTTAATGGTACAAGATATTAAGAGAGCAGGCACATTTAAATATGAACAACTCCGGGCGAGAAAAAACACAACCCTTCAGGATTCTGTTTTTGCTTCAAACAAAATAATAATTGCTAATTTCACATTTTATTCTTACAACAGCCTCTAGACTGTCATTTGAGAGCTATTCTGTTTTCAATATTTTTCTTTTAATGATGTGACAAGGTGCTTAATTGGGTAAGTAAATCGTTCCAGAAAATGGTATAACAAAATTTCCTTCTCCTTGTGTTCTTAACCATTTGGAAGTGTTTGGGCTGTTTAACATTTAGAAGTTGAAAATAATTTTCATTCCTGTCAACTATCTTATAATTTGAGTCAGCTAATCCCTCAGTAATGCATATACGCACACACAAACACAATATATGTCTGTATATGTGCGTATATATATATACATATATATATATATATGTGTGTGTGTGTGTGTGTGTGTGTGTGTGTATAATGTGCATATATATCATTATAAATGTTGCTATACCGCCTCTCTTGCATATCAATTCAATATGAAATTCACGTAAGCAGTAGTGAGACAAGGGAAGATTTTCACGCGAGAAAGTGTAGCGAGGGGAAAAATGTTGTCTGTCAAACCGTCAGCCAACAGAAATTCTAAACTCAAGGGCTTCATAAGGGGGTACGATTTTGCTAGGTCAGATCTTAGGCACACTTCCTTTGAACTTTACTTTCCTGTGACCTATGTACTAGCGAGTCATGTCAGTTTTCAGGCTGTTGGTTGGCGTGCCGGCCTGGGTTGAATTGAATTGAATATAGAATTTAGACCAAACGCCAAGCACTGAGACCTTTGAGGTCATTCTGAGCTGAAACGGAAATTAACGTGAAAGGTTTGACAGGTGTAACAGGCGGAAAACCTTGTAGTTGCACTATGAATCAATTATAAGAAGAGGGTGGAAAGTAAGATGGAAGAAAGAGAATATGAAAGGAGGTAGAGTAAAAGGAACAAAAGATGTTGCAGCTAGGGGCCAAAGGCACATAGCAAAGAACCTTAAGTAATGCCTACAGTACACTGCATGAGGTGCACTGATGGCACTCTCCCCTACAGGGGATGCCCGCCTTGGGCATGACTGAGCGGAGTTATTGAGAGAGTCGGACAACGGACACAAAGCGAAGCCCTCATTCACACCACAGCTAGCATAGAGTTCTGTGTGCCTGCTGGTGTAACATTGACGAAATCATGAGGTGGATAATTACTTGGATCAAGGACCATTCCGCTTCCATACCAACAGTCGAGCTCCAGGTTATGACTCCTCGGGGCACTTAAACTCACCGCATTGGCACGGTGACTAAAATAATGAATGGAGTCGGTTTTCTGTTGGGACGAGACCTTCTCTGGGAAGATCCTCCCATTTTGCCTTTCCATTGCCTAGATTCCTCCACCAGGGACACTTCCATTGTAAAATCACCTGACTGGAACACAGGCCCCTTGACAGGCATGCCACCGTCAACAATACTACCTTCTGGCCCCCGATGTGGTCGATGGAAAGGGCACACTTCGCACAAATTCTGGCCTAGTCCTGCTTCCTCATGAAAGGGCGGCCAACAAGGAAGTCCCCCCACTTCAAAAAAGGATGGCCAACAGACAAGTCCTCCCTCTTCAAGAAAGGACGTACCAAACCAAAATATTCCGAGAGGCTCTGACCTCCAGCTGGGACAGGAATCTCTGTACCAGCCAAACTTGAGTGCTCTGGGAGATATTGCACCTCCAGGCTCCCTGTCTAGTGCTCTTGACCCTAAACCTCTGCCATTGCCACGCAATGTCCATCTCGGATGTTGTGCCCCAACAAGATTTGACCCCCGGGCCTGGCCCTAATTTAGTGCCAGTGTCCAGTCCTGTCACAGATAATCTTACAGGAAATCTACAAACCTTAATGAATCGATATTAGCAACTTGTCCGCCTCCAGCAACCTGCAATGATTCTCCCTCATTACCACCATCATCCGAGGATGAACCTCTGGTGGACCTGAAGTGCTACACCTTCTCTGGTAGACGAGGAACTGGCCTTTCAATTCAGTTGTTGCAGCAGTCGGAGTAGAGAGCCCTCCTGTAGCATCTGAGGTAACCTCTGACTTCACTCCAGACAGCCCTTCTAGCCTTTCCCCAAAATCGGTACCCCCATCACCTCTTAGGACTCAGAGATAAGCCTTGGAGGAACCCAAAGAAGAAGGGGAGGAAGAGAGACAATTAGCTTGCTGAGAGCCACAAGCTCATCCTGGCACTTGTTCCCCCTTGGCACAGTGACTCCCCATCTCGGAGTGATCCTGGCTCCTACCCAGAGGAGGTGGCCTGAGTGATCTCTGCTTAAGTAACATTGTAATACATCTTAGGCATAGTCCTGTAATGAGTAGGAGTAACTACCTAGTAAGAGGAATTTTGTAAAGCAAGAGAGTGAATGCCTTCATAATAGGGGAGGCTATTATAAATGCTGCTACTCTGCCTCTCTTGCATTTTAATTTAATATGAAATTCAGGTAAGCAGTACCAAGAAAGGGGTAGATTTTGCGTGAGAAGGTTTAGCGCAGAGAAAAATGTTGAATGCCTTCATAATCGGGGAAGGCATATTATAAATGAGCTACTCTGCCTCTCTTGCATTTTAATTTAATATGAAATTCAGGTAAGCAGTACCAAGAAAGGGGTAGATTTTGCGTGAGAAGGTTTAGCGCAGAGAAAAATGTTGTTTGTCAAACAGTCAGCCAATGGAAATTTTACACTCATGGGTTTCATATGGGGGTATGATTTTGCTAGGTCAGATATTAGGCACACTTCTTTTAAACTTTACTTTCCTGTGATCTACATACTGGCCCTTCTTTTGTCAATTTTCAGGCCGTTGTTTGGTGTGCCAGCCTGGGTCATGACTAGGTGGAGTTACCTAGATTTGGACAATGGATACAAAGTGAAGCCCTTATTCACACTCCAGCTAACATAGTGATAAAGTGTCTTGTGCTTCTCCCAAGCACCTTTCCTTTGGTAAGTCTGATGTTGACAAACTGATTCACAGTGTACCTTTCTCTTCAAATGAATTTCTTATTTTCCTTTTGTACAGTGTTCATCCTTAAGAAGTCCTTGACTAAGACCCCCAGTAAAATACATTCCCTTGTGAAGTTCATATATTAATTGCATTCTCTGTTATTCAGTGATATAACCTTGAAATACCCTCCATGGTGTAAAAAAACACTATTTCTGATATAAGAAAACTCATCCCTTGGGATTAATTAATTACTAGTGAGAGATTCTTTCATACACCAGTGTTATCTGGATACTTTATTTCTAGATGTGTAAGTATGACTGAACCTGGTATTTCCCTCTTACTTGGA
This sequence comes from Macrobrachium nipponense, assembly GCF_015104395.2. Taxonomy (NCBI): domain Eukaryota; kingdom Metazoa; phylum Arthropoda; class Malacostraca; order Decapoda; family Palaemonidae; genus Macrobrachium; species Macrobrachium nipponense. The sequence continues at coordinate 49,882,853 of NC_061110.1, read as the reverse complement.
GAGATCTGCATCATCAATGCATAGAAGCAACATTTCAGCGTCCACTGAGCTCAGCTGTTTTATAGACACCCTTCAATGACGCTTTAATCTCTTGTAAATTTATATACCATTAAGTACTTGTCCTGATTAAGACTAATATTTCGAGCTGTAGTTTGGCTCTTGTAAATGCTCCATTTTTTATAATTGTTTGGTTGGAACTAGTTTCAGTAAGTTAATCAGTTCACGTTCTTGTGTGAATAAAAAAATATTTTAGTACTGATTCGTTTCAAAGTGCGACCTATCCATTGCATTTCCCATGTAATTTATAACTGTTGGCCTTGACAAGCAGGTTACGTGGGTCCTTGGGCATGCAAGGTAGCAGTCATCTAGTTAATCAGGTAATTAAAGTAATTAAACAGCGACTTACATAATAATATGTACATATATATATCACACACACACCCATACACACACACACACACACACACACACACACACACATATATATATATATATATATATATATATATATATATATATATATATATATATATATGATTATAATAACTTGAGCACATGATTCATATATCACACATATCTACAGGTGAAAAATAAGAGACAGGGTGTATGTCCTGACCGGTTTCGACCTTATTTCCAAGCCATTGACGAAGGGACTGATACATAATATTACAAGTCACACATATATATACTACAGACAGTACTGACGAACATGCACACAACCATTTCAGACTGCAGATCCACCCACAGGCGGGTGTCAAGATAGGGTTGGCCTTAAAAACTCATTTGGCTAAAATACACAATATACTCTCAAGGGATAATACCGATAAACGCACCCACCACACGAGACTACAAATCCACACTTGACAGGTGTCTGGGAGGTGGGGTTGGAAATCTCATTAGCACTGCTGCCCCCTTACTGTGTTTACAAATATGATAATCCTATTTCCTACCCTACCTACCTTAAAATTTAAACATTTTACAAATTTCTTTTGATATTAAACAATCAAGTTTATACATCACTTGACTGATATTCATATTTTGGTCGTAACTTTCTTTTCTAAAACTAGAGTCAATGATGTTCCTTTCCAGTGCGTTATTAGAATACACAATCCTTTTTGCCCCTTCCCAGTCAATAGCATGGTTGTTCTCACTAACATGTGCAAAAATACCACTGTTTTCCAGTGCATATCTCACACATTTTTTTACACTGTTCTATTCTCTTTTCCAGTGCTTTACCCATTTGCCCAATATGAACGTTGTTACAAGATTTACATGGAATTTTATATAAACATCCTTTAGTATTGTAGGGAGAGTCCTTGATAATTACATGTTTCATTTGGAGAATAATCCACTGAGTTATATGGAACATACCCTCTGAGAATGATTTCTGAATTGCCCCAACTCAGTACCTGGCCTTTTCATGAAAAACTGCATTGCCCCCTGGGTACTTAAGGAATCTACGACTGGTGGAGTTCTCAATCTAAATGGGCACAAGAGGCATTCACACCACTTAATATAAGTTATGCTGGCCACATGAAGACACCTCTACAGAGACGACTACAATCCATCAAAATAAAAGGACCATACATCAACATTTAGGGATAGACGTGACAAGAAGCCTCTACTGGAAGATTTTACAAGAGATAATGTGGTTTTTCACCTAAAAGACAACTATGGGCAGATGATAATTGCTGAAGCATTCAGCATTGCAGTGCAACAAAGTATCAAATGTTCAAGTGATTTTTCTGCATCTTCAGATTCTCATTGGTGCCAAGGGTTCATTCTCCTGAAACGTATATATACAAGTATGTATATATGTATTCTCTAACAAAAAGCCAAAAATGTCATTTCATGTTAAATTTACTACATTTATGAATAATTACACCCAAGGGGAATTATAACGGATAAGGACTTCTGTGTCGACCAGGTTTTGAACTGTGGCCTGATTTAGACAGTGATTTTTGTAAACCTGACTATCAAGAAACATATAAGCTGGTGTTGAATCTGCTGTCCATATTCCTGTCGAATTCACGTTCTGTACTTAGAATCAATATCACCTTATCTCCTCCATGATTGTTTACTGTGAAGTTTGTAACACTTGGCTGATAATGAATTTTTGTCATTTACACTCAAGGCTTTTTTTTTTGTATTCACAAACATTAACCCAAAAATAGCACTTTACATTACCTTGGAAATAATTTACACCAAAAATTAATTATAACTGATTAGTGCTTCTGCGGCATGTCTCTCTATGGGCTTACAGTTATTTTCATCCACTATTTTGCAGTTACCAAGTAGATAAAGCAATATTATTGAATAATTTTTCTTTAGATCATCAACTGAAAGGGAAAGGGCGATCTCTCTCTCTCTCTCTCTCTCTCTCTGAAGATTAATTCTTTATTTCATATCCCTTAAATAGGAGGTTAATTTTCAGAATTGAGCCAAGGCCAATTTTCTGACCATGCGTCCATACAATTACAGTATTACCTTAAGACTTAATTTTCTTGTTAGGATACTCTAGTTCTTAGTTAGCACTTAATACCACTTACTTCCTGAAGCTATAAAGTACAATTTATAACATAAAGTATAATGTATATAGTACAGCAGATTAGTAGAAAAATACTTCCAATTTGTGATAAAAAAATGAAATTTGGCACAAATGCTCAGTTTAACCACCTAGTTGAAAAATCTGGGCGTCCATGCAAAACTTTAATATGTCGGCCACTTTTCAAGATGGCCGCTAGTTGTTTCGATTTCTGATACTCTGAGTAAATCATTGTTGAAATAAATACATCAATCATTATTCAGATAATGTCTTCCTGGGTACAAGCGTTAATTGAAGATATCACCAGAGCTCCTACTACTTTATTTACCATTGTGATAAAGATGGCGTACACAACAGCTGCTACGAAAAACTTTGCTTGATAACTCTGCAACTAAAAAAAGACAAGAGACATGAATATTACACCTTGGAATAAGACCTCATAATGTTACTGAAAAGTATAACACATGACTATAATGGAGTATGGTAAGGTATCTTATCTTTGTTCGAGCACTGTCTTAATGTATTTTTTTAAGCCCGAAATGAAAGCAAGATTTTAAAGATACATGGTGTTACCCTTTAGTGTGGAAAATTCTCATTCAGATGTATCTGAAGCATCATTTGCAACATTTTTGGACTTGAAGGAAGCAGGGGAGATATTTGCGAAGGAGTCAGACAGCTCAAGTACACATTTTACCACCTATGGCCCAGACTGTACTTGCTGTCGCTCTTCCTCCCTGTTGTCTTTGGCAGGGTGCTGGAATACCAAAATGCTGGTCCTATGAAAAAGAGGTAGTAGCCATAGTTGCTGAAGGGTTGTGATTGATGTTACCCATGACCACAGTGGTAAACAACCCCTTCCTCAAGACAGGTGGACAGACTTCACCCTCTTCCACATGCTTGGTGATGGGCATTTTCCAGTCAGACTGATTATCTCAAGCACCCTGTCATAGGAAATGCTCACGCCATGATAATGAAGCATTTCTAACAAGTTTTGGAATAGATACCCATGCCCATGAACACTGGAAAAGGAGTTTTCCTATCCATTGAGTGTCGATGTACACTTGCTCCTCCCTTCTGTTATGAGAAACAGTTGTACTGCAAGAGCTGAGCAATAGCCAGGTCTGACTCTGATGAGCCAAACCTTAGCTGTAACTATGTCTGCTCCATGTTCTACTATACTATTGAACTGGAGCAGACTTTGAGTATAGCATCATTGATGCATCCTTTACCAAAGGTGCAGTCAAACCTGGAATGATGATCCAGAATTTGCTTCCTCATTATCTTTGCTGCTTTAGTAATCACAAGTGAATCTGAGTAAAGTGTCTGAGATAGTTCTAAAGCTACATCTTACTGCAGGGCAAGTAGCACACTTCTTCCTTTCTTGTGTCTTTCTAATTCAGGGATTTCTGTTAATAATTTGTCTTTTAATCTTGTTGTATTTAATCTTGCTGTATTTGGACGAGGCAATGCCCAATTGTTCCAAGAGCTGCTGATATAATTGGGATATGTCAGCAAGAGGAAATATGGCAGGACCATCCGAACTCAAGCTGGTTTCAATGATATAATTAACCATCTCTGGTCTATGAGGACTGGTGGTGTTTGTTGAAGCTATTGAAGGGTTTGAGCCCTTGGATTGTCCAAACTTGGAAGGGGACCTAAAGTCTTGTCCCAAGCGGATGTCATAACCTCCAGGAATATAAGTAGCTACCGCCAGTGTAATATTTTGGATTGGTGAGGTCTCATGACCCTCACCTGAATGATAGGAAGAATCATCTTTAGATGGTTGAGGCTCTCAATCATGACAAGTCTGTGCCGATCAACCTTAGCTTCATATGGGATGCTATAATTCCGTATGATAGACATTTTCATGCCAGTCATCAAATGCTTTGACTTGTTGAGCGAGATAGCCACCCCGAAGAGGTGCGGCAGATATAGGACCCTTAGCTGGATGGTCTAATGAGGAAAGGCTTGTAACTACCATGGCAATGACAGGAGTAGCTGGTTTATTAGGACATTATACACCTTGCATGTAGTGCAATAACTGTTGCTGTAATCACTGTCTGTGATGAGGAAACAGGCCTATTGTTCCTTGAGCAAGGTCCGGAGGCATTTTAACTGGAGCCTTCTGTCGAGGTTCTACTTTGTGGTGGCACTGCTCTGTTGAGTGCCAGGTTTTATGGTAGCGCACACACATGGGCCTCTTTGGAGGATGACTAGGACGCTGCTGTGGGAATTAGCAGTAGAGGGGTTTGAGGGACAGATTTTCTTCTGGTAGGAACTTAGTTGTGGATGGTGGGTATCGTAAGTGTCACCCCACTGACAGAATTCTGCAATGGTCTTAAGTGCCTTGTCTACTACATGGGTGGCAAGATCAGGTGGGGCAAACCTCTCCATCTCTGACTCCATTGGTCTGGAGTTATTTCAAAAGATTTTACTATTGCAGCCTGGGCTAAGGCAATGTTACTTTGATCATCCACTGAGAGAGCATTAAATGCAGTGGCCCCCTTTCCTTCTAAGTGCCGGCCCAAAATTAGAGCCACTTTGCCAGAAGCAGGCTGATAGGCATTTAGTACGAGCTTAACATGGTTGAGCCAAGGTTCAGCTTCAGCCTCATCCCATTTTTTGATGAGAGGGTCAATGGGGTTGCATGCCCTGGGCTGCCAAAGCAAGTTGATGCTCCCTCTCCTTCTCCCTCTCGGCTCTTTCTGCTTCTCTTGGACTGGTCGTTCTTTCTCCCTCACTGCTCTATCTGCTTCTTCTCTCTTTTTTGGGTGCTAGTCGTTCTTTCTCCCTCTCAGATATCTCCTTCTTCTCTGTTCTCTCCTTCTCCTTCTCTGCCGTTTCTGCTTCTTCCCTTTTCTCCTCAGCTAGTTGGGTTTTCTCCCTCTCTGCCATGGCCGCGGATCTTTCTGCATTTACTCAAGCCAGTAGGTCTAGGCCCTTCAGTACCAATTGTTTCCCCAAATCAGGGAGAGCCTCAATCTCATCAAGGGCAGAAGTAGCCATGTTGAGGTGCAAAGTGTGTGCAGCGCCGAAAGTGACACTAAATGGACTGGAAAAAATTATTTTCAGGGGGGATATGGACATTCCCTAGTTCATTTTTATAGGAGTAAGTCATATGTTTTATTAAAAGACTAGAGATTATTTTGTTAGGAAATTATAATATAGTCTGGTAAAAGGACACATGCTGGTCCCAAAAGGGAACTGATAATTGTCTTGAGAGACTGAAAATGGAAGGCACGGATCCTTGGGATTGGGAGACACAGTGCCTTGGAATGGAAGGCATGGAACTCTTGGAATTGGCAGGCACTAGACCTTGGAATGGCAGGCATGAGGTCTTGGAATGGAAGGCATGGAAGCCTTGGAATTGGCAGGCACGAGGCCTTGGAATGGAAAGCACAGAAGCCTTGGAATTGGAAGGGATGAGGCCTTGAAATGGAAGGCATGAATGCCTTGGAATTATAAGGCACAGAAAACTTGGAATTGGAAGGCATGGAAGCCTTGGAATTGGCAGGAATGAAGTTAAGTTAAGTATATCTTAGTTTTACCAGACCACTGAGTTGATTAACAGCTCTCCTAGGGCTGGCCCGAAGGATTAGATATTTTTACGTGGCTAAGAACCAATTGTTCACTTAGCAATGGAACCTACAGCTTATTGTGGGATCCGAACCACATTATATCGAGATATGTATTTCTATCACTAGAAATAAATTCCTCTGATTCCACATTGGCCGTGCTGAGAATCAAACTTCGGACACCGGATTGGCAGCCAAGCGCGAAATCCACTCGTCCAACAAGAAACTTGGCAGGAATGAGGCATTGGAATGGAAGGCATGGAAGCCTTGGAATTAGCAGGCACAAGGCCTTGGAATGGAAGGCACAGAAGCCTTGGAATTGACAGGCACGATGCCGTGGAATGAAAGTCCTTGGAATTGAAGGCATGGAAGCCTTAGAATTGAAAGGCATGTGGCTTTGGAATGGAAGGCATGGAAGTCTTTATAATTGGCAGGCACAAGGCCTTGGAATGGAAGGCACAAGGCCTAGGAATTAAATAGGCACAACTTGCAACCCATGCTTAAAATGAATTAGGTCTTAGAACTGTTAACTACTGGCACGACTGATTGTAAACTTTGCATAGTAAATAAATACTGATAATGGTAAAATGGGAAGCACTTGGCTTCTGGAACACAGTAATAGATAATAAATATTCTTTTTGCGAAGAAGAGGACTCACTGGATTGTGTGTGATGGACGCGTGCACAGACTCTGTTACTTAATATTTCCCACATGGGAGAGGCGGACTTGATTTACGAAACCCTACCACGTGACCTGTCCTATTTCTACTGAAAGATGAGCGAGTTGCTGTATGGGGTATATCGCATGTTGGCAACTGCTGGGTCTACGAGGCAGCTGTGTATACGAAAAACACCTGGCATAGTACGAGGATTGTTTACAATTGCTTGTAGGGGAATTTCCCAAGGAATGTTGGGTGACCTTGCTCAGCCTTACTGGCATACACAAAGGATGGAATTCTCTCACTTGTGACTGAGCGTGTTATGGAATTTATAATATAATTACATTAAAGGGGAGTCGAAATTGTTTATGTTATTCTTACAAGCCTACGTAGGGCAAAATTACTTTACTGAGCAGACTCTTTACTGAAGGAAATAATGCAAGGAATAGAATCTTCCTATTTCTATCTAGCACAAGCGAGAGAGAGTGAGAGGGTGAGAGAAAATCAGCAATATGGGAATACAGGCTGGAAACGGAACCTCGTGGTTTCTCATGTGTACCTAGCTAAGTTTTGGCTACTTCGGAGTTCAAAAATTCCTGAGATAAACTGGTGATGGAAACATGGGCACTATTTGCTTTTAACAACACTTCCTAGTTCAACAAGATCTGGCTGAAGGTCGCCACTAATATGATTGTACCTGGGATTGCATAACTCTGGATGAGAGTGACAATAGCCTTGACAAAGGGGCAATCATATACAAAATTACAGCTGAGTGCCTACTTCAGATTGGGTAATAGTTAGATAAACATTAAGGGTTAAGCCTAATTGATTTTAATTACACTCTTAATCACACCAGAAGAAAAAGGATTGCACCAAATGGGTTCGAAGGGGACGTAAGGACGCCATAACAGATTACAAATAACAATGAGTTAGATCTTGAAGTGGATGAATAGGTGACTGTAGGTTTACAGGGACATGGAGCGAGGAAATTTATTGGGAGAATTTTTCCCAGAGAACATGAGGTGAGAATCCAGAGTCTACAACTGCTTACTGCATGTCTGCAACAAAAGCGATTAAGAGATGAACAGATTGCATAAAACGTGTGGTCGAGGATCGAGGGGGATGTAAGGAAGGTCCCTAACAACTCAATCTCACAAAGAAACAAAGGACGTTACTGATCACTCAGAAACACTATTGGCTGATGGCGAGGAGTGCAAGAAATGTTCTAAGGCTTTTATGTCTTCGGAGATGGTTTGTTAACATCCTGGTAGAGGGCGTTACCTGTCCTCTGACACATCTTCGCCACGAGGCCGTCCCACTACCATGCAGTCTGGGCTTTTAAATATGGTGGCTGGTCGACCTCAATCAGCGGCATAGCATGACCTTAGGCAGACTTTCTCTTTCAGCTGGTGAATCTACACAATACATGGCACCAGCAGTCAAACAAACAAACGGTGATTAAAGGATTAACACCTTAAAGGAAATGGTGATTGAGAGAGAGGGACAAATTCACCTGTATAATTATTATGAATGAAAAATAAGTGTTCACTTTCTTATGGGTTTCGTAACATTATGTTAATTGGAAGAAGAGATGGCGTAATATGAGGAATCCTCATTACAATATATATATATATATATATACATATATATATATATATATATATATATATATATATATATATATATATGTGTGTGTGTGTGTGTGTGTGTGTGTGTGTGTGCCATGCATTACCCCACAGGTCATTCACTTACACAGGTACAAATTGGGAATTAGTACACAATGGCTTACGGTTAGAGATGAATTACTACTGGATGAAGCATCCAGAATCATCTCTTTGTTTCTGTACCTCATGCATGACTATTGTATTTTTCAAGGGAAAGGCTAACGCTTCCTCTGTTAAGAATGGTTTCTCTTCTCCATTACACTTTTGTAATATTTCTTTTGATGTCATCAAAACTAGAAATAGTATACACAAAACTTATACACGTCTACTTACAATAGAATTAATTAACACCGGAAGGTAAATAAATAGAAAATTAGAAGGTACTCTGCCTCGGCTAGAGGCAAGAAATAAAACCTAAAAAGGCATCCGGATCCTCCTTAGAATCCAATCAACCCCTTCTATGCCCACAAACCACTCCTCTCCACATTATCACAGACATTCATCATTACATTTCGGAGATATCCACAGCAAATAAAACAAAGTAACGAACATTGAGACAGACGCGTTCGCACACGGGAAAATGCATAATCCTCCTCCAATTTCATTCAGCGTTGTCCTGAGTTTATTTCGTAACTCTTCCTCTTTTAATAATATTTCAATGGCATAGTATTCCCGGCCAAAAAAGTCCAAATGAAATATGTCACAGACTGGGCAACACAGGACCAAAATTAGAACAAAAACAAAAGCGAAACTTTCTCAGAATAAAAATGCAAAACTGCCCGAATTTTGAATAGTTGATGAGAACGATCATGAAATTAAAGCGTCCAGGAGTCGGAAATTTATTGAAAACGATATAAAGGCACAAAATGGACAATAAGCCGATTAAGGTTCATAAGTGGGAACCATTTTTAAACTGAATAGTGGAGCGAGGCGGGACTGCCAATTCGAACAATTTATTGCCTAAGCTACTGTCATTTTGGTGCGGTGCTCGTGTACTGCATGTTGGGTTTAGAATGAAAATATATAAATCCAACATGTCGCAATATGCAGTCGTTGCATGAGTGTATGACTCATAAAGCTCGGGTCGACCCCTGGAATAGGACCGGCCATCGTGCCTCTGCTCAAATATTTCAAACTGTGGACACTGACTCAGCAATTTTCGCTTCCCATATGCAGTTGGATCAAACTCACTTTTGTTTTTTTCTTCTATTTGCATCACAGGTAAATCTCGGCGTTATTAAAGCCACACAACAGACAGCTTTTTGTATTTAAAACAAACGTGAAATATAACAATGGGAGTAAAGCACCGACCACCAAAAGGGGAAGCCACAAAACCAGACGCTGAAAAAGTGGAAATATGCCAAAGCCAACCAAAGGCCGGGCGCTGGGCATTGTCATGAAATATCAAAGATCACAGAAAACAAACGACGTTATTTCTGTGCTTCGATATCAAATACATCATACTTGTACGTTATAAACGTGACGGCGTCATGTCAAGCACCCTGGACACTACGATGCAGATGTCAAGACTTCTCCGTACACGACCTGCATGACGGTTTATCATAAGCATCGTTATTATTGATTGATAGTTACCACTTACTTAAATATTACAAAAAGACCTCAGCACTAATAAAGGATTATTCATTACTTTCAGCATCCAAAGGAAAGAGCAGAAGACACTCGCATATATGACGTAATACTTTATTAAAGGTTTTTACATTAATAACAGTAGAAAAAAGTATCATCTATATTATGATTAGACAACATCGTTTCTGCTGATAGGTTAGGAATTGCGTCTGTGGGTGATTGCACATTATTGTACACATGTTACATAGTTATAGTACGTAACGTATGGAAAATAAGACAAACCGGAATGAAAAAGATTCCTTGATACATGTCATCTAATGTAAACATAACATATATATACTTCAGTGCAAAGGATAGATTTTAACGCGTTTCAATGGAGAAATTCTTGGATACATTTTCAGTCTCGAAACATGGAACGACTTCTGTAATGTTTATGCTAAGGCGATAAAGAGATTTTCAAGCGGCTGAAACGTTTAGGAAACGCTATAGTAGATTCAGATCAACCGTGAATTTTATGTCTAGGCCCGTCCCTTACGACGCTCCTCATTGGCTGTTGATAAGCCAATCGCAGGGCTGGAAACTCTCAGTCTCTCGAGAGAGTTCACAGGAGCAGGATGTATGTTCCACCTCTCCTGAGGGATAAGTCTTTCAAACGTATCCCTAAGGAAAGGTGGAACATACATCCTGCCCGTGAACTCTCGAGAGACTGAGAGTTTCCAGCCCTACGATTGGCTTATCAACAGCCAATGATGAGCGTCGTAATGGACTGGCCTAGACTTCAAATGCACGGGTGACGTGAATCTACTATAGTGGGTAAATCTGTGCAAGAACCCGTAAGAGAAAGGTAAAAATCCCATCCCAAGTTACGTACGAACTCATCATTCGCTTTCTACCAAGCTTCCACCAGGATTAATAGAGTACAGGGTTAGACTGCTTCTGACCAAAATAGGACAATCTCGCACATGACGTCACGTGGCTGATCTGACTGAGGTTCATGTAAAAAAAGTCATCAGTCAGTATTTGACCCCACTAGAGTGAAGAACAAGGGAACTACCTTCCAGTACCTGAAGATTAACGGGGACCTCTCTCACACAAGGTCGTGAAAGAGATAGGTAATGGGTGTGGGCAAACAATTCCTATAGTGACCCTTAATTTATTTGTTTTCTTGGTTTTCTTTTATGGCAACCTACCAATGACGTCACAAATATGCGCAGTAACGACGGGACGGTCTAACCCTAAACTTTATTAATCCTGGATTCCTCGATTGTTGAAAGCCAATGAAAGAGTCCCTTGGGACTTCTCTCTCTCCCTGAGAGAGGTTGTGAGTAACACTGAAGTACTTCAGGAGTTATTTACTTTAAAATGGATAATGGTCAAAAAGCAATCCAATAGTTACGTTCCCTTCAACCTCTGTCCTCTCTTTATTAACTTGTGGATATCTAATGGAATTCCACACCAGTGTGGTGACTGGGTATAACAGAAATAATTACTCATATATATATATATATATATATATATATATATATATATATATATATATATATATATATATATATATATATATATATGCTTAAAAATCACAGCAGATGCACGTGACTTCATAAATAAGAGAATACCACAGGAAAATGATAGTCAGAAATCCAAGCACTTTCGTCTTTAATAAGACATTGTCAAAGAGCTAATAAAATACAATTGGAGAGAAAGGTCGCAGGTACACAACAAGATCAAGAATACCAGATGGTTAATTGTCAAAAGGGTAAAAATTAAAAGAGATAATCCAGGATTATCGGATATCACACGGTCACAAACCTAAACAGATTTGACCCTAACCGAAATTACAAAGTATGATAAAGTGTGATAAAGTCTTTTATGGACAGACCGGTAAATCTCTTTCACAATGTCTCAAACAGCGTCAATATTCTGTGAGAGCTGGGCAAATATCAAATGCATTATTCGTACATATGAGAGATTTAGATCATCCTATTAATTGGAGTCAAGCAAAGAGCCTTAATCCCATGTAATGACACAGTTAAAAGGATATCATTGAATCTTGTTTCATCAAGTCAAATAATAGAAATGTTCTAAATTTAAGTCTTGGTTTATTTAAACTTGATGCTTTCATAATGAAAAATGTTGTAGATAAATATAAGCAACAAAATTAATATGTTCAGTTTTTACATGTTTTGGACTGTAAAGATACTATGTAATTTCAGTTAGGGTCAAATCTGTTTAGGTTTGTGACCGTGTGATATCCGATAATCCTGGATTATCTCTTTTAATTTTTACCCTTTTGACAATTAACCATCTGGTATTCTTGATCTTATTTTGTACCCGAGACCTTTCTCTCCAACTGTATTTCATTAGCTCCTTGACAATGTCTTAGTCAAGACAAAAGCACTTTGATTTCTGACTATCATTTTCCTGTGGTATTCGCTTATATATATGTATATATATATATATATATATATATTATATATAATATATATATATATATATATATATTATAACGCAAACCATTCTGCTCGTAATTATCAATCAAAACTACATTATTTTTTAGGTTTGTCGGAACGAATAACTATCAGCGATCATTACTCACATGTATGTAAAAAACATGTTACAGACTAGAACTAGAAATTCAGCGAACTTTACATTTCCTTCAGCTATAACAAACCAGGGTCTAAACATTGTGTTAACATGAAAATTACACATGATATGCAATTAACATGAAAACACCTGCAAATGAGATGCAATAGAGATTTACTTAATGATTTCAGGGATACATCCCAAACCATAATCATGGAACAAATTATTTTCTTTTAAAAACTGTTTCAACGACAGAATATGATTTGCATGATAGCGAACAACTGACGAAATGCCATACTGCAAATCCGTATTTGTTTTTGCAGCTTCGAAGGATCAGCGTTTATATGAAACGGAGAGGAAATTGCGAGGGAATGAAGGGAGCCACGTACAAAATGGGAGAGAGAGAGAGAGATGAATAATGAAAATGGATAAGCAATACCACGAAAGCTGTATGCAGAAAGGAGACCAAATATACTAAAAGAGGGGCGCTTTGGGGTCAAGAAACCTCCTCAAAAGTGGTGGGGAACTGGGTAAAAGAGGAGGAGCGATTGGGGGTCTCCGAGGGGCGGCCTGCCACCGAGGGACATTGGCATGCTCGCGGTATCCTCCGATGGTCAGCTGATTGACATCGATCATTTTAACTCCTCTCGATTGGGTAGGGTTCCTTCCAACTCCATCACGAGGGGCCGTCGGCATGAGCTTAGCGTTGAAGCCGCCGCCGGCAACCATCCTCCTCGGCTGACCTCCGTCTTCTGGAGATGATGGTGCTGCCGCTGCTGCTGGCGGTCGCGGCTTGCCTCTCTTGCGCTTGCTTTTACCTTTATGTTTCCCTGGATTGGTATGGCTGACTTTTTTCTGGACCGGATGATTCTGTTTGCTGTGGACGGAATGACTGCCATATTTATTGTGGTGGACGGGGGCTCGAGACCGGCTTGGTGACCGACTTTTGACTTTTCTTCTATGGCGTTTCTTTCTAGGTTTCGTGAGGCGTCGGAAGTCATAATATCTATACGACAGTTTAATGTCCTTGTGAGCGAGTGAGAGGGGATCTCGTTGTATGTCCTCCCAAACGAGCGTCGTGGGACGAAGGGATTCCGAGGGCACAAAGGGGTAGGACCTTCTCTTCTTGCCCTCACTAGTGCGCAAGACCGGAAGCGAAGTTTTCAACGATGGCAGGTCAGGCAGACTCCGAGTGTCATCGTCTGAAGCCAGTGGATGGTACAATTCCTCTTGGTCGGGATATAATGTCACGTAGTTGGTCTTAGGCTGCCGAGTTCTTCTCGCAGACCGCCGCCTGGTTTGGTCACCTAGCACACGAAAGTCGGCTACATTTCGAGACCGGACCGCCGGCAATCTAACTGCTCTGGTTTCGCGGTCCGAACCGTATCTTCTCATGTAACCGACTTCGTCTTCATCTGCTGATGCTGCCTTCTGCTTGATCCTCACTAAGAGACCGCTGTTGTCGCTCATGCCGCCACTCCCACTACTAATGGAGGATTCATCCTCAGAGCTTGCACTAGCACCAGTGTCGGTGATACCCACTTCGATGCCTTCAAGTTCTTTGGCATTCTGGGGTTCAGTGGGCGCCATCTTGATTCTGGCACCGCTAATCCATTTAGACTTGACGGCTGGGGGTGTTTGTCGGATCTGAAATTTGAGTAATATTTCACTTTCATTAAGAAAATCTGGCTAAACACGAAAGAAATATAATCATGTTTAGATTTTTGATTCTCAGTGATATCCGGCAGTGATTCAATGACTAAAAAAAAGTTCTTTGATACAAGAAGGCATTTCCATCCAAATGTCATAACTGCTAAATGCAAATAAAATTAGAACAATGGCATGTAAATGTAGAATAAATAGTTTTTCACAAGCAGTTATTTGAACAACCCTAAAATCTGAAACAAAGATCACGCTCCAAGACAAAGGACAGTGCCATAGGGTAAACAAACTCAAACTTGACTACAGATATCAAACCAAAATTCATATGATATTGAACAAAATTCATATGTGATAATACCGTAGTAGTAGTTGTAGTAGCAATGATTCTAAAAGCATTACTAATACTACTACGAAACTACTATTTATTATTGATAACGAAAAAAGAAACCATACAACAAAAATAGTGATAAGTAAAACAAAAACGAAGTATTCCGCACCTAACGGAACGTTTTGGCAACGGAATACAAAAGAGTAACCCGATATTGCATGAATAAAACACGCTAAAACATTCATTGCTGAAAACAGCGCTTGAAATGGGCCATGATCTAGAATAACTTCACCACAAGTGTACAATTTCAGCTGAACAAAAGAAAGATTTTCGCAGCGGGCGTCGACCAGAAAGAAAGTGACTGATGGGAGAGGAGTAAAATTTATGCTGGATGTCTCTTCACAAATTGATACTCCTTTTGTTCAACATGGGAGATATATATAATATATATATATATAGATATATATATATATATATATATATATATATATATATATATATATATATATACAAAATAAATAATTACCATGCGAGTGGACCAAGCTAGATTTATTTTAATTAAAATCGAAGGCCGTGTCTTGGTGAAGGGTATCACTATTCATTGCAAAAGAAAAAAAAAACCTTAAAATATCTTGACAAACATAATAAAAAAAATGCGCACACAAACTACAATTCAGGCACAAACATAAATAAATGGAAATCCAACATAAAAATTTAGACAAGAACATAAGTTTCAGAATAAATGGCACCCCCCATTAAATAAAACTAAAACTAAGGATAAATTTCTATGCTACTGAGAAGCGGCAATGAAAATGTCATTTTATAACGTCTTCACTTACCGCCTGCTGCAGATGCCTGGCAGCGTGTCTGGAGAGCGGAGGGGGGCTGGGCCCCCTGCGCCTCGGAAGGTCGTGAAGGGGAAGGGCAGTTGGGATGCTGTGTGGAATGAGACCCAGGAACTGATAATAATCTAACACAGCCATGACGATGTTTTTTCCTGTGCGGATATCTAAGCATAAAGGTTAAGGAACTTAACATACCAAAAATAATTCTCATATTTTCTTAATGCAGGAATCACATCCCTCACTATGCATACTCGCATTGTGCAGGTGTATGGAAAGGAATAATAAGCTTTGGAGATTATGTACAATTATTTTAAGTCAAGGTAGCCAGGGGACCAAGGTTACGGTAGGATTATGAAGTAGTCTAGGGGTTGCGCAACCTAGGCTAGCCTAGTCATTATTCCTATAAGATTAAGCACACTCTGGACGTACTTGCAACTCCCATAGATGTATGTGCGAAAATTATAGGGGGATTATTGATTCTTACACGCACACACACACACACACACACACACACACATATATATATATATATATATATATATATATATATATATATATATATATATATATATATATAATATATATAAATTCTCAAGGTACGCTGGAAACGAAGACCTCCATTCTTAAAAATTTATTGCCGAATTTTCATGGCACATTGTAACATTTTCAAGGATATAAAAGAAAATAACTTGCACTACAGACGGAATTACGGTATCAATAAACTAAAAAAAAACTAAAATAAAAAAAATATTTAAAATTTACTTCACAAAAATGGCAATGCAGCATTATAAATAGATATATAAATGAAATTATAACAAGAAAAACAAAGGACCACAAAAACATATAGACCAAGGGAACACAGACACTCACCAAGTGAAATGAAAGAATAATCGAAGTGATTATTCACAGAGTCCGGCTCGGCAAATAAGCGTTTGGTAATTATCGGCTGAGCTCGGCTCGCTCCGATTATTCGCCGACCTAGTTATTCCTTGTACGTTTTCAATATCGTGTGAAATATGCTGTCAATTGAGCCCAGAGGGTAGCGCGCGCAGTGAAACAATACCTCTTGCCAGAACCAAGGTCCTTAAATATACTCGGTATATTTAAAGGACCTTGGCCAGAACAAACGAGCTTGCCAAGAATATTTAAATATGCGGATAGGGCGCGAAGCGCCGTTCCGCCACGTTCCTACTGACAGCACACAAATAATCACAAGGACCAAGTCCTTATTCCCAGAGCGGAGCTCGGCGAATAAACGCCTAGCTCTTATTCACCGAGCCCGGCTCTGCGAATAAGGCTTGCCAAGAATAATACCAAGAGAAAACAGAAAATATGCATAAAGGAAAAGCTAGGCAACATATAACTGGGTTGACGACAATTGGGTATTTAACGTGGGAACAGTTCTCTTTATGATAACAGACTCTAGGATAGTTAGGTCGTGATGGTTGGAGACCCCGCCCTATAATTGAAAAATCTTCATTTCTGATGTTGCTTTTGCATCCTGCACGGCAGCTTAAGCTTCTATGAGAATCAATTCGTACCCTCAATAACCTCCTCGTACATCCCTCCCACGTATATGTTCCGTGATTACATCGGGGACAAGTGTATTTATTTATATTATACAATCTTGGATGTGAAGAGGGGGCCGAGACGACCCTTGACTGTGAAGAATAAACTAATGGTTTGAGAATTCTTTGGCATTCATTTTTTTCTGAATTAGGGAAATGCAGTTCTTACGAAAATAGTCATTGTGCAGGAAGGGAAAAATCGCACAAAACTTCATTTATGGTGCAGTCAGCACTGGCAAGGAAACTGGTTCTAAGGATATATCCTAGGAGAGAAAAATCAGGCGGGAGAAACAGATCGCAATTTTGTTAAAGCCAAAAGGATTCCAGTTGCTTAACACAACGTTGAAGAAGCCTGGAGAAAACTTGATAACCTTCATGAGTGGACAAGCGTAAGTACAGACTGACTTTACCGTGTTGAAAGGATGTAGTGTCATACCTGGGGAGGATTGGTTAACACAGCATGTGGTACTGCTGCGATCTAATTCAATACTACAGTGTAGAAAGATGGAAGAAAAGGCAGTCAAAACGATAAATGAAAAATGTAGATCTTAAAAGAGCATTCAACAGTGTATCGAGACAGAGGATTAAATGTGTACAGACACACACGTGTATATATACATATATATATATATATATATATATATATATATATATAATGTGTATCTGTATGTGTGCATAAATCATCAGTAAAGTGTCGAACCACTACCCTAACTTTTCCTAAATATTGATGCCACAGATACACAAACACACACACACACACACACACACACATATATATATATATATATATATATATATATATATATATATATATATATATATATATATATATATATATATATATATATATATATATATATATATATATATATATATATATATATAAATTTATATATATAATGTGTATAATATATAATATATATGCATACAACTATACATATATCCACACGCACACATATGTGTTGGGCATATTTTATCTTATACAATTTCTATTGAAGTTATTCGCATTGTTAGGAGATATTTTCTCATCAAGACTTTGAATCAGTCTATATTTCTTTTTCTCTTCAGGGAAGCTTCTCAGGATTTTTTCCATTTACTTATTTTAGTCGAAGGACCGTTTCCTTGCCCATCGAATTTCTATTGTTCGGCAGGTCTCATTCTCTAACTGGCGGTCTATACGGCAGCATGGGGCTTCCTGGTGCCCTGTCCGATGTGTCCTATGTTTCGGTTTGCAGCCAAGGGCACAGGCAAAGCCGTGGCTCCCGTTTCTAGACAATAGTCTTAATTCGCTTTGTTGTCGGTAGTTGTGACAAGGGGTGTTCTGTCTCTCTCTCATATCTCCTTTCAGATAATCATGAATGCCCTGTGGTTTCCTTGATGAATGGAGGATGAAGTCCATGTTCCGTTGCTTAACGTAGCTACTGCTATTTGTAATCCGTGGAACTGGGCTTCACTATGCATGCTCTTTGTGCTTTCTAATAATTCTTCTAGTGTTGGTTTATGGTCGTGGTCGTCTATGAAGTGATGAAATATTGCCCGTTGGTTGTGGTGAGCTTGCAATTGCCTGTGTAAAGTGGTAGAGGTGTGACCTATGTATTAATTTCTGAGGGTTTGACATGTCCCTTCAGTGCATTTAAATCTGTATGCTGCATTGGTCGACTCCAGCATCATTTCTACAGGGGCCGTGCTATTTTGCATTTCAAGGGAGCTGACTAGGTACGGGTGGCAGTAAACAATTAAGAAAATAGTCTCGTTAGGATTTGTAGGTGTCATACCACTGGCAATTATCCTCTTTATGGCTTTGACCTCACCCTTGAACTGACTATGACATGTGGCTTTGTAATACAATATTATGTTTCTTGGTGAGGTAGGCTACCATAGAGCATTTGGAAGTGTCAGGACACTCTCCACAGGTGTTCAGGTACAGACCAAAAGGAGTTGCTTTTGGTATATGGTAGTATTATACCTGTCTCCTTTCTTCTCCACGTCTATATCCAAAAAGGAAAGTTAATCTTTGATACTATACTCAGTGGTGCAGTTTAGGCTAGAGTTCCTCCTCAAGGCATACTGTAGGCGGGGGGCATCTTTGTCAGTATCAATGGCAATGAAGACATCGTTTACATATCAGGCATATATCTTCAGTTTCGATGGGAATTGAAGCTTCTTTCCTTGAAATCTGCCATGTACATAATGGCAGATAAGACACCATGGGGAGATCCCATGGAAACAACCATCTACCTGTTGAAAGAGGTCGCCCCTTGGTGCAGATTTGGAGAAGATATTGAAGGGCATCTTTTCGTATGTAAAGGGACATGGTATCCGAGTGATAGACTCTCCTTCATAGGTTCGACATCTATGAACCCTGATGAGAGTATTTCCTTATGTGTCTACTGCCGCCCGAACCTAGTCAGCACCCTTTTAATTTCAAGCGACCAACGTAGTATACAAATTTAAAAGAACTAAAGGGACATGTCAAACCCTCAGTAATTACTACATACGTCATACCATTACCACTCTATGCAGGTGACTTTAAGCTCACCGCAACCAAGAGTAATATTTCCACACTAAGTAGACGACCACAACCGTAAACTGACACTGGATGGATTATTAGAAAGCACAGAGATCGTTAATATAGAGGCTTCATCCTCCCTTCTTTACAGAAACCATGGGACATCCGTGAGAATCTGAAGGGATACAACAAGCCACAGAAGACCCTTGGACAAGAATACTGACAACGAAGCAAATCAAGGCTATTGGCCAGATATTGGAATAACGTCCTTGCTCACATCCTTTGCTGCAAGCTGTGGCTTAGGATGCGTCCTCCAGATCACCAGGAATGCCCAAACCACCAGCAAGAGAATGAAACCCACTGATCAATAGAAATTCAGCACCCCAGTTGCGTCATGTTTAAAATTCTACAGTTCAAATGCAATAATAAAAACTTCATATGCCAATTTGAAATTTACTCCTGAAGATCTTGCTGATGACTGAGGAAACAGTCCTGAAGACGTTGCCAATGACTGAGGAAATAGTCTGTCAACATGAATAGATAAATGGAGAGAATCTTAAATAGTTTTCCTTATTCCTGAGAAGTTTTCCTGAAGAGGAAAAGAACTATAGACTGACTCAGTCTTGATAAAAAGATAGTATCTGTGAACAATGCAATTAACGTCATAAAAATGTATATATAAATATATATATATATATATATATATATATATATATATATATATATATATATATATATATATATATATATATATATATATATTATTGATATATATACATATGCGCATATTTTAATGGCATACAATTGCACCTCAATCACTTACTATTTTGCAGAAAACCTCTCATTCCTCAGTTCACCATTTTGTGTCTCGATTCCCTATTGCTACCCTCCATTAGCCATAAAGACACCTTGGTGACACTAACACCACTCTAAATCTTGTGTTTATCTCCGTTATATAAATCGCTTCCTCTTTCTTTCACTCTGTGACAGCTTATGTTTTAACCATGAACATTTCCCCTTATTTTTACTTTATCATGCAGATTTGGAATATTCTCCTTTGGAAACAACATATTTTCCAACAATCATCCCCCCTTTTTTTCAAACATATTCCACCAAATTCCATTTTCATTTACTCCAGGAATTGTGCTTACCAACAATGCTATCTCTACCTCTGTTACATAACTTTGCATTTAGATCACCTTTTCCAACCACTTTTTCATATTCTCTAAACCATGCCAGACAAAGATGCAGACTCTTACGTATACGTTTACTCTCATTTCTGAAGTCACTATCACAGCTTTACTCAAGCTCTGCTCCTGGGATGGCTAGATTTGAAAATATGAGTGTTATTGCCATAAAGTGTATTGCAAAATCCCTAACTGAGAGGGGAAAGAGCTTTGCAGTTCTATATCTGTACTGTTATTGCACACACACACACATTTAAATATATATATATAAAATATTATATATTATATATATATATATAGATATATTTATATATATATATATATATATATATAAAATATACATATATATATATATATATATATATATATATATATATATATATATCTATATATATATATTATATAATATATATATAGTATATATATATATATATATATATATATATATTATATATATATATATATATATGTGTGTGTGTGTATATGAGTGTATGTGTGTGCGCGCGTATGTGTGTGCGTGTGTTTTGATTGTTCTTACCTAAATCATGACTTTTTATATTCACAAACATCAAAGCTCCGAATATCGTTTAACATCCAGTTCACTTTACCATTTGGAATTAGCATATGCCTAAGGGGGTATATGACTGATAGGTGCTTCATCACCAATGGGATTCGAACAGCAGTCTGGTTATATATATATATATATATATATATATATATATATATATATATATATATATATATATATATATATATATATATATATATATATATATATATTCCAAGCCAAAATGCGTAACTTTAAATCCTCCGGTCAGGTTAGAGCATGTATTATGTATCCCTCCGTTTGGGTGTTATACAACAAGATAAAAGTACGTTCAATTTTAATGGATTATTTGTTAATTAATTATAGAAAAAATGTCATGAGTGAAACTTTTGATAAACAATAACTCATAAAAGATGCACATGCGGGATTATCCAAGATTATCCTGGATTAATTTCTCTTAAAACCCTTTGACTTTTATCCTTCTGGTAGTTATTTTTTATACTCGAATAATTTTTAAATCCTTGGCTATTATTCTAAGATATCTCTCTTCTGAGGTAACGTGAAAGAGCTTCATACTATATTTTAACCTGTTATTTTCATCTGATATTCACAATCTTGATAACATGTACGGAAATAAGTGATATATATATATATATATATATATAATATATATATATATATATATATATATATATATAAGGCAACAGGAAAAAATAGAGATATTAGTACCAAATGCTTTCATGCTATTTTCAACACATTTTCGAGGTATCTCGTAAATGCGTTGAAAATAACAGGGAAGCGTTTCATCTGATACTCACAATCTTGATAATACTCTATGTATGCAGTATATGTATGTACATTATATATATTATATATATGTATATATACACGCACACATATATACATATTTGTATGCATGTATGTATCTATGTATATATGCGTGAGTGTATGACTGTGTGTGCTTAAAAATCACAAAAGATATATGAATGTGATTACCCAGGATTCATTTTTCTTAATACCCTTTGACATTGACCCTGATCGTGATTCTCCTTCCTTTTCGTTGAACCCTTGACCGTTATTCTAAGCTATGTAAAGCTTTTTTGTACTGAGCTTTGCTGCTTCGATTTATTTATTTATTTTTATATTTTATATATATATATATATATATATATATAAATATTATATATATATAATAAATATCATATTTATATATATACATAAATATATATATATATATATATATATAGTATATATATATATATTATATATATAATATATCAGCCACATCTAATATATATATATATAGTAATTATTATATATATTATATATATATTATATAAATTTTTTTTAAAAAATTGATGTGGCTGCATGATATATTTATTTAATATATATATATATAATATATATATATATAATTATATATATATTATATATATATATATCCATGTAATATATAAAATGTATATTTATATATATAATATATATTTATATATATATATAATATATATATATATCATGTATAATATTAAATTGTATAATTTTATATATATTATATTTATATTATATATATATAATATATATATATATATATTTATTATATTAATATATTATAAATAAATAAATCAAGGCAGAAGCTCAGTACTGAGCTTCTGCTTGGTTTATGTGTATATATATATCTATATATATATATATATAAATATATTAGTTTATATGTTAATAGTATAATACTTATATATATAAACTATATAATAATAGTATTATATAGTAATTATATTAGATGTGGCTACATGAAAAATAAAAAATAAAAACTTTGTACTCCATTATTTTTTCCTATGGTCTTAGCTGAATATATTGTCAAACGCTATTCAGTGACATGAACATGTAGCACCAGTATGTGTATGTAGGTATATATATATATATATATATATATATATATATATATATATATATATATATATATATATATATATATATATATATATATATATATATATATATATATATAATATATATATATATACATATATATATATACACATAAACCAAGCAGAAGCTCAGTACAGAAAGCTTCAAATAGCTTAGAAAAATGGTCAAGGGTTCAACGAAAAGGAAAAAGAATCACGATCAGGGTAAATGTCAAAGGGTATTAAGAAAAATGAATCCTGGGTAATCACATTCATATATCTTTTGTGATTTTTAAGCAGACGCACATTCATACACACTTGCATATATTCTTATGTATACATATACGTACATATATCTGTGTGTATAAATGTAATTAAGGCAAGTTAGGTAGACAAGAGGCAAATGGGAAACGTATACCAAGAAATCATTTATGCCTTGGTGGCTCTAAAGATGAAACATGCAATGGTCTCTGATGGGATCCTGGTGTTATTGGGGATAGTTTGTGGGTATGTATAGGAATTTCGGCAGATGGAATAAAAACTATAACTTTAATGAGAGTGTTGGGTTTACAATGAGACGACGTCTTGGTGACAGGAATTTACTGTATGAGACCAGAGAGAGCCGACTGACGTGCAAACACGTTGCGGGTTATTGCCCGGCAGTGCATTACAAAGACATATCGTACATCTCAAGATTATACTTATACATAACAAAAATTCAAGGAGACAATGTCACTATGAACATGGAAATGAGCTACAAAGAGAAAAATGTTTTTAACTAACTTTTCAGTACAAAAACATGCAGTTACATACACTGAGTGCATTGCTTAGTGGCACTCAAATGCACGTAATACACATACACAAAAAAAGAATAAATTCTTGATACAACTGTGCAATTGCATATCATATGAGCAAACAACAAATAATATCAGCATTATATGAAGTCTTGGAGCCAATTGGGTCTACCGGCAGCCCTTTGGGCCTGCCAACGACGCCAGGGTCCTGCATGGAATGCGTTACGGGTTCTATGGGCGTAGGGCTCGCGGAGGTGTCGTGCTGAGATGCAGGGGCGGTGGGGGACGGAGCGATGACTCTAAAGTGTTGTCTGTTCCTTTTTGAGAGTCTGCCGCCCCCGTTGAGCTTGACTGTGTACTGACGATGGGGCTTAGTTTCTGATACCACGCCCGTTCTGTCCAACTGCTTAGTAGCCTGGTTTTGTATGGGTACCTAGTTTGATGGGCGGCAGTCTCCTGGTGGTGTCAAGGGTGCGCATAGCTTCCTGTGATTTTGCCACTTGTAGTTCCCTTTAACGTATTGTCCGTCTCCAATACCTGTCTACTAACAGGTGTCTTCTAGCCGTCGGTGCCCTGTCATGCAGCTGGCGACCCGTTGCAAGCTGAGATGGCGACTTGTTGATCTCCCTCAGAGGCGTGTTGAGATACTGGAGTATCGCCAGGGCTGTCTTGTCTGACTCAAGGGCTCCACCTTTTGACGCGTTTTCTCGGAGTAGCCTCTTTGCCGATTTGACAGCTGCTTCTGCCCTGCCGTTGGACTGGGGATACTGGGCTGATGACAGACGGACCTTGACTCCCCATCTCCTGAAGAAGGCAACCATCTCCTCGCTGGCCAAGTTCGTACCTATGTCAGTTGATACTTGCTCTGGGGCTCCCCAACGTGAAAAATAGGATCGAAGGTGATTGCTCTGTTGGACGTGGCACCACAGGGGAAGTGAGCTACTTCTAACCACCCGTTTAGTCTGTCTGCGTATACTATGTATACATTGCCCTCTATTTGGAACATATCTGCGACGACTTGCTGGAAGGGGTATTCTGCTGCCGGCGTGTGTATCATTTCTTCAGGAGGCAGTGAAGGGGCGTGTTCATCACATGAGGTGCATTGGGCACGGCGATGCTGAAGGTCTCCTTCTATTCCCGGCCAGTAGACTGACTGCCTGGCCCTCCTAAGCATAGAGTCGAGGCCTTGGTGTCCTGCGTGTAGGTTAGCGGCTACCTTACGGTGTAAATCTTCGGGGATAACCGAACGTATGCATCGTTGGTCCACCGATTATGTCACCAGATCCTGGTTGATGGCTAGCCTATCCCGAACGCCGAAGAAGGGACGAAGGCAGGAGATTTCTTGTGACTTCTGTTGGGACCAATCGCCCGCTGTGACCCTAGCAAGCAAGAGCTGATACACTGGGTCGTTAGATGCGGCGCTCCTGACGCCGTCTTCATCCAACACGAAGATGTCCGGTTCCAAGGCAGCAACAGTTGCACATGCCACTGCCACTTGAATGTCGTCCTCCAAATCCACGTCAGAAGCTTCGTGGGGTGCTCACATGGTCGGGTACCTTGAGAGAAAGTCAATGGCAGTGTTCCTTTTTCCGGGCAGGTATTTGATATGAAACTTGAACTGGAGTGTCGTCTCCTTCAGGTTGAACAATCTTGGGTTGATGACGTCCTTAAGAGCCCTATTGCCCAGCAGCTTGACAAGTGGACGGTGGTCTGTGATGATGGTAAGATTTGGGCACCCAAGTAGGAACAACCTGGCCTTCCGCAAGCACCAGGTGACTGCAAAGGCTTCACCTTCTATGGAGGCATACCCTACTTCAGAAGGGGTGAGGTGTCGACTGCCACATAGGGCAAGATGCCAGCCACCCTTGCAACAAAAGGGGCTGTCAGCTGACTGACAAGGGCAATACTGCTGGCGGACGACGAAACCAATGCCTTCCTTGCTCCAATCTATCATGATTATCGTAGGGCGCGTCTTGTTGTAATATGCCAAGCCGTCCTTGGCTAATTGACAGATGACCTCCCGTGCCTGCTGGAGTTTATTACGTAGCTGCCTATCCCGGTAGACGTTTTTCCCCGTTGGTTTTCTGAGGAGGTCCTTAAAAGGCTCCATGATGGGCGCTGTTGCAAGGAAGGGGGCTAACTGATTCACGAATCCGAATCATGACCTAATATCAGTGATGGAGGGCTTCTCTAGCATCTGGAAGTTACGAATGGCGTCTAGTCGTTCGTCTGCAGGCTTATATGACTCCCATCCCAAGTGGTACCCGACGAAGGTAACCTCTCTCTTGCAGAATTTGAACTTCTCGGGCTTGAGTGTAATACCTGCAGAGGCACACGTTGACAGGAATTCATATATGTGCCAAAACGCCTCTTCGATACTGTGATCGTATAGGAAGGTGTTGTCGATGCATTTATGCTTTCTGGTGATGTCTTGCAGGGCGTCATAGAATCTTTTCGTGTAGGCGTCAGAAGCCGAACAGTGACCCATGGGTGTCCTACGATAACGATACTGCCCCCATGGGGTGATGAAGGTCATAGGTGGGCGGCTATCCTTGTTCAGTTCCACTTGGTGGAAACCCCAATGGGCATCCACTGTAGTCTTGTATGTGTGAATGGGGATGCTCGAAATCATGTCGAAGGGTGCCGGTGTATGATGAGTCTCATGGAGACAGTGGGCATTGAGGTGCTGGAAGTCTACTGTGCGGCGAGGTTGGCCCATATTCTTGGCTACCACAACCGTCCTTGCAGACCACTCCGTTGCATCCCCTGCTGGGACTGGTTCTATCACGCCCTTCCAAACGTCTTCATCAAGCTGGGCCTGGACCTCCTCTTCCCAATGCTTAGGGATTGCTGCCAGCATGTGACAGACATAAGGTACGGCATCGGGCAATAAATGTATGTGGCGCTGCTTGCCCGTCATCATGGGTAGGGGTTCCCTGGTTGTGTTGAAGGTCGTGGATAAGAAGTGACGTAATAACCATTCCTCCAGTCTTGGTATGTTCTCCTCCACAGGTGGGATAGGTATGGTGGTTGGCTTCGTTGTCTGAGGGGGGTTAGGCTGAGAGACTGCCTCGCTACTAACGTCAGCTGATGCGATGAGAGGGGAAGGGTGAGGGAAACCAGGGAGTACTATTCCCAGCTCCTTACAAGCATTCAGAGATAAATAGAAGTTCTTGGCCGTTGGCATCAAGTAGACCTCCTGCTTCGTGCGTCGCCCACCTATTTCAATGGTACATGCCGTTGATCCGAGGCATCTCACTCGGACATTAGCAACGTCCCTCAGACCTGTTCGAGGTTGCAACTCCAGAGGTTTTATGTGCAGGCTTGAAAGAATCATGGGCCCAGCAACGCAAATAGGTGCTCCTGTGTCTGCTACGGCGAGTGTGGACACCGACCTTCCGCTTCCATGGGAAACACAAGCCTTGATTGTGGGGTGGGGCGAGAGGTGTGTGTCGGCGACAATCATCAAACACGAGGCGAGCGGCGCTTTCTTCGTACTTCTGCATCATTTCTGGAAGTGCCCTACCATTTGGCACCCGTGGCACGTCATACCTTTTGTTAGGCACGATGCTCGACCAGGCGAATGACGTCCCCCGCAATGCTTTGCACTTGAGTTACCGCGCAACACCGCGACGTCTGGCTCTATGTCATCGGCGCCAGTGATGTCATCACTCGAGGCGCCAGCCGACTCCCTCGCACTAATAGCGACACGTGGGACGCTTTCAACATCAAGGCGTGCAGCTTCAAAGGTACAACACAAAGCCTGAAGGGCATCTACACTTTTAAACGTATCACATGCCTGAAATACATGCCTTTTTAACACAGGGTCACCAAGACCTACCATTATTTTCCGTAACAGCATATATTTGGGACACTGAAAATCACAGTCGGTGGCCTTTTGAGCACACCTTGAGAAATAATCACTAACGGACTCTTCACGCCCTTGTGCGAGGATAAAAATTTCGGACCATTGCACTGCCTGATTCGATGACCGTAACACAATGTTCCCGATGGCATCCAGAGCCACGTTTGCAGTAAGGGCGTTCCATCCTGCGGCGGGAAATTGTTGAGTAGGATCCAACATGTCATCGAACGTCTCCAGGACCTAAACTCTGCTGAGGACATCACAACATTACATTTCTCAGGGGCAGCAGAGACAGGGACTTTGCCGGCATGTGATCCAGTACCGGGAAGAGCATCCTGAAGGGCACGGATGGCGCGTTGATGGTCTGCAATTAACGTCTGTGCTTGGATCACGCCCGTGAAAAGAAAAGGCCCCTTGGCATTGGCCGGAGTAGGCATGCCGCCTCGGCGTTGCTGGTCTGCAATTAACGTCTGTGCTTGCATCACGGCCCGTGAAAAGGCCCTTGGCATTGCAGGAGAGGCACGCCTCGGCGTGGCCTGGGCTGGTTGACGCATCAGGGGCATGACTTGGTTCGAAAACTCACTGCGCCATGTTGGGTTTACAATGAGAAGACGTCTTGGTGACAGGACTTTACTGTATGAGACCAGAGAGCCAACTGACTTGCAAACACGTTGCGGGTTATTGACCAGCAGTGCATTACAAAGACATATCGTACAGAGAGGAATTGAGAAGTTGACTGATGACAAAAAAGGGATTTGATGTTCTACTGCTTGACTGAAGAAAAGACCATGTTCAGCTATGTAGTAGGATGGAAAAGAGGAAAAACAAAGACAAGTAATGAACATAGGAGTCAGAAGGTTGTTATGAACGATGAACAAGGTTCTCAGAATATAAAACGAAAGTACAAGAAGTCCTGGGTCGGGTCAGTATTCAGATGATATGCTGAACCAGAAGAACAAAGACTGAATGGCACAAGCGGAAGTGACCACTGAGAATATAAGGAGGTCAATGAAGAGGTTGAAGATTTTAAAAACACCAGCACAGATAGAATTATAAGTGAAATGTAGCCATGATGTGGCCAAACTTTCATTGAATGGCTACCAGGGATTGAAAATTATGTCTGGCAGAGAGAAATGTTAATTACCTCTTTGTCTGAGGCTAAAGGTAGTGGACGAATTTCAGCATTCCAGAGGTATAACATTCCTTAGTATTACGGGGAAGTTGTAAGGTAGGAATGACTGAAAAAGTGATGCAGGTTATAAAAACACTGATATGGGAAGAAAACTGCAAGGTTTGCCAAGGAAGAAATCCAGAGTCTATAACGAAAAAGTAAAGTGATAAGTTTTTGTGTGCAAAGGAAATTTTTTTTTTTTTGTAGCATCCAAGGACCTGATAAAAAAAGCTTATACAGAGGAACTAATATAGATATGGTGTGGAAGGATGTATCGCACATTAAATGATTTGTTGACAATGAATTTTAAAATTTAAGAAAGAATGTGCAGATGAGGAGGACTACCTTCGTGAGAAAGTGGCTCTCAGGCAAAAGGGGTGTTACATCACCAAGCCGATAATGATGCCAGAGGTCAAAGGGAATTCTATGCAGGTGGAAAGTTATTAGATCACTGGGGAACAAATTGTTTCTTCCGCCTTTCTCTGGATTTATCAGTAACCCTGACCATTATTTCACTGAAATTTAAAAAATATAAGCAGGCAATTCGAAACAAAATATCACCTTTCTACCTCAGAATAATATTTCATTTGCAAATTACGAAAATTATGCATGCAGATTCTGATAAATGAGACATTTATTAGACAGGGTAAATACTACAGAAAGTTTGAATCTCCTTCTGAATGAATACTTTGTAAAATATGAAGCATATATGGAATAAAGGTATGACAACATTGTCAAGAAAGGGAGAATCGATCTGTGATCATTTTTTGAGGCGTGAGTTTCAAAAAAGGTGGTTACCACGTGGCTGAGATTTTTAAAAATTTACACAAATTAGGCAAACGTGCCTAAAACAAGAAACAGTTACTGTACAAATAACAAAGACGAAACGTCATCTCTACCAGTCAGAATGAAGATCACTGAAGTCAGGTACATAACTCAATAGAGGTCTCAGTCGTGATGTTTGAACTCTAAAGAAATAAACTTTAAAAATATAAGTAATCAACTACTAGGTCGGGTTAGGTAAATATGAACGTGGTGAAAAAATATTTTTGGCTATGAAAAGGGCGGAGGACAAGAATTAATTGAGAGAGAGAGAGAGAGAGAGAGAGAGAGAGAGAGAGAGAGAGAGAGAGAGATTTATTCTGTGCAATCCTTCCACACATCCTATTGAGTATATTACTCCAATTAATAAGGGACAGCCATTGTTAAGGGAGCCAGCCTAACACACAAAGTAACTGAGCACAGACAAACATGGAAAAGGATACAACTCTCTTCGCTGTAAGGAATGATGACACCTCTGCTGTTCTTGTAGCCGTAGATGGACGTGTGGATGGAGTAGACGTTGGATGAATCTTTCAGATTCTGACACAGCCACCTGCCAATAAAAGAATCGGTTAATTTGCGCACACATGAAAATCTCAGATCGAATACGTGCCGTAATAGAGATATTCAATTGCGTATTAAAAGACACCGAATGAAAATAATAGTATTTGACAAATCAGTGATGTCGGGCTCCAAAACATATGTCCGTTTTAAAATGGCCATCAAATCAAAAGCTGTAATTGGTTCACATGAAATAAGCTAATATAGTATTTTGCTCTTCTATGCAAATTTGACATCCAGAACATAAGGAAATTTAATTTTTATCTCTAACAAAACAAGATATTTAGGATATGCACAGTCTCTATGTAGTGACCGTGTCACGTGACATGACTGTCACCCTGCATCAGATATTAACCAAGTCAGGTGACATATGCAAATGCGCTGAATGTTAAAATAGACACGCCTTGCTTCAACTACGGCAGACTACACACCAAATTTGGATGAAACTGGACCAAAATTCAATTTCCAGTTTCACAAAATGTTACAAATTAAAGTGGTCGCTATAACACAATTTTCATACGAATGATCACATTTACGAATTCCATTTACCAGCATATGTAAAACGAGAGAGAGAGAGAGAGAGAGAGAGAGAGAGAGAGAGAGAGAGAGAGAGAGAGAGAGAGAGAGAGAGAGAGTATGCTCACAAAGTCCTTGGTAATAATAAAGACATGCGTGGTGTTTATGATAATGATTTTAAGATTCGAAAGTGAAATATGGACTTAGCCCTCTTCTCTTAGGATGAAGAACAAACAGCAAGATTTATAACGAACTCTCCAAGACATGAGAGTAATAAACATGAAACCAATGATAAAACTAAACATAAAAGTAAAAGGGGAAAAACAATGAAATGAATAAATGGTGGACACCGCTAAATGAAGAATAGATTCAGAACAACGAGAGAGCAAAAAATAAAAATAGAAGACACAATAACTGATAAAATGAGAATTTGTTGGTAAAACAGAGGAAAATACCAGACCGTGAGTTCATCGTAAAAGTAAATCAAATAGAATTCAACCTAGGGGGAAAAATACAACAAAATAAACAAATAAAAAATAAAAAGATATTTATTAAAAGAGTGTGAATACAGAAAGATAAGACAATGTTGAAGGAACAGAAACAGTCTCCAGGAAAAACTCGATCTCACTTTCCTAGGGATGATTAAGAATCCTTTCTAGGCACAAAATCATCATAACCGGAGACGACGAGGACAGCATCAGACCAGAGGTACAGGTAATAGTTTTGTATTTCTTGATTAAAATCTAGTTTTCTATTTTTCACTGCATAACTGTTCAGAACGCGGAAAATATTTGGGGAAATGTTCGGATGCCGTTATTACGACAAAATTACATTTTAAATTTCATGAATGAAAATAAACCCTTGATAAATGTAATAATGAAAAATGGCCTGTGCCGTAAATTCGAAAATTGTCATTCAAAAGTGAACTTTTGAGTCAATTGCTTTCACACAATACAATGGAGGAGACAAAAGGGCAACAATCAATGAGTCTCTACTACAAAGGGAATATTTCTGAATCATCCACTTTAACGGGACACCCACTGTCACAAAATTCCGCTTTTTTTCTCTTTTTTAAAGTTAGAGAACAATGTTCTCTTTACGTTTCTTTGTCTCGTTCTTTTGAGCGCAGAACACAAGATCTCTCTTTCGTTCTCCTTGGTGGCGGTTTTTGTTGAAGAACCTGACGAGTTGATGTGAGGAGCTAGGCCTAAGCTCCAGTTAATTATTGCACCCCGCTAAAAGCGTTTTCTTTGGTGGGACAAGTGAGATTAAGTGTAGCATAACACATTTCGGGCGTCCCTAAGTAGAGAGGGCTTTTATGATCATTATTTTTATTCTTAATGTCCACACTTTCCTTTGAAAAAGGTCATGAGGCCATTCACTCGAACTAAAACCTTCCACAAAATAAAATGCTCCTACTCGAAAAATGAATAAATAAATCTACAAATGAATAACTGAATGAATGAGGGCATAAATAATTAAGCTGAGTAAATAAATAAATAAATGAAAAGGCGCTAAAATTGTTTGTCTTTAATTTCCAAACTGAATTTATATGCGAATATCCATACTAATAATTGGCCGGAAGATCCAGAGAATACTGGATCTGCCAGATGCAATGTCACATTATAAAAGCTGACAATTGTAACGATAATGACTGCGCTCAGGAAGGGTTTCAGTGAGGGATGTTCTTAGAGAAAGGGAAATGTTGAGCATGCACAAAAGAATGAATATTTTGGAGCCACACTCTGAAAAGAAGAAGGAAAAAAAATAGGGACGTGACCCTAAACGGGGATGACCTACAGCACTTGGGAGAAGGAACATCAGTCGCGGTGGACAGAACTGTCTGCAGAAGGGGTCTTAACCTTTTGATGACTCAAAACTCCGATGAGTTGCACACTATGGTTCCATACCCTCTTTGATTAAGTCCACTTAAGTCCTATTTGTTGACAATACAACTCAATATAC
This sequence comes from Macrobrachium nipponense, assembly GCF_015104395.2. Taxonomy (NCBI): domain Eukaryota; kingdom Metazoa; phylum Arthropoda; class Malacostraca; order Decapoda; family Palaemonidae; genus Macrobrachium; species Macrobrachium nipponense. The sequence continues at coordinate 49,849,997 of NC_061110.1, read as the reverse complement.
TTAGTTTAATACATTCTTTAGGTATGAATGGCTAGGAATAAATCATAATAGAAAATCAAAAGCATTTATTAATTTTGGAGGTCAACTGGAACGGCAAATGATAAGGTTTTCGGATGATCAGGAGATGAAGGCAAGATTGGATGAAGGTAAATAACTCATAGGAAATTGAAAGGTCTGGAAATCTGACAACCTCAATGAGGGGTCGAAAGAAGAAATGAACCAACAATAATAAAAGTCAAATGACGATTACAATGAAGATGTCAACATGTTTACATCTGTAGCAGAAAACGTGATGAGGCAGGCGAGAAAAATTATTCTGAAGTGTCTCGGTTGGATTATGATTAACAGGATGGAAATAATCACCTCCATTCATACTTACCTTCTTGCTGTCTGAGACTTTGCTGGGTCCTTATTGTAAATAGTATTATCATGACAGTAGTCCTCACACGCGTAGCTCATCATTTTAGGGAAAACGATGTGACGTTCATGCCTGAAGAGACAACATTTGAATCATTCTGTATCATAACAATTCTTAAAAAAAAAAAAAGGTACACACATAACCACACACAAAACATTTCAGACAGACGTAGGTCATACGCTTGTTCAAACAGCCGATGCCCGATTCCTTTGTATCACAGACGTGATATAAAGGAATCAGGCATATGCTATGCGTAGTGTCCAAAGCAAATTGTATATTTTACAGCGGAACCAATTGACAACTTAGATAGACCCAGGCCGATAATCCAATAAAAGAGCTGATCGAATTAAGATCAGATACCAGAGGGCTAACTGCCAGCGAGAGGCCGGTGTCGCTCTCTATTATAGGTTTGATTTTAGGGTAACAATTGGCCCGTCAGTTTCAGCGATGATTTCACGTGATTATTTAAAATGCTCATTGTAACTGACAGAGATAGATCATCAATAATCGATGCATAACAAATTTCAATATTCCACGCCATTCACACGGTCACACATTACATCCAAACTATAGTTTCAACAGAGCCTATTTATCTCCCGCCATCACGCTCTGATGGCCACCATGTATGAAACAGGAAGTTTTATGGCGAACAAATGAGGGGCTGTCTTTTTTTCCTCCCCCCCTCTTCCCTTTCTTTCTACGGAACAAATGGAAGCACTTTTCTATGGAACATATAGGATGCCCCAGTTTCTTTTTTTTTTTTCCAACTGCGAGTAATGTAAGCGGTTCCTTTGTGTCTTTCTCCGTTTTTAAAGCTGCCGTGTGAATGCGTCTTTTGCATTTTGGCTTCGCTTGATGAACAACAAATGATGCACGGGGAAATATTTACGATTCTCAGTTTGAAAATGTATACATGGAAATGGAAGCGCTACACAGTTTCAACACAACAGCATAACGCTGTAATCAAGAAACCGTGAAAATAAATTAATCTGAAATTAATGGCCATAAAAAAGCCTCCCTCCAAATGAATTCCCTCTGCAATATTCAGCTGGGGTGAAACAGAATGCACACTATATTTGGGAGATTTGAAATATTGCTGCGTTAATCCACTTTAAGAATGAATTATTCGGTTTTGTTTCTGTGATTTCTCATTCTCGTTGCTCTATTTCCCGCTGACCCCACCTCAGAATTTAACAGACTCAATTACAAATGCGATTATCTTGCAATCGAATGCATGCGTACATAATGTATGACGATAATTTGTCAGTCATTTCAGCATACCGCTTTTAAACCTAAAAATATTAAGTAAACAGCAGGACGCCCTAAAGACGATAACTCGCGAAGCTTCAAGTTAAACCATCAAAGGGTTAACTAGTTAGTTAATTGCATTTCAAATGGTCTTAAATAAATCTTATATAGGATGAAATTGAAAGATGTTAGGTTTTTCTGCCGAAAGAATTTTCCTTTTACCTTCAATACTTTAAGAGATTTAGCATTTGAATGGCATTAGGACCGGGCCGTGCCGGGCAGTCAGAAATGATCCCGTTTTTAGTAAGACTGACATCTTAAAATTAATCTTATATGGGATGAAATTTAAAGATGTAAGGTTTTATCTGCCGAAAGAACTTTTGTTTCATCTTCAATACTTTTGGAGATATTAGCATCTGAATAGCGTTAGGGACTAATGCAATAATTAAAACAATTTAAATGTGAATTCATATTTTATAATTAAAATTAAAATTAAAAATATATCCTATGTGGGATGAATTTCAAAGATATAAGGTTTTATCTGCCGAATTAATTTTTCTTTTATCTTCAATACTTTTGGAGGTAGTAGCATTTGAATAGCATTAGGGCCGGGCCGCCAGAAATGAGCCCGTTTCCTGTTAGACATCGCTTCGCCCGTCACTAAATGATTCAGAGATGGAATTTATTGTTGCCTGAAAATAACTTCCACCTAAAGGGAGTTATGTGTCATGACACCTTCCCTGACCAGGATTCGGGCACAGAAGATTCATCGGCAGTATGTCGAACCACATTACAAATACTACGTCGTTCGGCCTTGTCTCGCACACATTCTCAGGATTCCAGAATATGAAGGCCTTCCTTTCCAACGCCTCCTCCATCACCTCTATCTCAGCCTTTCTATGCTTCACCGATCTCCTTCCATAAACCTTTCCAAAGTACACACACCACCCCATCATCGTCCATTCTTTCCGCCTGAACAAACCATCCTAAAATACCCACATCCATATCACCACCTCCAACATTAATCCTCACCCAACATTTTCTAATCCCGTCAGTTCTTCAGAAGTACCGTTTACTTCGACAATATTTTGTCTCAGAATCTTCAACCTTTTATCTTTCACTGGCATCCACCATATAAGTTAATTATTATATATATATTATATATATATATATATATATATATATATATATATATATATATATAAATACTACACACACACACACACATATATATATAATATATATATATATATATATATATATATATATATATATATATAAAATGATGGGAAGTGGGGCAGTAAGCCAGGAGCGATCAACGGATCCATCACAAGAGAAGTTTAGCGCCGTACCACAGGGCCACAGGGCATTGGTGCTCGGTTGGGCTGACTGCTCCCTCCAAATGTGGGCGGAGATGTCACCACAAGCATACGAGATGTGTGATGTATTATTTAATATCAATAAACATTCATATTCATACTTACGAATTATTATGGAATGATCAACTCAATTTCCATATGATTTTGTATCCAACACGCTAGCACGTAAAGTACACAGAACCACTTAAACGTGAAATTAACAAAACACTTCTGGAAGATATGAGCTCTGGTGCTAAAGGTGGCATAGGGGTGTGGGCGGGGGGGGGGGGGGGCGGTACTTGAAATAACTGATTGAAACTTGCAGCACAACCTCAGTCTTACCTGTAAACATCATCGTAAGAATTTCCGTAGATGAATGTTCCGAGCAGCGATGAATGAGCATGGAGGTCCAACACTAAATCTAACTCGCACCACTGAAATCAAAGAGAACAATCAATATGTAACAGAAGATGAACAAACAATAAAATTTAGAGTATATACATGCTGAATAGGAAGTTAACAACTATTATAAAGGTCAAAAAGAAAAAAACAAATCCGAGAAATGTTCTATGGAGTCATTACTCCAGTTTAATTCAAGTTTTCACAGATATTTTGAGATTGCAAAAACACTTCTTCCTCACACAGACAGTCAACTTCCCACAACATCACAATACCCGATGTGATTCGTATTTCTCTAAGAGGTTTTGCGGAGAATACACTGTTAGGTATTGATGGATGACACGAGATTTCGTCTGGCCCCCTTTATAATCATCCTCGTGACATGACAAAAAGCGCTGATTTGCCATATGCCAAGTCATTTTTGAAAACTCAACCTGTCAGCGGAACGGAAACTGCGTCCGTCACTCGCAAAGAATCCATCAGAATTTCCACTGAGGACAATGGACGAGAAATTTCCAAAACATTTGACCGCACGTCCAATGGAACGTTCAACTGCGCATCAAAGTCACTCATATAAAGAGCAATCAACACGAGGGACTAATGCGCGGCGGGAAACACTGACATTGATGTTTTACATAAGGTATAGCTTTATGCTCTTCCTCTTCGGATGGACTGCGGTCATTAAGTTTTTGCCACCATGATCACTAACACATTTATACACACATATATATATATATATATATATATATTATATATATATATATATACGTACATATATATATATATATATATATATATATATATACATACATACACACACACTATATACATATATATGTATATATATATATAGTATATATATGCAGAAGCCAGGTACTATGTCGTACCTCTAAGTAAATGGGGATACAATCTACAATGAAGTAAAATCCTCTTGTATTTTAAAATATATATCTCTTGTACAGGATTAAAGCTTTCGACCATCCACAGTGGATGGTCGAAAGCTTTAATCCTGTACAAGAGATATATATTTTAAACTACAAGAGGATTTTACTTCATTGTGGGTTGTATCCCCATATATATATAAATATATATAGTTATATATGTGTATATCTATGATATATATATATACTCTTAATTAGCACATTTCCCATAAATGAAATAGAATAATATTTCGAAAGGTTTTATCAGCAACATAACCCAAATGCATATTACTTGGAGGCAAATATATGAACCGAGATCTTGAGAGATTCCCTTATGCAAAATGTTGCTACGGTCAGGCCTTCTGAACGTAGTATATAAAATCGAATGTTAATAGAAGAGATCTCTTGGGCACTTTTAGATACTGGCGAAGTCTTGCTCCTTTTATCTTCATCGCGAGCAGACGCTGACTCACGACTCATGAGAAGAGAGAGAGAGAGGAGAGAGAGAGAGAGAGAGAGAGAGACGAGACGAGAGGAGGAGGAGAGAAGCGATGAGAGAGAGAGTCTTCTCACGCCTTGGTTACTCACGGGATTCAAAAATTTTGAGTCAAAACATTATGATCTCTTGATATTGCCAAATTGTGAGCCCTTTTGTCTATGTATGTAAGTATGCAGAATATACTCTATCCTTTGGGCAGAACTCAGGCGATATTTCATCATGGCTATATCAATCAATGTTCGCATTTCTTTTCTTTTCTTTCATAAATATTTATTTATACTACGCCGCTACCTTGTTGCAGTAGTTTCTGAAGCATTTTCCATAGCAACGATACATAAAATCTGACGCTAAATATTTGTGAAACGTGCTTTTATTAGAAGCCACAATGGAAATTATTGCAAAATGATACTAATAGTACAGCTGCCAATGACGAAAAAACTGCCGTCTTTGTGGGTGCACAAATTTTATGCCAAACCTCTGCATCTTTATCAATAAATTTAACTAATTACTGCTTGATTACGTACATCATCAAATGATTTCATCCACTGTACTAATTATTCTAATCTCAGTGACAAAAAAGCGTTTATTATGAAAACCCAAAGAAAAATGAAGAAAACAAGAACTCGGTTACTAATAATGTTATCAGTAATAATGATAACAGTACTTCCCAACTAAACTTGTTGCTAATTTGCTTCTTGTCTTCGGCTGGTTTCATTTTCACGGCTCTCTTAGCCGATGACAAAACTTCCTATCTACCGTTCTAGCCGCTGCGTATCGTATGATCCTACTTTTCGATTAATCAACTACAAAATCATATGAAATAAAATTATATATTTTAGATGAATATAGCCATAACACCAAATATACATAACAACGAATTGTACGGAGTTCATTCAACAGCACTTAACCGCATGAGCCTTTCGTTTTCATTTTTTCTTTTAGGTTACGTAAAGAAAACGAAGAAAGGAAAATGAGTGAAAAAATACCGCTTGCCTGGCCTCTTTTTCAGCTAAATGGACGTAAGGTATACACATACATAAAAGTGAAGTGTACCGAAGGAAAATATGAAGTACAGCCAGCAACAAAACCGGCGTCGCCCCGCCAAACCTGGCTCTGAGAGATCATGCCCATATTGCCCTGAAAGGTGGCCTTGTTCAAACAACCAGTACATGGCTAGAATGGTTCGAATGGGATGAGGAGGGAAATTACAGTAATCAGGCAGAGAAATACAATAACGAATCAAATATATGGACAAAGACAGAGAGAGAGAGAGAGAGAGAGAGAGAGAGAGAGAGAGAGAGAGAGAGAGAGAGAGAGAGAGAGAGCACGCTTTTAGTTATTAATCTGATGGTTATGATATATTTGAGATCTTCTGGTTTAAGTAATATGTTATCGTTTATTTTTTGTTAAATAATTATTATGAAATCTTATCTTATAGTATTGTTTTAAATCGTTATCATATTCTCTATGTAAAAAAAAACCTTAAATATTGCTGGAACTGACTATTCATATTCATATTATTCAGACGGAAATATCCTTCTTTTTCATTATCCTATAAGCAGCTGTATTCTCTCTCTCCATCTGTCGTTCTGTCCTCCATCTAAAATCACCTGGATCCACTATTTAAATAATGATAAACGTTTCACGTTATTTGAATGTGGCCAAGGATCACGAAACCATAAATCCCTACTCTACCAACTTGTGTTTGGCTACATCTATTTTTGCTCTAGATTGACTGGACTATATTTACCTGTATTACCAATAATATGCGAATCTAGTCACAAAGCTGTTACACACCAGGTTTTATAGCCGTGGGTTGTGTGAGCCATCAAAGCATCAATTTTGCAAGGTATTATTTTATTAATTAATCTATGCTAAGAACACATTACCTGATATGCTACTCTAGTACTACAGGATTTGTATTTATGGCATAACTTAGTTGAGTTACCACTATTTTAGTGTGATGGGCCCTTGGCTCCGCCCCTCGCAACCATCTAGGCTACTTATAGAAAGTATTTCAATTTGCTATATCTCTCATATTATATTTATCTATTATATTGTTTCTGAAACTCTTGGTGAAAATAAATTATGTGAAATGAAATGAAGTGAATGTGGGAATCGGTGCATTAATATAATGATGGTAGGGTATAAAGGATATAGGTGTTGCAAAATCGTATACTATTAACATATTATTTAGTGTCTCAAATTATTGGGTGTGAGTCTTTAGACCTAGGCAGATCGGTCACGTCTTAGCTATATGTAATATATGTCAACTGATGGATAATTCTTAGTTGATAATAATTTTGTCGGCTCCAGGGCGCGAACCTTGAAACCCAGAAATCAGGACGTACAGTGAAGCGCCTTTAACCACAGCTACCACGAGAGGATATGAGTTAATGCCGCCTCTCACCTAGAAATCCCTGTCGCGCCCAGGGATTCGTTGTTTTGGAGTTGTCAAGGTCGAGAAGGATTGATACCGACTCCAAAATAAACGAATACCTGAGCGCGACAGGGATTTGTAGGTGAGAGGCAGCATTAACTTATAGCCTCTGGTGGTAGCTGTGTGGTTAAAGGCGCTTCACTGGACGTCCTGATTTCTGGGTTTGCGCCCGGGAGCCGACGAAATTATTACAAACTAAAAATTCCCTTTCAGTTAACATAAAAAAAATATATTAATTCTGAGTTAGAGCGAATTAGATATTAAAGGACATTTGTGGCTTAATGCATACATATGAATCACGGTGTTGTCATCAGACATATATACATATATATATACATATATATATATATATATATATATATATATATATATATATATATATATCCATAAATAAAGGTATAAGCCACGAAGGAAAAATAAACAACAGAGTTTCTGCAAGATCTTTCGAGTTGAACGTCCTTTACTCAGCAGACAAACTGACTTACATGAGAAATTGACAGTACCGGAAAGGTCGTATAACTGACAGATAGGGATTCTAAGGAGATTAGTACCTAGAATCCGACACACCTGGAGAATGAGTAACCTTTCCAAACAAGCATAAACATGGGCACAATTTAAGAACAAAAAGATTAAGTCCAACTGCTCAGACACAGAGACAAGACTACTAAAGGATTATACAGGGCGACAGCTGAACCACAATCAGACCTTTGGTAAACAAAACTTATTCACAAAACATATTAAACATACATATACAAAGAAAATATCTCTAAGGCAACTATTTTGTATTTAAGTCTGTAATTATATATTTGAAGTCATTCTTATAAATGTTACAAATACAAGGGTCTAAATGAAACAGGCCATGACTAATATTAAAATTACAATGGGAAGTAAGTTGTATTATGGCAGATTCTAAAAGATTTCGGGATAAGACATCTTTTGACCTTACAATTACTGAACTGCCAATCCAATTTATCTGGTGGTTGTTTTCGCTTAAATGAATGAATATTGCATTAGATGTTTGCCCAGTTTTGACAGAATATTTATGCTGTTTTAATCTTACTTCTAAGACCTTGCTCGACTGTCTGAGATAAAAAGAGGGGCAGTCCATACATGGAATCTTATATATTATGTTGTTGCTTTCCCTGGGGCCATTTTTTATTAACATACCTTTTAGTGTGTTATTATAGGAAAAAACAAGGTTGACCTTAAAGGCTTTTAACAATGATTTAATGGTTTCAAATCTGTTAAAATAAGGCAAACTGAGAATGTTCTTAGAATTTTCTTTCTCCGTGTTACTTACACTATAAAACTTTTTGTGGGCTTTATTATAACAAATATCTAGTATATGTGAAGGATAACATAAATCTTTCCCTATTTTTCTTATGTCTTCAATTTCTTGATCCAAATATTGGGGACTGACAATGTGCAATGCTCGTAAAAACATAGAAGAAAAAATTTATATTTTGATGTTAAGATGGTGGCCTGAATAGAAATGCACATAAGTTAAGTTGCTGGTTGGTAATTTACATTGAAATGGTTCTCTATGTATCAAAACATCTAAGAAAGGGAGGCAATTGTCTTTTTCCAATTCTAGAGTAAACTTAATCGATGGTACCTGGTTATTTAATTCAAAGAGTAAATCATTTAGATCAATACCAGAAGGCAGAACAGCTAAAATATCATCAACATATCTATACCACTTTACAGGAATATAAATTATATTAGGTAAGTAGCGTTTTTCAAAGAATTCCACATACAAGTTTGAGAGGAGTGGTGATGAAGGGTTGCCCATTGCCATGCCAAATATTTGTTGATAAAATTCACCATTGAATATAAACTTGCAATCACAAGTGCACAACCTAGTGAGTAAAATAATATGACTTACAGGTAGAGGTAATTCATGCTGAGTTAGCTCATTACTAAGATAAACTAAAATAGAGTCTATGAGGACTTTAGTAAAAAGAGAACATACATCAAAACTGATAGATTTGTTAGTTTTGATGTATGTTCTCCTTAATTGTCTTGTCCCTGTGTCTGAGCAGTTGGACTTAATCTTTTTGTTCTTAAATTGTACCCATGTTTATGCTTATTTGGAAAGGTTACTCATTCTCCAGGTCTGTCGGATTCTAGGTACTGATCTCCTTATAATCCCTATCTGTCAGTTATACGACCTTTCCTGTACCCTGAGTAAAGAACGTTCAAGTCGAAAGATCTTGCAGAAACTCCGTTGTTTATTTTTCCTTTGTGGCTTATATCTTTATATATATATATGCATACACACACACACACACACATATATATATATATATGTATGTATATATGTGTATGTATATAGTGTAGTATATATACATGTATTATATATATATATATATATAGTATATACACGTCACTAGGACTATTGCCACTGGGTAAACTACCACTGAGAAAATTGCCCATCTAGGAATACCCTCACCAGGAATATTGCCGTCCATTGACATATTTAAAAACACATTAAATGTGATTGCATTTGATTGATAATAGTTAAAAAAATATGGGTGACAAAGAAAACAAAATAAAAAGTCCATATTTTATTTCAAAATAGACATTTGAAAAATGGCACTGTAAAGTGCACAGTTTATAATAAAAGCAATAATTTCAAAAAATTAGAATTAGACTTATTCATTAAAAATATGATTGTTATAAGCAATAAAATCTAAATTCTTCATTTTATCATCCCAGTTACTATAGTTTAGGACTATATTACTAGTCTTGCATTCAGGTCATTGTATACATTGTATCTTGAGGCCTGGCCCTAGGCCTGCTGCAGTTTTAAGTCATAATAAAGTGTTATGCTGTTATTTACCATGTTATCAATAAGTTCTTAAACGCCCATGTATCAGCTGAAGTTGATCTGCCAGAACACTAAAAGGTAGTAAGGTATTCTTCAATTTTACCATTATCATTTTTACCCTAAAAAGAATACTTCAAATTCATACTACATTATAGTTTTAAATATAAATTGTACCAACTAGCTCATCTACAATTAAATTTAACCAACTAGCTGGGCCACAAGTGAACTTAAAAAACCAGCTGGTGTGCAAGTAAACTTTACCAACTAGCTAGTCTACCAGGGTTGATCATCAAATAACTAAAGGTAGCCTTCCATAGCCTAACCTTAGCTTAGCAATAGTAGCCTAACTTGGCAACCTTCAGGAATAGTTTGTTTTCATTTGTCCCTCTCCACAGCTCAAGTCTTGGCTAGTTATGAAAGTTATTCTTACAAGCTAGCCTACCTTAGACTGTACAATGTAAATAAGCACGTTGAATTATAGGTCCTCTCCCCTGAATCACAACTATGAATATGAATTCATGCAAATTGTAATTAAATTTATACTGTAATAAAACAAATAGTTTCTCTTATAAGATATGTGAGTAGCCCCAAATATACCTTAAAAATGTCTGCAGGTCAGTGCAGGAATCCTGTCGTTAATAAATGTGACATGTGAGATTCAGAAATGATTTTTGTGAATTTTGTGTTTAAGATTTCCTGACAAGAACACAGAGCAAGACCACTTGGGTTAGAAACTACAGAAGGGATAAAAAGCCAAACTGTGGATCACCCATATTACAGCAACCAATTAGGAGCCCTTCATAAATTACGAAACTCCTTAAGGGGGTTGGAGGGGGGTATAGTGAAGTCTTATGAGTTACCAAACATATTCAGGTTTTTCCTGCTTCTTTTGAAAAGATGTAACTGTAGAAGGACAAAAGAGAGAGAGTAAAGATTCTGAAATAGACTTTCATTATATTTTAGTAATGCTGACAAATGGTATTTAATTTTTTTTATAATTATATGTTTAACAAATATCACAAACTCAACCCTTGTTTTTACGTGAATATTTTCTGCTATAAGTATTACATGACAGAATAATATGACAAACTCATCCCTTTTCTGGACTTAGAAAAATATTACAATCAAATCAATCCTCTTCTAATCTTAGGCATAGTCTACTTTGTGTATTATGATAAACTCATAGAAAAATACCGCAGACACTCTCTCTCTCTCTCTGATAAGTTGTAATATATTATTATATATAATATATAATATCTGATATAATTATTTTACTATTTATATATATATAATGATAATATATAGATATGATATATAATATTATTTATATATAATCTATATATATTATAATATATTCAGCATAGATGTATATATCTATATATTGCTGATAATAATATTATATAATATATTTTTATATTACTTATAATAGATATATTAATTATATTATTATATATAATATATATTATGTAAAAATATTATATATTTACATATATTATTTATTCATATATATATATATATATATTTATATATATTTATATATTATGTAAATATTTAATATATATATATATTAATTTAAAATTTAATATTATAATTATATTATATATATATAGTATTATTACTATTTATATATTATATTTATAATTATGTATATATTATATATTTATTAATATATAAATATTTAATCTATATTATATATAATATATATTATATATATATATCATATATATACTTTCATTAATACGATCTCTACATATAGATATGTATATATATCTATCTGTATATAATTCTATATACTATATATGTGTATATGATATTTATATGGGATATATAGTATAGATATATATCTATATATATTGTAGATTATATAAATATACATATATATATATATGTATAGATATAACATATATATATATATATATCATATATATATATATATTATAATATATATAGAGAGAATAATTAAAAAATCCTTAATTGAAGGCATTATACGCGAAAGAAAGTTATGGTAAAAACATTAGATTTCCTCGTGCAACCGGAGTGATGGAGTGATTTCACACACACACCACACACACACACACACACATACAGACATACATATATATATATATATAGATATTATATATATATATATATATATATATCATTCGAGCTACAAATGTCCTTTAATATCTAATTCGCTCTACCTCGGAATTGATATACTTTCATATATGTACCGAAGGGGAATTTTTAGTTGATAATAATTTCGTCCCTCATGGGATCGAACCACCGGTGGTAGAGCGAATTAGATATTAAAGGACATTTGTAGCTCGAATGGTCTATATGAATCACTTTGATGTGATAATTATTCAATATATATATATATATATATATATATATATATATATATATATGAGAGAGAGAGAGAAGAGAGAGAGAAGAGGTAGAGAGAGAGAGAGAGAGAGAGCGAGAGAGAAGAGAGAGGGAGAGAGATTATTTCAGCAATTTATAACACCAAGAGACCCAAGATATTATCCAAATCTTTCAAAATACTTCCTGATATATTTTGACAAATTGAAATATCTCTCGTGATATATAGAAACTCAATGAAGAATCGAGAGAGGAGTGTGTGTACTGGGTATGGCCTCTGCAGATATGGATTCCAGTTTGAAGAAAATATGGCCTTGTCTGGCCTCGGCAGCAGCTGTTGTTCGGACATTGTTGTCCACATGTCCAGCGATTTACTGAGAGAAGTCTGACACAGGAATAGTCATCTTGTTTGCTTTGCTGTAGCGGCCTATTCACTGGTGAGGATGTAGATCTCTGATGATGGAGCTGAAGAGCCCAAGGAAAAGGAACTGGACGAAAGAATTGAGGCCTTGCGAGACACCATCCAGCAGGTGATCTTGACATAATAAATTGTCAGTTGCAGCAGAGGTCGATTACTATGACGGCGTTGGACAGATCACTCATGAGTGAGATAAGGTCCACTCGCTCGAGGCTGAAACGTTTCTGAAGAAGGACAACGATAAAGATGGAGAAACAACAGCTGGAAAACAAGATCCTGAAGATCACAGAAAAATAATCACCAGATGAAGGACAACACAAGCGAAATTGAATTGGGCAGAAAAACGGTGCATTATGTGAGGGATCTGTCTGTCCAGTTAGCAAAGGCAAACTGCCAGCTTCAAAGGTCTGAGAAACTCTTACGACAAAAGGAGAAAGCCAGCAGCTCAGGACTGAATAAGCATCGCGGATGGCGAGGCTCATCCAGGAACAAAATGACGCCACCGAGGCAGCGCGAATCCGAGAGGAAAGGCCTCGAGCTCAGGTTCTAGCGCCTACTGTAGGAAGTGGAAGACCTCACGAAGAAAAAGCGTCGACTCCAGTGTGAACTTGAGGTGGCGGAACTCTAGAGGATGAAAGGCTTCCCAAGTCCTCAAGAATCCCAACAGGAAAGCGCCCTTCAAGACACACATGGAAGTGGACGAACGAACGAACACACTGTCTCCGTCTGTCTCCAAGGAAGGAAGAAGATTTCGAAATCGAGAAGAGACGAGTCGAAGCCTCCGGCAGATTCTCAAACCAATCTTCCGCTTCAAGCTCTTTTCCTCACACCCACGAGAGAGTCTGCCATCAAACACAACAAGGAATAAAAACAAATTTTTGGAGGACACCAAATGTCTGGTACATATATGGAACCTTCCAAAAGGTGAAAACAGCATAGTACAAGCTGTCAGAGGACTGTCCACAAACAAGTTATTGTTAAAAAAGAAGTTGAAAAGCATATAACACCATGTCAGGAAATTCTAAATCTATACATATTCAGAAATTCTGAATATATATAAATTCAGAGTTGGAGCGATACAAAGCTTCAAGAACTACAGTACAAGCTGTCAGAGGACCGTCCACAAACAAGTTATTGTTCAAAAAGAAGTTGAACAGCATATAACACCATGTCAGGAAATTCTAAATTTATATATATTCAGAAATTCTGAATATATATAAATTCAGAGTTGGAGCGATACAAAGCTTCAAGAACTACATTACAAGCTGTCAGAGGATCGTCCACAAACAAGTTATTGTTCAAAAAGAAGTTGAAAAGCATATAACACCATGTCAGGAAATTCTAAATTTATATATATTCAGAAATTCTGAATATATATAAATTCAGAGTTAGAGCGATACAAAGCTTCAAGAACTACAGTACAATCTGTCAGAAGACCGTCCACAAACAAGTTATTGTTCCAAAAGAAGTTGAAAAGCATATAACACCATGTCAGGAAATTCTAAATTTATACATATTCAGAAATTTAGAATATATATAAATTCAGAGTTGGGGCGATACTTCAAGAACTACAGTATTCTTTTTTTTTTTGGTGAGCAGTGCCAATGAGCAGAGGGAAGGCGCTCATTGCTGGCTAAACAAAACCCCTCTGCAATGATTTGGCCCTGTGATGACACCCCAGCAGTGAGGCATCATGCCGTTAAAAGCGCAAGGAGAGAGAGAGAGAGAGAGAGAGAGAGAGAGAGAGAGAGAGAGAGAGAGAGAGTTAAGAAAAATTTCAGAAGCAGATGGAAGAGATAGGCTACTTTTGCAGGTGCAGGGCGGAATACTTATGGAGGAGTTAAAAAAGAATCCTGAGAATGCCAAACACGGCATAACTGCTCACTTAGAAAAGACAGAGGACAGGAGGCTTTTTTTATATAGAAAATATAACGATTTACAACAATACGATGTGATAAGATTTCATAATTATTATTTTCCAAAATACATACGATAACATTTCTTAAAGCAGAAGATCTCAAATATATCCATGAGATTAATAACTAAACAGGAATAAAAGCTCAGTCTCTCTCTCTCTCTCTGTACTCTGTATGCATTTCTTTCGATACCATTCCTCATACTCTCTCTCTCTCTCTCTCTTCTCTTTTCTTATCTCTTTGTCCAAATATATTTAATTCATTACTGCATTTCTTTGCCCGATTACCGTAATTTCCCTCCTCCTCCCATTCGAACCATTCTAACTATGAACTGGTTGTTTGAACGTGGGCCACCTTTCAGGGCAAAAAGGGCAGGATCTCTCCAAGCCAGGTTTGGCGGGGCGACGCCGGTTTTGTTGTTGGCTGTACATGGTATATATCCTGCTCGTTTTCGTCTTGAATCTTCCAAGACATCTTCAAGACGACCTTACACAGATCACTCTTACAATGCTGGATAACAGTATCACGGACACAAGCTTTTCTTTTTTATTAAACTGAATTCCATAATAGTTTTTTACCGTGTATTATGAGAATAAACTAAGTTCCTTGTTATCGATGGCATGATTGTTTTCACTAACCTGAACGAAATAGCACTATCTTCAATTGCATATCTTACACATTCTTCATGCGGTTATATTCTTTTATCCAACGATTTTCCTGTTTGGCTAAGATAAATATTGCCATACCTGGGATTTGATTTACGCATTTTTTAGTATTCACGGGATAATTCCTACTTTTTTGTATCAATACTTTAAAATATTTTGCCAAATGTAAGTACAAGTAGGCTCTTTTCGTTACATGGTCCTTTGCTATTATTTTTGTTATATAGTCCTTTGCTTATTATTTTAATTTCATACCTGTATTCCCTGTTATGTCTACTTAACCATTTATAGAAGAAGGGATACTTGTAAGTAATGCTCCTGAAAAAAATGGATGCCAAACTTAATTCTTTACTTTATTGCTTTCTCCAGAACAGAAATGTACAGCCAGTTACAATAGCGGTGTCGCCCCGCCAGGCCTGGCTCGGCGAGATCATGCCCTTCTTACACTGAAAGTGGCCCACGTTCAAACAACCAGTACATATACTCTGTTTTTTTCCATCTGTCCATCCACCTGTGGTGTTTTCATATGGTAACACTGCGTCCCGGGCTTTATAGTTACGTTATGTGTAAGTTTTAGGTAAATAAAAGGATATCTGGGTGTGCATTTGCAACTGAAAAGTGTTTTAATAATTTACAGTATGTGAATTACACCGTTAATATTCGAAATAAGGTTATTATTATTGTTGAATGTACGCTGAATGTAACTATCTAAAGCCCGGGAAGCAGTGTTACCATACGCAAACACCACACGATGGTGGACAGATGGAAAAAAACAGAGTATAGTTAGAATGGTTCGAAAGGGAGGAGGAGGGAAATTACGGTAATCACGCAAAGAAATGCAATATTGAATGAAATATATATGGACTGAGAGAGAGAGAGAGAGAGAGAGAGAGAGCTTTTATTCCTGTTTAGTTATCAATCTGACGGATATACTTGAGACCTTCTGCTTTAAGAAACACGTTATCATATATTTTTTGGAAAATAATAATTATGAAATCTTATCACATTGTATTGTTTTTAATCGTTATCACATTTTCTAGATAAAAATGCCTTAAATATTGTTGGAACTGTCTATTCATATTAATATTATTCAGACGAAAATATCCTTGTTAATTGTCCTTGAAGCAGCTGTATTCTATTTCTCTCTCTCTCTCTCTCTCTCTCTCTCATTCTGTCCTCCGTCTTATATCGCCTGGATTGACTATTTAAATAATGGAAGATGTTCATGTTATTTGGATGTGGCCAAGGATCACAAAACCGTAAATGGCTACTCTACCAACTTGTACTAAGCTGTATCTATTTGTGCCCTAGATTGACTAGACTATAATTACCTGTATTACCAATAATATTCGAATCTGATCACAAAGATGTTACACACCAGGTTTTGTAGCCGTGGGTTGTATAAGTCATTAAAGCATCAATTTTGCAAGGATATTATTTTATCAATTAATCTATGTTTTGGACACATTACTGGATATGCTAATCTAGTACTACAGGATTTGTATTTATGGCATAACTTAGTTGAGTTACCAGTATTTGTGTGTGAAGGGCCACTTGGCTCCACCTCTCACAACCATCTAAACTACTTATAAAATGTATTTCAATTTGCTATATTTATTATATTATAGAATATTTATTATATTATTTCCGAAACACTCTGTGAAAATAAATGATGTGAAATGAAATGCAGTGAAATGTGTGCATCGGTGCATTAATATAATGATGGTGAGGTGTAAATTATGTAGGTGTTGTAAAACTGTATAACATATTTAATCTCAAATTATCTGGGGACAGTCTTTAGACCTGGTCAGATCGGTCACGGCTCAGCTAACCATCCCCCCAAACCCCACCCCCACCCCAGCGCCACCCCCTGCCCTTCGGCTCACGCTTGCTCACTCACTCCGCCTTTATTTGTGGCTTCACGGTAGAGTCCAACACACTTTGTTGGTGTTCCCCCTCCAAGCTATTCAAGAAAACCACCTCTTTCGATATCTCCTGTTCATTAGTCTTTTATATAGCCATGTTTTTATTTTTTGTTATGAAAAATTATTCTACCTTCCAAAAAACATCCATCAGAACAATCTCATAATAACTGTAAGACATTGAAATCCCGAACATGTGTGGCGATAGAAGGATATTTATAACAAGGTGGGGATTAAAGGTGATGGGGGACAGGTGACATTGGGTGACCTTAATTTAAGTCTTGACGGGTTCGCTTATCAACATTTATAAGGTAGTGATAGTAATACCTTTACTAATAGCAGTTAATATCAATGATTCTAAGTCGCTATCACGACTGGCACATAGCGTTATAGGGTTATTAAGATCATCTTTGTATATCTGGTTAATGTCTGTAACTATCGTTTACGTTATGAATCCTGGTTTTCACACGAGGTAACGTGCCACACACAGCCAGTGGTCTTGACAGTCGTGTTTGAAGCCTTTGAGGTATATGCTCAACAAAGTTGCCTTTGTTTGCTTCCGCCATCCCTACAAATGTTGACATAGATAAGTATATAATACATAGATTATAGTGCACAACATTATGTTAGAACAGTTATTTCAAACGTATATATCAACACAATGACCTGGACTAACACTTACCTAAGTGTAGCTAATCGTAATTACCAAATAAACCACAAAGGCTTCAAACACACGACTGTTAAGACCACTGGCGTTATACAGCTCGTCCATGGCTGTGTGTAGCACGTTACCCCGTGGGAGAACCAGGATTCATAACGTACACGATAGTGAGGCATTAACCAGATATACAAAGATGATCTCAGTAACCCTGTAACGCTATGAGCCAGTCGTGATGGCGACTTAGAATCACTGATATTAACTGCTATCAGTAAAGGTCGTACTATCATTTATATTCCTATCACCCTTAACCCCCACATTGTTATAAATATCCTTTTATCCTCGCACCTCCTCATGTTTGGGATTTCAATGTCTTACAGTTATTATGAGATTGTTCTGATGGATGCTTTTTGAAAGGTAAAATAATATTTAGATGACAGTATTTCATACGTCATTATATTTTCCAAATGTTAACAATTATTTTATTACAAAAAATAAAAACATGGCTATGTAAAAGAACAATGAACAGGAGATATCGAAAGTGGTGGGTTTCTTGAATAGCTTGGAGGGGGAACACCAACAAGGTGTGTTGGATATTACCGCTGAAGCAAGTGAGTGAGAAAACGTGAGCCGGAGGGTGGGGTTGGGGGTGTGGGGATGGCGGTGGGGGGGAGGCATGGTTAGCTAAGACGTGACTGATCTGACCAGGTCTAAAGACTATCACCAAATAATTTGAGACACTAAATAATATGTTAATAGTATACGGTTTTGCAACACCTAAATACTTTATACCTCACCATCATTATGTTAATGCACCAATGCACACATTTCACTGCACTTCACTTCACATATTTTATTTTCACAGTTTCGGAAATAATATAATAAATATTCTATAATATAAGAAATATAGCAAACTGAAATACTTTCTATAAGTAGGCTAGATGGTTGAGAGGGGCGGAGCCAAGAGGCCCTTCACACTCAAATACTGGTAACTCAACTAAGTTATGCCATAAATACAAATCCTGTAGTACTAGATTAGTATATCCAGTAATGTGTTCTTAGCACAGATTAATTAATAAAATAATATCATTGCAAAATTGATACTTTAATGACTTATACAACCCACGGCTACAAAACCTGGTGTGTAACATCTTTGTGACCAGATATGAATATTATTGGTAATACAGGTAATTATAGTCCAGTCAATCTAGGGTAAAAATAGATACAGCTTAGCACAAATTGGTGGAGTAGCCATTTACGGTTTTGTGATCCTTGGCCACATTCAAATAACATATCAAACATCTACCATTATTTAAATAGTCAATCCAGGCGATGTAAGACGGAGGACAGAATATGAGAGAGAGAGAGAGAGAGAGAGAGAGAGAGAGAGAGACGAGAGAGAGAAGGAAGGAAGAGGAGAAGATGAGGAGAGAGGAGAGAGAGAGAGCTGCTTAAAGGATAATTAAAAAGGATATTTTCGTCTGAATAATATTAATATGAATAGTCAGTTCCAACAATATAAGGCATTTTCATTTAGAAAATGTGATAACGATTAAAAACAATATGATGTGATAAGATTTCATAATTATTTTCCAAAAAATATATGATAACGTGTTTCTTAAAGCAGAAGGTCCCAAGTATATCTGTCAGATTAATAATAACTAAACAGGAATAAAAGCTCTCTCTCTGTCCATTCATATTTCATTCAATGTTGCATTTCTTTGCGTGATTACCGTAATTTCCCTCCTCCTCCCTTTCGAACCATTCTAACTATGTACTGGTTGTTTGAACGTGGGCCCCTTTCAGGACAAGAGGGGGCATGAGCTCACCGAGCCAAGCCTGGCGTGGCGACACTGCTTTTGTAACTGGCTGTACATAACCAGATATACTGGTAGGTTGCTTTACATTTGCTTAATCTCATCACTATTTCTGGGTATCAGGTAATGTTAAAGGTATGTTACTGTTATTTTCCCTTTCCAAATTAAATTCTATTGACAGGATCAATTCATTTAATTTCCCAAGTTAAGTGTTTATATTTCTTCCCATTAAGCAAAATGTATTATATCCGCATGCCTGAACCGTATTACATTGTGTGGAATGATTCTGTATAATATTCTGCTGCTCTGAAAGATTCCATATACAAACTACCTGAAACAGGATAGTGGGGATTAATAAGTAGTTATTAAGGAGTTACCAGAGAACTGCATATCTGGCTGTCTACTCTCTAATTTATCAGGTAAAAGTTCTAACAGTTCATCGAAAAGGTACTTTTGTAAATACTGATACCACATTAAAATTCACAAGCCAAGAATAACTTATATTTATCAAATTATCTAATTTACTTATCAAACTACACTGGTCTTGATAGTGGCATCATAAATAGTACCAGCCAATGGGCCTAGAATATCAACAACAATTGACTACTAATTGGCCTGGCGGAAAAACCTGTTTTGCGCGCGCTCATAAGATTCCACACATGTACGGTAAAGACTGTGAGGTCACGTAACAACAATCTAGTTTTAATTTCCCTTTTGATTTAATTTGATTTAATTTTCTATTTAATTCCTTGTATGCATCTTCATCATTGTTAATTTTCTTTCTATATGATCACTTGCCTAAAATTACTAACACACCAAATTTGTCAGCTCCCGTCATGCGTGTGTAAGAATATGCATATTCTATAGTAGATTCACCCTCGCATCTGATGTCTAGGCCAGTCCCTTACGACGCTCCTGATCGGCTGTTGATAAGCCAACAGGGCTGCAAACTCTGTCTCTCTCTCTCGAGAGTTCACATAGGCAGGATGTATGTTCCAGCCCTCCTGAGGGATACTTTTGAAAGATGTATCCCTCAGGAGAGATGGAACATACATCCTACCTATGTGAACTCGAGAGGGAGACTGAGAATTCCCAGCCCTGTGATTGGCTTATCAACAGCCAATCAGGAGCGTCATAAGGGACTGGCCTAGAATTCAGATGCACGGGTGATGTGAATCTACTATAGTACGTATGAACTCGACATATTCATTTCAAAAAAAATTTAGAAAATGTACAGACTATATGGAAGGTATCTGGAAGGTATTTCATTTAACTGCGTGAGTCAGCTTCATGGAATAACACGATTCGTAAATGGATTTCAGACGCTAACTTTGCCGCTCCACTTTGCACTCATCAGGCCTAAATAATTTATCCATTCATCTATCTGTTAATTTACTGTCTCCCTAGCATGTATACACTGTAAATTTCTTTCGCTATAAATCAGTTCGACTGAGGATAAACTATGAAAACTAAAGACGAAACCGGTGAACATTTGTATTCTGTATCATTCTTTTTTGCATATGTATAACTTTCTGTGCTTATACGAGTTTTCTACAGTGAGTACAGTTACATACACACACACACACACACACATAATCACACACACATACACACAAACACACACATATATACATATACATATACATATATATATAATATATATATATATGTGTGTGTGTGTGTGTGTGTGTGTATATATATATATATATATATATATATATATATATATATATATATATATATATACTGTAACAATTATGCGTTATTTGTTTTAAACAATCATTCCAATTGTTCCATTGTTTCTCTTACGAGGTTACTTTCGTCGTGAGCGAGTAATAGCTGTAGACAGGTTTAGGAGGGCGATCTTAGAGGTTCTGAGAAGGCAACAACAGCATGGGAGTATTGGAGAAGCTGTCAGTCATTTGTGACTTCAACAGGAGGAATGACTTCTACAGGAAGATAAGGACTCGTTCGTTTCAGTGTCTTCGACAATTCTTTTGAATTTGTCTCTTTATATTGCTGCTTGGGTATTATGTCTTGTTTATTTTTCTAGCTCGTGCTGCCTATTTGTGTTATTTTTATTATTATTTATGCTTATAGTGTGATCGCCTATTTTTATTCAAATTTATTTTTGGTGTCGAGCGAGTGTACGACTCTGATAATGATGTTGGCGATTTGCATCATTATACTTATTATGGTGTCGAGCAAGTGTATGGATTTGATTTAGTGCAATGTTCACTTCTGATTTATTAATGGTTTTGATTATCTATTCATTGATTATTTTGATAACTGATCACTGTATTTTCGCCACCCAAAACCTGGTCTCACTTTAAATAATGTAAATTACCCTGTAAATAAATTAACATTCAGGTTATTTTTGTGCTTTGTTTAGTCCTCCTCCTTGATCTTTCTTGCCTTTCGTCAGTCATTCCAGCCCAATTTCTTGTTTTTATTTTAAACCTGCTGGTCTCTAATAACGAGATCATTACAATACACACAAACACACACACACACACACACACACACACACACACACACACACACACACACACATATATATATTATATATATATATATATATATATATATATATATATATATATATATATATATATATATATATATTAATAAGAGTATCCACTTGTGATCGTCTTTTCTTTTCTTCAGTCAAACGAAAAATTTTGAGAGTAATTTCGACCTAATAACGTCAAATTCAAATTGTGAAGAGGAAAAGCGAGAAATAAAGTAACGACATTTTAAGTCAGGACCCAGTCAAGATTTTTCATTTCGTGTTGCGACTGGATTAAGGGCCCCTTGAGAGTATTTCCACTTAGCAGATTTCTTCTTTTGTATTCCTACACCAAACATAGATGGAAAAACATCCTAATGGCTTTCCTCCCCTCGATATTTCCACAATGATTTATGAGTTGTCCTCTCCCCGTCAGGGTTAGCTACTGACTGATGTCAGATCCCGAAAACGGTCACCTACACTTCAGGGACCTGGCCCCCCTTTTTCCATTGTAGTATGGTCCCCGAACTAATTGAGCAAAAAGCCATTAAATCTAAACTGTCATGTTAAGAAAAAAAAAAAAAAATAAAAAAAAAAAAAAAAAAAAAAAAAAAATCACACATCTCACGGGAGGTCTCCCTGGGGAAACACCAACCTTTTACTTGACCTTGCCCCTCGTCGCTTTTTACCTGACCTGGTCCCTCACCATTGTCTTTGGACCCTCGCATCCTGACTGCCTCCTCACACCTGCTTGACCCTTACCTCTCTCAACCCACGAGTTTTTATTGTTCTCCCTATGTTCGCACCTCTCTGCCATTGTTCAATGTTTCTTTCAGGCTCCTGTGGAAGATTAGCATCAGAGATGAAAGAGCCGAGACGAATCGCCCCTCAAGGAACTCGGTCTTGTTTTGAGAACAACAATATCCAGTTTGGACAAGATGAGTCCAGTTATCCAACTCGGGTATATATACAACCTGACCCTAGCCAGTGACGGAAGGCCTATCACCCTGCTGCAGTACACCTACGTGGAAAGGTCTCATACCTAATGACTCAATCCGCCACTT
Organism: Macrobrachium nipponense; assembly: GCF_015104395.2. Lineage (NCBI taxonomy): Eukaryota > Metazoa > Arthropoda > Malacostraca > Decapoda > Palaemonidae > Macrobrachium > Macrobrachium nipponense. The sequence goes on along the minus strand of NC_061110.1, from coordinate 49,826,573 downwards.
TCCTCAACCACTGTCTTGCAGCTGAAACAGTTGGTATTTTCAAGTAACCATGAACTGTGGATCAGAAGTCTGCCCGCGAGTCCTCCTGACAGCCACTCCGCTGCTTGGTTCCCATCAGTGAGTGATCTAGTGTGAAATACTGATACCAGTGATCATACTTTGCTACTTCAAACGGATTATGCTCGATGCATTTAACGTAATATCGAAGATTGGATATCCAACGGAATCTTACAGTCGCTGTGTAAAGTTGCTCTTACCAATACAAGTATTTCATTGTAAAATACTTTGCAGATTCTTGTAGACTACCCTGTTATGTGCCTGCCCTTGTGCTGAACTGAACTGAATATAGAAAAAAAAATATATATATATATACATACATATATATATATATATATATATAAAATATATAATATATTTATATGTTTGATATAGACATGTAAAATTATATATTTACAAGCATTTAACATTTTGTTATGGAAATTTATTCTGGATCTTTGACGCACTGAATAAAGACATCTGGAAATAAAAACAGAAAAGAAAAAGTAATAATATATTTAGGATTATTCCTATGTTGTGTTACAATTAAAACTACCGGATACAGTATAACCTGCAAATGAAGGCAAGATTTTAAGCTTAACCGAAGTATTCTTATAGGTCATACCTACAAAATTCTAGAACAACACTTCAAAAAACCCACACACCAGAATCGCGATCAAAATCACATACAAATAATAATAATAATAATAATAATATTAATAATAAAAGACATTACTTCTTCGAAACAAAGTTACTGGAATTGCCTCCACTAATATAGTATCAGGAAACGTTATGAACCCAATCAGCCATAAAGCAGAACAAACTTCGTAAGACTCCGAGGCAGAATAACTAGGTCACTATAGTAAATCACCTTAATGCGAGTCCAACACTTATTCAGTTTATGATGACGACAGGGAAACTAGGTCGGATATTACAGAACTCTCGTGTGTCAAATGCTTAAGATTTCATTAAAACAGTAGCCCCTTTGACTTTTATTATAAAGTTCTTAATGGACAATAACTCTGAATTGGGTAAAGTGGTTCACAAAATCCCAACGAAAATTTTAGAATCTAATGGTCTACATAGCGTCGCAGTTTAGGAAGTAAATTGTTCTTTATGCTGTGATTTATCTTCAAAAAACATACATCCCGAAATTCTTAATGACATTTGAAAGAAGTATCTTCATCAGTTTCTCAATTAAGAAGTCCATTTATCTGTCTTAAGTTGCAAGTTATCACCGAGTAAGTAGTTTGGATTAATATAATAATAATAATAAAAATAATAACAAGTAATACCACCTCTCGTAACAAACGATAATGATAGTAATTGCGTTCTACTACCTCCAGCTTATATTATTCTACCTCTTCTCGTTATGATCTTTCTACCTGGTCGAAAATGATGTGAAAAGTGGTCTAAGGACAGTAAACGCAGTTTTACATGTGGCGCAAGCATGTACTCTTCTAACGTTTGATTTAAAGGCCCCTACACAATCACAGCGAAACGGATGCTAGGATGAAGATTACAGTTTATAAACAAGATGTCGGGCTTATAAAACTGATCATGCACACTACAAGTATACAATTGCTGGCAGATCGCTTTAAATCCAATTTTTTCCAGGGGTTGGCAGGGTAACGGGGTCCTGATTATGGTTACATGATGCTCAGGCGTTGCTGCTCGGCTGGTGAAATGGGATGGTGGCTTGTCACAATGATTATCATTATTTTTGGGCAAGAAATTTGGTATGGCTCTATTTCTTTAAATTTCTTTTGCCGATGACCTCGTGCCACGCCCTGTTCTCTGTTTCATATGTAGGAGTATTGAGGATAACTTACTTTTCTTGGATGTCTTAGTAATCCTCGCCTCTAATGGTCGCTTCGAAAGCGTCTGAAGGAAGTCCACCGACACAAGTGAGTAGCTCAAGAGTCAAAAAAGTCATTGACACCTTCGTCGGGAGACCTCTCAGACGTTGTTCAATGTGATGCACTATGAAATTGATTGATCGAGCTGTCCGACCTTTTGTAAACAATGGTTATTATCAACGGACAAAATGACCAATATGTGCTACTTTCAGTAAATGGCAGAGAGAATGTGACCAAGTGTTAGATGAGGGCAACACCATCAAAATGATCTAAAAGGAGACAATTCTTAAACCATCAGGATGAAGTGTCCCATTCACAGCTGTCAAGTTAAATGTCACCACAAATTTGTCCAGTGGTAAGATAAACTTGATCATCAAATATAAAAAGGAAAGAGTCAGAACTGTTTTTTTAGAAACAACTATACACCAGCAAACACCATCAAAGGAAATTTTTTACATAAAAGTAAACGTGGCTAAAAGGAAGATGTCCTAAAACACAAAATATGACCATCACTTTTGAACTCCAAATCTTCTGCCACACCAGCTTCAAAATGGTATCATTTTCATTCACTACACACGGGAACATACAACAAGGATCGAAACCCTCATCAAAACAGTTCAAATCTTGGACTGTCTTCTATAAAAAAAAATAAATGCTTACTCTCAGATTCTCGACTACATACATCAAAAGCAGCCCAAGAAACCGATCAATGCTAACCTCTGTGCCAGAAAATATGTCATTAGCACCAGTTTCTCTATCTCAACCCACCAAGGCTGCAATAACATGAGCCTCTGGAAAACATCAGGATCCTTCCTCCACGCTGATAGGGCTTGAAACAACTTGCTCATAGAATATGCAACGCGAACCAAGACCAAAGTTGTAAGGCAGACAATTTGCATATAATCCAAATCACCCTTAAACATCGCACATAATTCTCTGTGATCATGTGTTGGTGCTTCACAAAACGTTGGAGCAATGTATTCATTAGATGCCCTTTGTCCAAATTTTACAAACTTTATGGCCTCATATGAAAATAAACACAGAGAGAGAGAGAGAGAGAGAGAGAGAGAGAAGAGAGAGAGAGAGAGAGAGAGAAAGCAGCAATGACTAGATGCTATGCATAAAAGCCACTTTTAACACTTTAATAATAATAATAATAATAATAATAATAATAATAATAATAATAATAGGAAAAACTCTCTATCACGAAAGTATATATAATGTTCAAAAGGGTCACAATAATACAAAGTGTTAAGAGTCCGTGTATAATTTTTAAGACTCTCCAAAAGGTTTCGAACCCTTCCCTGGGTTCATCTTCAGTCCAAATGAACAATTAGTTACACCAGTTACAGAAGTAAATTTAAAAACAAGAGTCGTCGAAGATCGTTGACACCGGTCGTTAGCTCGTTAATGGGTCAGGTGATGAAGAAAGACGGCAGTGAACTCTAACTTGGTGATTTCCTCTCCCCTATCAATCCCATTGGTTAATTTTTATATTACTAGTATGTTTTTAAAAGATTTTAATTGTAGGACAGGCTCTGATTTTCCCTCTCCTGATGCTGCTTCCGCCTTGCCTCTCCCAGTCCAGGTAACCGCTGCCCCAGGGGAGTCTGGTTACGGTGCCCAATCTACGCCCTCGGACGAAGGACTTCCTGCAATGTTGCAACCATTGCAGAGATCCAACAGAATTGCAGCCAGAAGGATTGATAGGGGAAAGGAAATCAACTAGTTAGAGTTAACTGCCGTCTTTCTTCATCACCTGGCCCATTAACGAGCTAACGACCGGTGTCAACGATCTTCAACGATAACGCAGATATAGTTAAAATTGATGTCTGAAATCTGTAAATACCATGATCGAAGTATTGGTGAATATAATTCTTGCTGATTTTTCAAGATTTGCCTGGCAACTTACGAGTATATCTGAATAGGGACAGGGCTTTCAGCAATATTTGGTCTTAAAAGCATGAAGATATTTCTCACAAGATATTAATCAATCGTCTTATCCAATCTTCTTGGGACTGCATATGGCATTCCTTAACTTGTTTTTGACAAGGCTAAGTTTAACGTCCATCGTGGTTTTCAGCTGATTTATTGTAAAATAGATCAATTCTTTACTCTTGTTATTATAGTCTCTATTTATCCGCATTTTATTCGTTTTTTAAATAGCCAGGCTCTCTACTTTCAAGTAAAACAAGCATTAAATCTTACGCATGTTTGCCGGTAAATGTAATGCTTGGTCTGAAAAAGTTAATATTAAGAGAACGTGTCATTTCTTTAACATGAATATTTTTAATGTTGATAGTTTATAGATTAATATCGCTCCGCCCTGCGAGGTCAGTTATTGGTTACAGAGATTTCAATGGACGAGGTTAGATTCTTACGTTCATTGAGGAAAAATACTTCAATATGTATATACTCGTACGTAGTGTGACTACAGAATCATATTTCGGGTTCACCCCATGAACCTGGTGAGGTTCATGGGGATTTTGAGTATTTTCCCGTCTTCCTATAATTTCTTAATTCTAAGAGACTATGCTTTTTTTATGTTATTAGAGTTTATGAGAAAAGATGGGAATGGAACTACATGACGACAAAATAATTATTTAAGCTGTGAAACACGTAAATAACTCCAGTGTACATGCATCAGTGTGTGCATTATAACACAGATTGTCGCTTATGGTAATATAATATAAGTCCAAATCAAACGGTAATTAGGGTAAAAGCTAAACTTTGGCTGAATGATTGAATGTCGAGTATTACTACTTGGCGTATGTATTCAATTTGGTCAAACCTACAATATGGAAAGGCAAAAACTTTAAGCCTGGTAGTTGTTATAAGGCATTCAGTCTCCCCTTAGCTAGAAACACCTCTCATGGCAGTACGATATATCATGGCAGCTTCTGCAGGTGCAGACTTGGAATCATCATCTGCCTGCCGAACATGTCCACACTTTATGCCTTCTCCGAGGGGAGGCACACACATCCTTTAACCAAAGAGTAGTCCGTGGGATTAGGGCAGTGGAGCTGCACAAAAGCAAGGAAGGAAGGCTTGTAGTCGAAACTTTGCAACTAGATACGGTTCATTATAAAGGCCAAAATCAGCCAGAGAGTACTTTTGTCAGATAAGATGGCTTTCTTAAAAATCAGAGAGGAGTGTTTTTTTTTATTTGTTCTACAGTGGCTTACTTGTAACCACAACGGAAAACTGCATCAAATGAGGCCATTACACCAAAAGGACGATGGAAAGTGGAATATTGAGGAAATGGGACAAGTAGCCAGTATAACCACTGGGGCTTCACCGATGAACCATCTGAGGCTAGGACATTACTTGATCATGAATTACCAATGATTGGTTGTATTGTCCACAGAGCTTGGAACCAACAAAGAAATCTCTAGTAAAAAATACACACCTCCAGATAAAGCGCCGAGGTCTTTGGAAATGATTACTGAACTGATCTTTATATTTTAGCGTAACATAAACAATAAATATTAGGTAGTTAATGTCTTTTAAAAGGGTCACGAGAAGTGGAACATAACGTAGATGGATGAGAGGTATGTCATGTGTGCAATCCCTGTACCAAGCGAGAGTTTAGCAAATCTCACATGGTGAATAATCTTAGTTTAATTAAATAATCTAAAACATACTACATTTTATATTTAATTGGTGATAATTTAATATCCGCGTCTGTCCTTATTCATCGTTAAGGAATTAGAAATAGCACTATACGGTCAAGAGTGCCAACTCTGAATACATGTGCTTAATTAGTATGTGTTAGAGCAAATGGCAAAGCCAGCTACGCCACCACAATTACCATTGGTAAAACTGCAAAACTTTTAATGTTATAAATAAACCCAGAGTATGGAAGCAACAAGACATGCAACCAATATCTAAACCAAAAGAAGGAGTCTTCAACAGGGTGTTTAAAAACAGCCAAATATGTCATTAAATAGGTTTATATGGTAAACAGGTCCCTTATACCATCAGCTCTAAGCTTAAATTGAAAAACATTGGCTGTTTATCTGGCCAAGAAAATTTCTAAGAGTTAGCCAAGGCCCCTTCTATTCTTTTTTTCAATGCTTGAGAAAAGATCTGAGAAAACTTAATGGTACAAAAATGGGGCTACTGTAACCCTCAAGAGGAAAGTGCCGAGACTTAAAAATGACCTTCAGCAGAATAGAATAGTCAGCCTTCTCGTTAACGTCCCTATGGAAGTTAATTACTGTAGATTTACAAACGTGAGGAGAAATGTTCCTATAAGCATATATCTGCATTATAAAAGATTATTAACTTACGTGTGCAGAAAATAACTACCATCAAGATTAAAGCTATGACCAATGAGCAAAACAATTAACCAAACAATGAAGCCTTCTTAAAACAACCTTTTGAGTAAGTAGATGACACATAGTACATCAGCAACAAAATGCTCCAACATATCAACTAACAATGAAATCACGGATGCTGCAGGAAATCTGAAATTGATAATATTCTCTCACCAAGAACACACACATTTTACATGCTGAGGACATACTTTTGGAACATTCGGCCACGAACTGAGCATGTAGCAAGTTTCCGCACTCAACTAGAAAGAATCTGTTAAATGTATAAATGAAATACAAAATAACATAATTAAAATAAACAAAATTATATGTTTTCGTTCAAAGAACTGACTTCAGAAAAACAGCAAAAGTATTTTAGAAACCATAAGACAATGAACCTCACGAAAGAAATCCTCCTTAGTGCACTTGGTTTTTCATGTATGAAACAGCACCCACACTCATCCTTGATACGGCATAGAACCATCACCCTGCAAACCACCACTCTTAGCTTTTAACTTTACAGCTCTTCAAGCAAGCAAATTCTACTATACTTCCTACTGATGACAAATGTAGCACAAACCGCAATAAGCAATGCATGAGAAACATAAGTCTTTATTTGGTGAACAAAAACCAGGATTAGGAAAGTTACTCAAGATCATGTGCATTGCTACATTGTTTCTCTCTTGAAGAGCCTCCAATATCTACAAAAATAATGACATTATCTTACTCCCAATAACACATTGTTACGTTACTGAAAGCTAGTTAAAGAGCTCAATACCGTTCCCAAAAATAGTGTGCACTTTTTGTAATAACTTTTTGGAAGCCCATTCTGTTAGCTTAAAAAAGCTTAGTCTTTAATAAAAGCGTTTGAAAGTTTTATTGGGTGCTTCGAACAAGTGTAATTAGATTACAAAACTAGACTTGGTAGATCTGAGAACCATACGTACTTAAAATAAAAAATCAAATTCAGCTGAGCTATGACATATAATTAAGAATGGCCTAAATCAACACGCCAGGAACTCTCATAATGTCTATGTAAGTGGAGAATAATTTATTAGTGCAACTCATATTGTGATAATTCAAAGCACTCTAAATCATTGCAATCAAAACATTTTAACCTTAAATTTTTCGACGTGAAATGTTTTTTTTCCCCAATTGGCAGAAATAGTATTTCAGATTTCGTTACGGTAACATTCATCCAGCAACAGCCTTCAAAACATTCTTGAACAGAGAGTAAGTTAAATATGGCAAGTAATGTCCGTAGTGTTTTACACTAAGTTTAACAATGTTTTTGTCATCTTTTCATTTATCGATAGCATTCAAGATCTCTAATAGCTTGTACAAAATATAGTAACAGTAACATTAGTAATCAAACTTTTTCTCAGTTCGATTGCAGACAGCAAGCCTGCAATGCTAATGATGATTAACAATAAGTTCATCAAGTACTTAACATATTAGTTTAGTAATTGAGAAAATAAACGCAAGCCATGTAGAAAATGATAAAACTATCCATATCCTTTTGAATCGGAAGAATGATAAATGACTAAGACTAAACAAGACACAAAAGTAAAATGACAATAATGATGAATTATATACAGATCTGAAATGTTAGTAAGAAATTTGTGAATTCTCATTCCATATTCCAGTAGGATTGGAAATTTTGTCAATGACGTGTATTTCTCAATACTGTTGCAAGGTGGATGGTGGATCTAAGGAGTTTATTTTGAACAGTTGATTTAGCAATGGAATGACAGGGATTTTTCTTTCTCTGAGTTTCGTGCATTTAAATGACATTGCTGTTAATTAGAATTCATTGTGTTGAATCTCGTGTTTCTTGTTATGCAGATACTTTGTCATTTGTTTCTCATTTCCCAGTAGATTCGCGAGTTACTCTGGTGACTAATAAACGGAAAGACGTCAGTATTCGTTGGCATTTATCACAGGATTAACATAAAACCAATTAACATATCACAGGGTCTGACTCTCAAGACCTTTCTTCCAAACACCCGCTGTTAATTGATGCCCAGTCTTTATCATATCGCAGTGACGATTTAAGAGTTCATTCTTCTCATTACTTGACCCTCGACGATCGGTGTTACATTTCTTCCAAGGTTCCGCTTCACTGAGTTTCTTTCCTCACTGATAATTATGCGTCAGATGATATTGGTTTGTTCACTGTGCTGCTTATCTATGCAGAGCATTTATTTCCATTTCCAGCTTTCCTAATGACCATTAAGATAAATTGTATGGCTTTTAGAGGAAATACCTTGCTTTCATCGCACACCCTCTTCATCGGCTAATTGCATTATTCATTTGTTAGTAGAGTAATGTGCATCGGAAATTAATTTGCGTATGTGATGCTGCGGGGAAAATGATTGAAAACGTTGATGAATCTCAATATGGAATCATGCTTGATTCCCAGCACATATGATTCAATGAATACAAATTTCCTTCTGTGGATGCAATTACTACCGTTAGGTAAAATGAACCCTGAAGGCACTGACCGTAAGTTTTAATAAACCATTTTGTTTTGTGTGGTGGGGGTTGAGTGGGACAAAATGCAAAAAAAAAAAAAAAAAAAAAATCTTTCAAAAGTTCAAAGTTTGCCAGCAATTCCATCGAATGGGAACACGAGCTGATACGACTGCGAAAAAGTAAAACGATTTTCTTTTGAGCCAGAGATTTTGGAGTAGATGCAAAGTGAGGAAGGGTTCCAGGGAATGGCAGAGAGTTTCGCAAAGTGAGGAAGGGGAGGAGAGAGAGAGAGAGAGAGAGAGAGAGAGAGAGAGAGAGAGAGAGAGAGAGAGAGGCAGGCCTCTTAATCACTGGTAGCAGTCAAGTACAAACCCTTCCAGAGGAATTGTTGTTTTAACTAATTGCCTTTTACTCCCTTTTCCCTCTAGTTTATTCTTCATCCTTTACTTTTCCAGTTTATCCATTTCTCTCTCTGTCTGTATTTTATTCCTGGGAAGGGTAGGGAGGGGGGAGATTGGGTGTGGGTGCTTCAGTACATTGACGTTTCGGGATTGTAATACCACTTATTGCTTTTATGCCTTTGTTTTAGCGCTGTATCCCTTGCCATTGGAAACACTGTTGTTCTACTTCGGCTTTTCTGTTCCCTTTTATCGGCAGAGGCCTCTGAAATGAAAGCTAAGGATTTTGCGATTGACTTCCAAACAGCAAAGGGAAATTTTTCGATCGTGTTTTCGCTCAATTGCTTATTCCTCTGTCCTCCGTATAATTTAACGATAATGTCTAAAACTCCAGTGTCTAAATACGGCCGTTCTGAGCCTTCAAAACAGCGATGACTGTTGTCATGGCACCGGTAAGTGGACTGAAAGGATTTTCATCAAAGAGAATTGCTACATTGACACAGGCAATTCGCATTACGAACAAATTGAGATAACCTGCGACCTAAATAAGTTTAACTGACCAAAGTATGTTTTCCAAAGCGTTGCATGACACAAATATGGGTGGCGTTCCGATACACAAAAACAAGAAGCTCAATTTACTATTGCTAGTTTTTTCAATTCCGTTCATAGTAAAGATTTTAATTCCTAGAAAACTCGGCTTACAGACATGTGAGTAAACAAACAACGACGAATGAATACGAAACAAACCATAAAACAGATGTCAGCAAGGGCTCTGTGTGGCCGTTATGCACCGATCCACGAAAATGGTCATATTCATGGTGTCTTACGACTTGGTTTTAGAAACTTCCACCTTCTGACTGTGGCCTTGAATTCACCAAATGATCTTCGGTCAACACGAAAGGAGCCAGGGGTAAAAACGTCACCATGAACTTGACCAAATGACCTTAGTTCACATTCATAGTGCCTGTCTTTATACTAAAACAATATACTATTGTAAATAAATGACCAAGGATACACGCTAAATGATCAAAATAAAGATAGGAATTTTGGGAGATAAAAACAAATAAATATCTATAGACACCTCCATGGATAACAACAGCAATCTTCTTTTTATTGTGGTTTCGAAAAATAAAACAATGGAATTCTCACCGCTATGAGTGCTGTAGAAGTCACCCAACGACTGGGAACAATGGTTTCACCACTATACATTGTTTTCATTTTGCTTGATAAAAAAAGTCTGGTCAGCATACGAAGTGTCATTTCAGTTTCGGGTAAAATCATCACTGCGCTGATTCCAGCATAACCAGGTATTTTACGTCTCTGAAGTTACTTTATTACTGATTACTCTTTCATAAACATGTTCAGGTCTTCGTCAGCTACTGTTATATCTATCAAATTATCCCAGCATATGTCTGTTTACAACCTCAAAAAAATGTTCTACAGTGTTGTATTTTTTCGTGGGAAGTTGTTAATGACTCCTCAATCTGTTTGACGGGCACTTTCCTCTACTTCTTTTCATTCTTGGATATTTCACTAATAAGTCTGTGGGCTTCCTAACACCAGTGCCACTCCCGTAACACGTGTCTTTTCAGGATCATCAGTCAGTTTGTCCAAATATTCTCTTTATCTTTCACAGACCTTCGTTTAAATTTATGGTGTAGACTTGAGTACTTAGCTCGTATTACTCTGTGCTCTTCAGTTCCTCCATAGAATTTGTCTACGTGTGCATTATGCTTCCGTCTATTCTTGATTGTATTTCAGGTCTCGTCCAATATCTTCGGTTTCCTTCTTGTTACCCGATATCCAAGTACCCATTTTCCACCAGACTGAGATACGTTTCTGAGGTTAAACAAGTTCCCATTGCCTGTCTCCTCCTCCTCGTCGGACATGGTTCCTAGAACTCTAAACCCACTTCGCTATTCAGCTGCAAGAACCTCTCGATGTCCATTTTCAATACGGTACTAGTATATCAATCAAATGATGCCAAGCGTATCTCTAATTCACGACCTCACAAAAAACATATCATACCTAGATACTAAGTCAGTTTAATAGGTATGAGATTTTTCTGGGATCTGTGAAGCCACCTGGAAATGTCCAATTGTGTTTATAAGTGTCGTTTTCTTGGGAAAAGGTACCTCCAATTAATTAGGTAAGGTATGCTTGAGTAAATCAAAACTTCATGTTGACATCTCTTCATTCACTGCTGCTCTTGCTTCGGTTCCGCTGACACTTAATAATTCTGTTTCCCTATTTTACATGTGGGAATGAAATAATGGATAAGAATTTAAAAAATTGCATTAATGATAGCATTCTGAAAAATATAAAATTACCCGTGACTCCGTACTCAGGAGCTAGTCCAATGGCTTCTTTTGATTTTGTGTCGTATATATGAGACTTGTAGTTTTGACCTTGTAGTAAATGGACTTGAGTATTCCCGCGTTCAATTTCTTGTGCTACCTGGGCTTTGTAAAGATGCGATTCTTGGAATCCATTTTCTTAATATGCAATCTATAACGGTGTCATATGGTGGCTCTCTGTATAAACTAGAATTATTATTCTGAAAGGATTCGTCCTTTCATCAATGCCATTCTTCCACTCTATCAGTGACTTGAAGGATGCCATATTCTCATCTGTTAAAGCTTTTGTGGACGAAATTTGTTCTTTACTATTGAGACCAATGCATCTGACTTTGCTATTGGATCTACTTTCGAACAGGATGGACGTCCAGTTTTTTTCTCGAGATCCCTCACTAATGCTGAACAAAGACACTGCAGTGTTGAAAAGGAGGCGAGCATAAAAGGAAAAAAAATTAAGAGATGCTGTGATGGAGAGTAAAACTTATTGCCTTACTCATTTGATGTCAGTATCACCCTGGCAGGGTGAATGCTGCAGCTGATGCCTTATCAAGAAATTTGTGTTCGGTCATTAATACCCAGCAGTTATAAGAACTACACATATCGTCTTGTTATACCTAGTTTTTATAGTTCTCAACCGGCTCAACTAATACGAGCCATGATACCATTTGATCATTTAATTGTTGATTTCAAGGGTTCACTATCCCCACTGCATGCTGGCAATTGCTACATGTTGATAACTGCTTACGAATAGTACAGTAGATTTTCTTTCGCCTTTCCTTGCAATGATATGACTGCCACTACAATTATCTCTTGTCTCACTGTGATAGAGGAGCATCTTTTATGTCCTGTGAACTGAAATCGCTCCTCCTTGAACATGGCATAGCAACAAGTCTTTCTACAACTTATCATCCAACTGGCAATACCCAATGCGAGCGTTTTGTTGGGATTATGGAAGTCAATAATGCTTGCCTTAAAATCTTGTGATTAACTGTCAACGGCTTGGGAAATGGGCCTCGATCGTGCACTGCATTTGATTCACACTCTGCTTTCCACTACTACTGATGAGACGCTTCATGAAAGAATGCTCATCTTTCAGTGAAAGACTTCTTCAGGAATGAGTCTTCTCACATGACTGTGCCAATCAGGAACTGTTCTTCTGAAAAAATATGTGCATAGAAAGGAAGAACCTCTTGTTGAGGAAGTTGAATTACTTGAAGCTAATCTTTCTTACGCACATATCAGATTCAAAGATATAGGTGAAGATACTCTTGCTATCAGTGATTTATCATGATATTATCGTGATATGCCATTATCACCGGAGAGTGGCGGAACACAGCTTGCTGAAAACATTGAGGTCAATTAACCCGAGGATGAGACTGAAACTGCTAGTAAAGAGGATGCTTCTAAAACCAAGGAAATAGAGCAGTCTATCAATGATAGTGCTCCAACTTCAAATAATGGTCATAAGTTATCAGTGGTCCCTAGGCATTCAAAATGCATACATGGTTCTGTAGAGCGTCTGATATAATAAATTTTACAGAATTTTATGAAAATCTTTTAATACATTACTGTAACTGTATTTTGTAGGATGCTGTACATAAAACTTGTGAAAGTTCGTTTCTTAGAGCATAACGGTGTTAATAAAGCCGGGGTGAAATTGGTAAATTGGTAGTTATCTTAATAGCCTGCCTGAATGTTTAGCTACGTTGTGTTTGTCGTTAGTGAATGGTTGTTTTCTGTTGTTTGTGCTCTATTTGTTTACTTTTGACATCCCCTATGTACCCTACCCTGTTGACTTCTGTAATTCTTTGTGTTGGGATTTTAGCTGCATAAAGCCTTGAATATGCATTGAGGGTTTTTTATTACACAGGGGATGTTTGTTGTAGTACATTTTATGCAACAAACGTATGAACTCTCTTTCCTTCTACGCCACAAGTCAACATTAAGAGTTAGTGAAATGAACTTGATGGATGACACAACTCTATCAAAGAGTTTGAGAAGATAGTTAGCATCCAAAGATCACACTGGCGAACAGTACTCCGGACAAGGAGGAAGAAGAGTTGGAACACTTAGATTAAACAACTTCATCACAAAATATTTGAAAGCATTTCTGAAAAATACCAACGTTTTTAGAAACAAGAGAAAGCAATATTATGCGTATGTTTCTCAAAAGACAATTTCTTATCAAAAGTTACACCTAAAATCTTAAAAGCCACTAACCACTAAAACCGTATCATTTAAATATAAGGAGGGTTGCAAAGGCAAGAGTGCTCTGGATCAACTATGTTATTTTGAGTTTTTGAAGGGTTAAGCTCCATACCCCAGAGCCTACTACACTCCTGAATACATGCTAAATCTCTGTTCAAGGATACTGCAACCACAGACCTAAGGTGCAGAGAAGAAACAATAGCAAGAAGAGTAGTATCATTCGGGTATAAAATCAGTTTGTTCTCCAGACCTTAAATAGCAAAGGTCCAAGAACACAATTTTAACGAACACCTGAAAGCTACTATACTAGCTGTCAACACAGTTTGGATTCTGCCAATTAGAATTAATTGAAAATATCATTAGAAGATCCACTAATTCCCTATAATCTCATAGATAAAAGCTTTATGATTCAAACGTTCAAAACCTACACTAAAATGTCGACCAACCATGTGTGCCTCTACAACCGCATCAAAAGCACTCTGCCAGATGGTCGATGTAGACTTAAGTGCATTAACAAACCTACAAAGACCCCTAGTGAGCAGCCTCTCAAAAATCTTAGATAAAAAAGGGGTAATGTAATCGGCGTATATTCAGAGAGGCATAGGTAATGCAGCAATATTTCCCTTCCTCCAGGCAGAAGGAAAACTTGCAAGCCCAACTAATCTATTGAACAAAGTAGTAATCTTAGGAGCAATGAAAGCATCATTATTTTGAAAAAAAGACAGGAGAGATTCACTTAGGATCTACGCCTCCATGACTGTCAAGGCCCAGAAGCGAAGTTTTGACCTCTCTACACCTGAATTCCATTGAGCACAACTTGGGCTCTGGAAAGCATGACTGAATCAACAACACGGACTTACTAGACTTGACCCAAAAATTTCTGCCCTCTGTTTAGAGTAGACCACCACTTTTGGTCATCACCACTGGAGAGCAAGACCTCCTTAACACTCATTATGAGTGATCCCAGCTCCCTCATAGATCACTTGAGCTTGACTTCTAAGAAATTACACAATAAAAAGCTTAATCGATTGTTCTTCCATAAACGAACCTGCCTAAAATTTTATAAATACCCCAGTTGCCTAAACCTAAAGCCTGATGGCTGGGAACTGGAAGCACAGGTAAGGTATCAAAGAAAGCTGACCTGACTGAATGTCGTAATAACTAAGGCATATTCAGTAAACTTATTTTTAATAAGATGGTTTCAGAAAGGGAAGACGTTACACAAACCACAATATTTATCTTAGAACTTTTCTGTAGCAGCGTATGGCATTTAAAAATCCCTTTCTCTTGGCCTTTGTTGATTATGAGAAAGCATTGAGCAGTGTCCATAGACCATTATTAAGGAAAGCCTTGTGTCACTACGATTTTTATGTTACAACTGTACTGCTAACTGAAATTATTCATAAATATGGCAGATACAAAATTAAGGTGATGGGTTTGGTTAGGTGATTTTGCAGCACTCAGGCGCTAAAATGGGAGGTTATTTCACCTTTTCCAAGACTCTGTCAACGAAAAATTGTTCAGTAGTGGCAGAGAATTTCTAAATGTGAATAATGATAGAAACTAGACGTAATTAACTCTTCTGATAATGCTGCATTAATCAGCCAAGCATCTCAGGATTTGCATAGTTTGCTTGATATAATGCACCGTACATCTAAGAGAGCAAAATAAATCAAAATGAATATAAGTAAGATAACCAGAGTATCCATAAATAAATAATATAGCATTAGATGTAGAAGCATTTAATGAGATTGAATCTTCCGAATATTAAAAAACAATGGTAACCAATACAGGTGCGCTTGGGGTGTAATTCACTGAAGGACTAAATATCGCATTAAATAATGGGTAAGATTGAAGCTGCAAATAAAAGTAAGATAAAAAAGTAGAATATGATCTGTATTGCTATACAGACACTGATAACTATTGTATGACAATGAAATTATAAATAAAAGATTTTATGTTGAGTTAAGAATAAAGCTTCAAGAAGAATATTAGAAGTCCGATTGTAGGAGAAAATTACAAATTATACCATAGGGGAAATTACGAATGTTCTATATGTACATTAGATATGTAAATGAAATGGAGATAGCTTGACCAAGTCTTTCGCACAACCCTTGGGAATACAATATGCGATAGTGTTAGCTGAGCTCCAGTAAACGCTAAAAGAGCTTGCGAACCCAGACAGTCCTGGAACCAAGGGGTGTTTGCATGTATGAAAGGGCCAGAAAACTACCTGCTTGATTTAGTAATAGGGTCCACTGGGACATCTTTTTTTAGCGAAGGTAGACATCCAGAAACCATGCAGTTGCGTTAATCATTGCTTTTGTTGTTTTTGATGAAATTAAAATAATGCCTTTTTTTCGTGTATTGGTTACACAAATTACAATAACTCAGAAATGAAATGGTCTACAGCGCTCGTTCACCTCTCAATATAAAGGTTAAAGAATAATCTATTCACCGGATACAAGCATAATAAGATTGGTCAATACCAAAGGTCACACGATGTCAAAGCATGACATTTTCTGATAAGAGACAGAAATCTAAATAGGCGAATACATTGAACATTTAATACTTTTACAGTCTGGTTAGGTACACCATAGGCAGGTTTTTGAAATTAGTTGGAAACCTCTTCATTCATTTCAACCCCTATAATGTAGCAATCAATAAAAAGAATATATACCTGGTCAATATACTAAGGCATAAGAGATACGTGCCATAATTTGTATTCTTAGAGATGGCAATAAGGATGCCAGTTTATTCAATGTTCTCTGTTCATATCTTGTTTATTTAAAAATTCATTTTCCTATTTTAGCGACGAATGTCTGACCTGGCACACAAAAGAAAAAATTAAGGGGATCGCAGTCACCACTGTCAAGTGGTTCTTGCCAAAAATCAGATGATAAATGTGGAACTACCAGTGGTGGCCACTAATAAAGTCACAGGAAAAGTAAGAAAAAAGTTGCTATTTTGGCTATGGAAAAAAGTCACAGGAAAAAGTTACAATAATTTATGGTGATTGGTAATAGTCATAATGAAAAATTCACAATATCTCTTGGGGGTTATTATCTTTATGATATTTACAGACTTTTGTTTATGTTTTTACAGTAATCCCCAGTGGGTTTGTACTAGACACTTCGCAAACGTGAATGCATACCGGATTTAAAAAATCCCCGACGAGCTTATACTAAACACGCCGCAAAGGTGAATACATACGGTGTTGAAACATTTGGGGGTCACTATCTAGGAAAAATTAATGGGGCTTTTTTTCCTGTGACTTTTTTACCTGGATTCCTACCAGCACAGAGAATGGCAGGACAACTATCATTGAAGCGACGGAAGTGAGAAAGGATCTACTTTTTGAAAGACTGAAGCAAGTGGACAAAGGCAAAAAACTCATACATGTTGTCATTTGTGGGAATTCAAAACACAATGCATGTGATAAGTGGAGGATTTCTGAAAACGGATGAGCTACATCATTTCTTAAGGCAGCCATGATACTTCAGGATGATGTGTTTATCCGGACTTCGACTCGCTAGATGCGAATACCATATTTGGAGCAGTTCCGTACTGTCACAGCCAGTGTATTCGTAAATACATCAGGAAAGGAGACAAAGCAGCGATTGAATAATCGTCCACGCCAACTGACCAGCAGAAGTTTGATATCTTTAAAATTTTCATGAAAGATTTAGAACCAGGCTTGAACTCAGGTGTATGCTGTAACGAAGACTTCGAGCTGAATGAAGGTTTTGTGATGCCAATGAACTGCGAAAAGCATATTCTTTTATGATAATTCACAGTGATGTTGCAGAGTTTTTTCTCAGCCTTTTTTGATATTGATATTTTACACAGTCACAATATTGTTGATGGTGAGCCTGAAATTTATAAGGAGAGTTACGCTAGATCTTCATTCAGTCTTCATTAAGGATAATTCTCAACATGGTATCACGCTTCCTTAGAGTTTCCCTATCTAACGATCTTTCATTTCTCTATGGCTCTTTCTCAACTCCACTCTCCAGGTTTTTTATGAACCGGTTGGCACAAAAAAGAAGACATCCCCACCAAACATGAGGATTAGGCACAATTTCACATTCCTGTTTGTGTACAATTTCACATTCTTGTTTGTGTACTCGAAATGTGTTTGATCATTACTCCGCGCTCCATTACAGCATTTGGAATTCTAAGTCAGGTTACAGCATCTTCCAGAGTTCAATCCTGATTCTAAATCTTTCATAAAATTTTTAAAGCTATCATATTTCAGCTGGCCAGTTGGGGTTGACGACGATTCAGTTTCTGCTTTCTCTCCTTTCTGATTCAGTTAAGAATACACTGGCTGTGACAGTAAAGATTTACTTTAAAACATGGCATTCGCATCTTGCAACTCGGAAGTTAGGGTAAACACATCATCATGAAGCATCATGCTGCCTTAAGGAATGATTCAGCTCGTCCTTTTTGCAAAAATCCTCCAATTACAATTATCATATGCATTATTGTGTTTTGAATTCCCACAAATGACCTAATTTGTAAAAAAAAAAGTTAATATTACCAGGCAGATACCCAGATGTATAGATAAATCGAAAAGTTAAGAGGTCCTTGTGATCATCATCGCCCTCAAAGCCACATGACCTTTTGACCTGCTTTGAAATCCTGCCAGTAGCCTTCCAAGTACTTTACCGTCTATAAATCTTCACTCGTCTCCAACCACCCTATAGGTCTTAGTGTAGGAGCCAAGGGATGTTTGGATGCATGAAAGGGCCAGAAAATGACCTGCTGGATTTAGTTAGAGGGTTCACTGGGACACCTTTTTAACGAGGGTAGACATCCAGATACCCGGTAGTTATCGCGTTATTCAGGGTTTTCGTTGAATTTGATGAAATCAAAATAGCTCATTTTTTACGTGTATTATTTACACAAATGCCTCCAGAGCTCGTTCATTTCTCAAAATAAAGCGTAAAGAATAATCTGTTCACCGGATGCATGCACGATAAGATTGGTCAATACCGAAGGTCACGAGAGGTCAAAGTATGACTTTTTCAGGTGAGAAACCAAAATCTATGATTTTTCCCATTTAAATATTTATGAAAAATATGCTATTAGATTGAACATTTAATGTTTTTACATTCAGGTTAGGTACACCATAGACAGGTTTTAGAAGTCAGGTATAAAAATTGTTTACTTATTTAAACCCTGTGTAGCAATCAATAGAAGCAATATATACCGGGTCAACATAATGAGGCATAAGATTTATATTGGGGTCATTATCGTTTTTTGGTGTTTTGTTTATGTTTTTGCGGTAATCGTCAATGGGTTTGTACTAAAGTGGTGGATACATACCGGATTAAAAAAAAAACAAAAAAATCCCCTATGGGCTTGTACTAAACACGCCACAAAGGTAAATACATAACCGGTTAAAACTCTCGGGCGTTACTATCTAGGAAAAACTGTGACTCTTTTTACCTAGATTCCTACCAGCACAAAGAGTGGCAGGACACCTATCATTGAAGCAACGGAAGTGACAAGGGACGTAGTTTTTGAAAGACTGAAGCATGTGGACAAAGGCAAATCCTTATACCACGTTACTAGTGAATGTTATATCAACAGTATACCCTCAAGAAAACACTGGATAAACTACAGCAGTTAAGCCAATTAAGTCTCCACAGATATTGCAGCTCATTCCCTAGAGCATCGATATTGTGTAAGAACAAATTCTCCAAACAGTGCTGTGAATTTACATGTACAAAATTGTGGCTCTCCTATCCATTGGAGACATTATTCAAAGAAAAAGATATGATTGCAAGAAATTTGTTAGAAGCAGCTTGCATATGTTTTAGCAAACAAAATTACTTTAATATCAGTCAGGGCATATATAAATTGGACCCTTTATTCCTTCATATTGTTTCCTAAAAGTACAAATTCAGAGAAAAGTTTAAATGACCAATCATCAAATCGTTGAATGGTTCTCTCTTTTAACCTGTTGGAAATGCTGATTTGACCATTTGTTTATGATTTAAACAACCTAATTTTTACTTTGACAATTATGTTAATTTGATTTTTTTTCCAGTGGGAAAGTGTTTACTCATTCCGTTTAGTTAAAATAAAGCTCTTGAAGAGGCCTAGTGGAAGGCGAAATTGTCGAGCTACTATAGTCTGTTATTTTCTTTTCTAATGTGGACGATATTGACACACACACACACACACACATATATATATATATAGATATATATATATATATATAGATATATATATAGATATATATATATATATATCTATCTATATATATTATATATATATATATATAGAGATATAGATGTAATGTATATAGATCTATATATCTATATATATCTTATATATTCTATATATATATAATGAATCGTACATGAGAGAGAGAGAGAGAGAGAGAGAGAGAGAGAGAGAGAGAGAGAGAGAGAGAGAGAGAGAGAGAGAGAAATTAAAACTCTAGACAAATAGACAAAGTAAGATATTAAATCGAAAGAAAAGATTTCCCTCCGCAGTGCTCATTTCCCTCTATTTCGGCTGCAAGCGACGACAAACAATTACAGATACTGAAAAGTGATAATAAGCCAATTAGAGGAGACAATTCGATATTGGTACCAAGCAGTGGGGATTAAAATCTAATATCGTCTGCAAATGAAAGCCATTATGATGATTGGGGTAAATATAAAAAAAGAAAGAGTTCCATTAACTCAGCCTCTCAGAAGCTCATATTACACGTTCAGAGAAACCGAAGGGGAAACCGTAGTTTACCGAACGAAAAGCAAAGACAAGAGCAGCGTCAGAAACAGAAAACTTACCAAAATCAGGCCAAAAATCACAACGAAAACTCTCCGTAACCCTAACTTGACTGTTGACCGTTATGTAACAAAACTCAAAACCTTTAGTTATTACATATTTCAGATATATCTAAAACTATCTGGTGTCATTAAAGCAAAACTGTAACAACATTTTGTTTATATGAACGCGAACTCCCAGGATACAAACATGGACAATCATCATGGATGCCCTGAGGCTCCCGGATGAACTATGAGTAACTAGCACAAGTATTTATAGGCCTCAATGTCAACATCTTTTGCTTCTTATTACAACATCCAGTACTGTCCAAAAAGTACAGTAGCAAGTAGGTGATAACAATAGTACAATACAGGTCGCTGATGGAAATGCCAAGATTTGGCTTATGAAAAGGCAGATCAAGATGTTTGGCATCCCGAGAAGGCTACAGGGTTCTAGATACCCATATTGGGTATATATGAAAGGTACCGTGCGTTAATATGTTACTGTTGAATTCATTTTTATCAGCGAGTGGTGAAGAAGCTTAAAGATGAAGTGAAAGGGTAGTCTAGCCATGTTTACCCAATATTTTGATGGCCATGTAAACGTAGACACGATTATTGTTGTAACCGAAGGTGGCGTGATTCAAGGGAGTATCCTATTTGCTAATTATCGGTATTTGTATTTCGTATTCAAGAGTAACCCTGTTGTGTGAAAAATGTAATAAAATTGTATCCTGCTATCCTGTGAAAGTATCACGTGCTCGCGTACTTTGTGTGCGTGTGTCATAACTTGACTCTCGCTTGGTTGAAACGGCAGTCTCCTTCTTTTCCATCTATTCATAAGAATGTAAAACAACACGAAGACTTTGCAATGGACCTCCTCAGCACGACGCACATTTAAGAGTCAGGATGCAATTTGAGGATAAAAATCTCTGCAAAGAAGCCCAAAATTTATGTTACTGTACTGAAGTGATTTTTCTAAAGGAAATGAAAGAAAATTAGTACCAAAGCATACCAGAGCACAAGAATGTCAAAAGATTGTTAGGTCATTACAAAAGTACTTTATAAAATATCATTGAGTGCAAAATTTCATGCATTTTCGGATGCAACAACAGGAATTGTCAGGTGAGATTCACAAACTCACAGCCTGTCAACTCCGTCCACCCCAACCATCGCCCGCTAAAAACATTAACATGTCGCAGGATGCTAATGGAAAATAAAACCATTATTACAGACCTCGTTATGGAGAGTAAGAAAAAATATTCAAGAGTTATATGAAAAAACTTTTTGACTTTCTTCCATTATTCATTACTCTGGGATGGATAAAGTTTCCTATTCAGCATTCAACGTTGTTGGAGGGGAAAAATTGTATACATTATGCATATTGGCCAACAGGTAACATTGTTATTCATTACGCTCAGAGCAAAACTTATTTATTTATGCAAAGCGAGTTCGAAACACTGCGAAATAAAACTACGTTGATCTGATACATATGAAATATATACCGACGTGAAAAATACACATTTAGGCTAACATTCAATCATGCAGTTTGGAAAAATAAAAGTTTTATGAAATCCAAGAAGTGAAAGATAATGGGAACCACAAAAACACGATTAATAAATCTTCACAATATCTGCCAATTGCACAAGAATAGTGTACATCAATTTGAGCTACATATGTTTGACAGTTACACCTGCTATGAGCCAAAGGGATTACGAGAAAAATAAGAATACTTAGAACAGCCTACGATGATATTTCCATAAAATATAAAAACACAAGTTAAGAATATGTGACAGAAATCCTTGGCCAAAATTACTTTTCTCAAAGAAAATATTCTGGTCTTGAGAGAAAATCGAAGCAGACTGAGAATTCTTAAAACAATCCTTTTAATAAAGATGGCTAACAATAACCAACATTGTGACATGCACTGACAAATTTCTTCCCATTTTGGATCATTATATTTTATACTTTAAAGGACGGATAAAACCATTCTGGATAAATGCGCAGAAAATCTTCCCAAGACTGAAAATGGTTTCTACTCTTACACAAGAATCCCGGTAACAATGAGCTGATTTCATTTGCTAACCTAGAAGCGATTTTACTATAAACAAATTCTTCAAACGTTTCACTTCACCTTATTTCAGATCTTTTTCTTCCCTCTCATTCTTCGACAATCGAGTGAGGTACCTTTTCCCCTTCACAATTTCCTCCATTCTATCTCCATGGCGAAACTATAATTTTTTCCATTGTAATTCCCCCTTTATCCTGCCTTCACGTAATTCCTACATATGACCCCTCGTACAACAATCTCAATTACAAAGTAAGTTAGCTTAAAATGCAGTTTTAGAGCAATCCATCTTTCAAGTTCGTAAGCAGCATCCAGTACCCACTTCTTCATAAAGAGAATTTGGCCGGGTATTCTTTCCATATTTTCTTGCTCGCTCTTACCTAAAACCCATTTTGTCTTCAGCTATTTGTTATTAGCATCAACTGCATCCCCTACATTATTTACCTCATGATTTACTTTTTGCTCATACTGCCATCAACAACAATGTTTACAAATGCCAGGACAAATCAGCCACTTTATCTCATCGAGAGTGACATTCATCCTACCATCTTCTTGTATTCCTTACTCAGTCATAATCTGATTATTCAAGCATCTTATCTTTCGAAGACTCTCGGACATGCTTACCAGTTTTTGTCACTGTCCAGTCTTTCTCCAACCAACGTATACGAACACCAGTTATTTAACTCTCCAGTCACCAATCATTTTCGTTTCCCCTGAAGTTCCACGAGATTCTAAACATCAGGTAAGTCGGTCAGTTAATAAATCAATCAATATAAAACCATTAAAACTTGTCAGCCACTTTCCACGATTTTGCTGCTGTCATTACTACTGCAACTAAATTTTTCATTCTACTGTTGTTATTGTTATTGAAGTCGTTGTAGAAGACTCTTTGTAGTTGCATCTTTTCGACAATTAGCTGTCACGTCCCATACTACCAATATTTCTTTTGTGATCAATATTTCTCATGATGTCGTCATAAACTTTATAAATCCACGAAATTCGGCAAGCAGCTTCACGCAGAGAAAGCTGCTGTGTTGTTCCTCACTAAGCATCGCTCCTATTACGTACACAGCTCCGCGCAAAAGTAACCCTCAAGTGCTGACATATGAGTGTCACATTTTAGACTGGAGGGGGAGCGAGCAGGAAGCCATCATCCGGATAATGGAACGTGAAGGAAAAACAAGCATTATGCAAATCAGAAAGAAAGAAGTTCTGTCATGTGTTGTCAATGTAAGGCAAGACTCATCTCTTTCTGATGGCATGGTTAGGCCTAACACAGACGGATACTCGAATCTTATTTACCAGACCCCAGTATTCATGCCATCATCATTCTTGCTCCGAGTGTTGCCGGTGGCGCTCCTAATCGCTTTCCTTTACGGCAACCAATGAATTTCCCTCCCTCGCCCTTCAATACGGTGCGCACGACGATGCTGCCTCTTGTTACATACACCACAGCGCTAGATGCCATAGTATAATATCCATAATCAAATGGCCATTCATTCCCGACTCTACGAAATTCCAGCCTTCTTTGCTGAGAGAGAGAGAGAGTGAAGAGGAGATGAGAGAAGGAGAGGAGAGAGAGAGAGAGAGAGAGAGAGAGAGAGAGAGAGAGACTACCATATAAAAGAACTTTGTGCCTTCCATGCTTAAGAACGGACGCCGTCTTCTTTTTTATCCTTCTTTTTCTTTATCACCGCATTAAAACTTCTTGGTGGGCAGGGGGTAGGGGGTCGGGTCTGGGTTGAAGAGCCTCTTTTTCTTCTTCTTCTTTTCCTTCTCCTCCCTTGATTCACCTGATACTCTGGGTAACTGGGATCATTTGGTCAAGTTAGGCGAGTTATTCGGCGATGAAAAAACGAACTTTTCCAATCTGGAGTCTTTCTGAACTCAATTGCTTCCTCATCGGGAGGGGCTGTTATAACGGCCTGAGTGGCTGGTTTACAAGCACAGCTATTACATTAGATTTGTCCTCCTCCTCCTCCTCCTCCTCCTCCTCCTACCCCTGACATACCACTTTAACTTTCAGTTAGTAGCCTTGATCAAGACACCACTAGAACGTCCCCACCAGACAGATTGCACCACTGCTAAATCAACAAAGGTATATAATACCCCTAAGACCTTTTCATTGGCATTTAAATTTATAAGGTACTGCGTTACAGTAACGTCATTTTTACACCAATTTTTCTATTATAACTTGACTTTTCTAGATCTCTAGAATTCAAGAAAAACTCACTATTACGAACCTCAAGTGAACAGTGTTTAAGAAAGTAGTAATTCCTAAGAGAAATGCACACCTTCGAACTCGACATGAATTGCCTTCAGGGCCCAAAGTGTTCCTCCGTAAAACATTGTTCCCAAAGCCCCCCAGACCTTCAGATATTCAAACACGGAAGGTTGAGAATCAATTCTTTCCCCACTACTCAACACTTCGTTTGAGGGAAGAAAAGCTAGTTGTTGAAATGGAGTCTAAAGAAACCTGGAGCAAGTATTCTATCAGTAGCAGATAATCATAAATGCAATTATTATGCATATCAAGTATCTTGGCACAAACAGAAAAAATAAGCTAAGTAACGTATAATGAAATTAATGAAATGTGACAAAAATGATAATGAATATACTTTCGAACAATGACGTCTCTTAGATGCCTGAAGCATAAAAATGGTGAAATACCCCCAAACAATAATAAACATAATAATGGTCAACAAATGGTCGGGAGATTGACTTCCGAAAGCTTCTTCTATAAGGCTCTTGATAAATGCTAGCGGTTAAAAATCTTCTCCTAAAGAAAGAAAAAGCAAAAAAAAAAAAAAAAAAAAAAAAATGCTGGAAGGAACATAACGCCACCGTCCACTTTCGTTGTTAATTTTCTTACTTTGGTAACTGTACAGTAATCTCCTGAAATGTGCATATATTTAAATTACATTTGACATACGTCACTTGTTATGACCACACGAATTTGAGTGAAATGCTTTGACAAAGGATGTGGCCAGTTTCATTTCATCCGAGTGCTTCAAACTGCACTGCATATTCTATCCTTTGTTTCCCTGGAATTTCCACCTTCGCGTGCTTTCACATTTATGTTGCACTTGCATGTGCTGAGATGAACTCAGGTACGCCACAGAAAAAAAAATGGGCACAACCAATAACCTACTACCGTAGAGGACCAAACTTTATGATGCATAACACTGCAGCAGGAGCCCCACCACCTGGCAGCAGCCATTCATTCACGAGAGATCATCGAAATCCGCAGGACGGAGCATCAATGTAAACAACCACAAGGCCGCCGGTGTCGTCAGACCCTCGGGGATTGGAGAGGAAAAGGCTGCGAGGTTTGGGGCTCGCAGCTATGCGACGTCGCCGCCTTCCCGACGATGATTACATTATCCGAATTATTCAAACATTATTTGGCCATTTGGATATTGGGAGCTAAAGTTATTACCTTCCGTTTCAGGTGGGGAGGTGGAAGAGGGAAGGGGGAAGGGGAATGCGGATCAATGACAACCCGTAAGGCGGCCATTTTGTGGGAGAGCCATGTTTTGGTGATGACCCCGCCAACCATTTGTCTCAGTCTGGTTTTAAGAGGGTCTGCAGAGTCCCTTTCTGGGGGTCAGGGAGGAGAGGGGACGGAGGGGGGAGGGAGAAGGAAGGGAGGTGGCGTTTTCCAACACCTTAATGTCGAAGAGGGAAGTTTAAAATGAGGCGGAAAATGGGGAGTGGAATTGGTCCGGTTGCAGCACTGCTCCCCATCCACCACCTGAGAGAGAGAGAGAGAGAGAGAGAGAGAGAGAGAGAGAGAGAGAGATTTCAATTAGGTTAGAGACCACTAACGCAATTCTTCGCTTGGGAATAATGAGAACGTGCAAAACAGAGCAACAGTACCGTTTCCAGTATATGCCTTTTATGCCTCCACTGTTCAATGCAATCCGGTCGTCATCCCTGCAGATGAGTTCAATCTCTCTCTCTCTCTCTCTCTCTCTCTCTCTCTCTCTCTCTCTCTCTCTCTCTCTCTCTGCCACCAGTAAAGTCTCTGCCAGCTGAAAAACGAAAAGATATGATAAGTTTCGCTCAGATTTGCATAGGTATTGGGTCTTTTGTCTAAACTAATGGTGGGGTGGAAGCCATAGCGACATATCGGCACATGGGAAATATAAGTGGAAACATGCTGCCTGCTCCGCTTCTTGACACTAAGGGAATAACTGGAAGAAGAAGAAGAAGAAGAAGAAGAAGAAGAAGAAGAGGAGGAGGAGGAGGAGGAAATGGAATGACAAGAGAGGGAAAGATGAGAAAAGGATTGAAGAAAAGAGTGATATAAAAAAGGATACGAGAGATAGTTGGCAGATTCCGAGTGGAAAAGACGAATAAAAATCATGAATAATGAGAGGAAGACAGGAAAAATGAATTATCCTCGGGAAAGAGTAATAGAAAAGATGGCAAGAAATAAGGGTAGTGAAAGACAAAGAAGAAAGGAAAAGTAAAGAATAGACGTCTACAAACTAAAGAAAAATCCAAGAAGAAAGAGAGAGAGAGAGAGAGAATGTGTTAACTATTAAGCTTAAGTAAAAATGAAAACATAAGACGCAGAATTTAATGGTACAGCAGATAGTTTAAAAACCGAGAACGAAAAGGCTGACAAAATAAAAGATGAGTAAAATAACAAGTAAAAGAAAATCTGACTAACAACACGGTGATAACTGAAACTGCATGAAATGAATATATGGTGGAGCGTGAGAATGTAAAAGACGGCAAAGGATATCAGGCTGAGGAAGCAAATGACGAACAAAAAGAGTGATAGAATAAGTATCACCGTTTTCACACCTCTCAGCTCCCAAAAATATAATTGAATGAAAATGGAAGAAAAGAGATATGTAGTAAAATGTAACAACCAGTGATAAGGACACTACCGAATAAACCTTGAAAAAATGATCGGTAAACAGTCAGAACATGAAGATTTTTCTGAAAAAGAACTGAATATTGGAATGGAAAATGAAAACCGGTCCGAAAAAGAAAAAAATATACGTGGAAAAGAGGCAGCAGTGTGAAACAAGGGAAATAAAAACTAGACTGAGATTGGAAATGGTAAAAACTTACATGTAACGGGACAGAAGTTTATTTGTACAAAGATGAAAAATCTGTAACAGTTTCAATTGCGTCCTGTAAACGCAAACTTTAAATATTGCAAAAAATATTCCTGGAACGTTGAGAAAAAAAACCCAGAAATGTATACAAACACACACACAAACTATATATATATATGTGTGTGTGTTTGTGTGTGTGTATATATACATATACATAATATTATATTTATATATATATATACATATATATATATATATATATCTATATATATATATAATAATATAATATATATATATATATACACCGCCCTGGTAACGCAGTGGTAAGATTTTCGCCTATCGCCTATCAGTTGTGGGGCCCCGGGTTCAAATCCCGCCACTCACTAGTGGATTGGGGATAACGCCATTGCAAAAACCTGGTGGCCCGCCAACCTAGCGGTCAGAACACTCAAGAGGATGAGTAGGAGAATAGGT
The DNA here is from genome assembly GCF_015104395.2 of Macrobrachium nipponense. Taxonomy (NCBI): domain Eukaryota; kingdom Metazoa; phylum Arthropoda; class Malacostraca; order Decapoda; family Palaemonidae; genus Macrobrachium; species Macrobrachium nipponense. The sequence goes on along the minus strand of NC_061110.1, from coordinate 49,798,522 downwards.
GCCAGCTCCCAGGCTTGGGGTTTAAACAGTACTCATAGCAACATACTGGTCACGTGTATTTTAGGTATCAGGACTTGTCCCCCACTGGCTATCGGCCAAAGAAACCAGAAAACATCGCCGGTCCTATGAGCCTACAGAGGCCCAGGAGGATTTAACTTAATGTGTGTGTGTATATATATATAAATTATATATATATATATATTATATAACATATATATATATATATTCCAACCTATGCCTTCATAAAAGACTCCTAGTCTCTTCCGAATCTTTCTCCTCTTGCACGCACACTTTCAAACAAGTAATAGTTCCTGCCGTTTCTCTTCATTATCACCAATTAGAAAGCCATATGCTAGTCTTTCCTCCAATTCTTAATTTTAAAAATCTTCAGTTTTCTTATGTAACATCCAGTACGTAAACAATTGCTCTCAACAGTTCAGCCTTTTATCTTTCACTCGAATATAACAACCATACTTCACTTTCATAGAGCAGGGCTTGGCTTTCTGAGGCTCTCCAATTCTCTTTCCAAACCTTTTCACACACCCTGCTACCTTCCTTGTTTTACTTGCTCTGTGACTGACCTTTTCTTTCATTCTGCCACCATCCTTTACATCAATTTGTTAGAACTCTAGCGAATCAACTGCTATCTTTGGTCATGGAAAATACTTTCACCAATTTCTTTCCTCTCTTTTGCCATAACATCTCGGTTCCAACTTTTGCTACTATTGAGTCATCACTCTCCTCATACCTCTACTTCTTTACCTTGTGGTCCTCAATTCTTAAATGCTACCGTTTCCGAAACTTAATGATATCTTGGAATCTCTAAGAACAGCGAGATGAGGCCTTTAGTAGTTCTTTGTGCCACCCTTTGACAATACAGGTAATTGTATCCAGAGGGCTTATAACTCTTCTCCATGCTCGGTCCCTAGGCTTACACGAGAAAAAAAACTGGGATCAATGTCTCCTTGATAGTAGCTTCATTTGACGATTAATATCTAAACTTGTTCTGTTTTCTGATGTAAGAGACTGGAATTTCAATGAGGCCAGTGAGCAAAATTACCGTCATACAAACTTCGGCGCATATCTTCACTGAAGGCATCCCTGCTCTAATTTGAAATGAACTCTTTATATACATAGTTTTTATTATATTGGTTGTCTACATCATTTTCTTTCCTCACTTGAAACTGCACCTTTCTTTCTTTGTTCATCCAGCCTGCCCACAAACAGAAGATATTTTTCCTGTTTACTAGTGGTTAGTACTTTATATACTTTAATATCTGATTCCAACCCATACAGGAGAGCCCCAAGAAGTAATCAATGTTTGTTTCTCCTCAACTGCCTACCCTAGTAACAAAGATTTTATTGTATACAAATTCCTATTTTTCAGTGTATAACTATCCAGCTTTTAAGTAAAGGTATTTGTATTAAAATTCCTAAATATATGTCATGAAATCATGTGTATAGTGTTTACATACATGACTTTAAATGCAGGTAAGAGGAAAGAATAATTGTGTTTGCTATTACAGTTTGCAAGGCAACAGTTGTATGACCCGGGAAGAAGGTTTGAAAACATTGGTATCATGTGGTAAAAATTTAACATATCTACTTTAAAACTGAGAGTTTATATTCAACCTTGGTTAGGGAACTGAAGCCCTAAGGTGAAACCTGAATTAAAAATCTAGGGAAATTTGCACTGAGATCCTGAAACTGGGATTTTAATTGAACGAGGCTTGAGGTGTGAGAATTCACCAATTTTAGCCTTGCAACTGTTTCTATCATCCATTTCTTAAGAAACCTTTCCCTCACTGTCTGGTCAGCCATTTAATCACTCTCCCACTTGTCAAACATCATCTCACTTGAAATCTTCACCCTCTTCAATTGACCACCTATCATCATCAACAGTCAATTCCACATCCATTCTAAAACCAACATTTACCCTTCGCACTCTTACATTTTTCAATTCTACCTCCTCTATCTTCTGCATTCAACACAATTCCAATATATTAACAACACCTAAGTCAGTATCCTCCCTACTTGCATCTTTCATTCAGAGATATAGCTCAGATAGTTCTTCTGGCCAGTATGAGAATCAACGTAGGCCACATAACTCGCTACCTGGCAGACATTCTGGGTAGACATTCCTCAAGGGAGATATCCCCTAGGAAGAAACCACTAAGAAAACATTCCCTTCTGTTAATGTCGCCCAAGTTAAGCAATACGATGTATTTGTTTATACTCTTTCCAAACAAGCTGTCAATAAGTATTGTGTTCCAAACTAGAAGTTAGCTTTACTTGTTGAATTTGAAAAGTATTATTAACGCTTATTTTTAGTTATTTTCTGAAGAAAGTGAAATACATACATCAAATCCAATAAAACTGGAAAGACCCAATAATAAGTTTTTGAAGGATATGTACATGTAAAGAAAAAGGAATTGGCTCAAAAGGTAGCATCATCACAGGAGAGTCAACAGTAACATTCTAGTTCACACATCTTGTCACTTTCTCTTGACGTAGGTAAAGAGGAAGAGCATACCCACGAACTGGATCTGACACGGGCAGAAACAAACTGTGTCAGCGCTGCAAGATATGGGAAATGGAGCAAGAGGTCCTCAAAAGACTCTACAAAAAAATAATAAATTGAAAGGTTTGGACAAAAGGTGCTCAAGGAGGTCGGTCCATATCAGAGAATTTGAGAAGAAATCTTATTGTAGCTGAGACCAACATAATCTTTCATGACTTTAGAATACTGAGATTCTCGTAATCCATGAAGGGTATAAACATACTAAAATTAAAGACGTTAAGTATGGTTCTGGCTGAAAACCTTTAACATTATATCGTACCTTGATATGTTTTGAGTTTGATATGGCAAATGCATACTGAAACTATTTGTTGCCTTTGGGAGCAAAACATTAGAAAACTATAGACTGTGCCAGAGAAAATGAGAATTTATCAAATTTGCATCATAGAAGTATAATTAACCATTCTGAAAAAATGATGACTGATACTGAAACCATTTTCTTGCATGGATAAGCTAAGGGATGAACTTTCACATGAGGCAGATTATAACAAAGATATACATTCAAGAATCAGGGAATCCACAGCAGTATAAAAATGCTAAAACTTTCGCCTCCAAACAAAATAACTGCGGCTATGGAGACGCTATGGCTGAATATTTATGCGTCGCTTGAGACATCATCTTGGATATTTTCAAGATATTTCAAGAGGTCAAGAAGACCAGCCGACAACAAACGCTGATGCGGAGCCGTGGCTTCTTCGATGTTTCACGACACTACAGGTGCGCCCAACGAGTCTGAATATTTCACTATAATACCCTGGTAACCTCATCTTTCCTACGTCAAGCACGATAGTGAAACCTCTAGACTCGTTGGCCGCGGCTACATTTGGTTCAATCTGTTTCAGCCTTTTGACTTTTATAAAATCTACTCACAAGGACAATACTTTGCACGAATTTCATACAATACAAGTTCTTTGTGTGTTCTTTGTGACCATCCTCGTACGCAACAGAGAACGCTGCATATATAAGCATATAAAACAAAATTGGAAAGTCATTCTACTGTTTATTATCTGGTATTGGAGGCTTTTGACCTTAGGTTTACGTGAATATCGTTGTATTTTTTATTACCAGCTGGTTTAATGGTTAGTGTTGTGATATACGACTCAGATGTCACAGGTTCGCGTCTCCCCCAGGGCAATAAAAAATCACTGGCTCTGTATCATGATCAGTTACTGCTGCAGCGTGGGGTCTGCTGTGTGAGGTTGAAACCAACACTCTTTGGAAGCTTGAATTTCAAGCCAATGACCCTTGTGTGCTTGTTCCATGTGAATAAGTTGCATCTACTCAAGAAATAATAACAATAATAATACCGAAATATTTTACCACAGAAACTTAAGATGAATTTTTGCACTAAAGCAAAGTGCATTCGATGTTTCGCGATTCTTTTTAATCTACGTCCTTAAAATCTTAGATTTTCTTTTGGAGGATTTTACCTTTGGGCAATTTGTTCTTATGACGATATTTTCTTATGAGGGAATACTCCCGCCAACCTTTGAAACGTGTGATGTAGCCAGAAAAGAGAGTTAGGGAAGTGTGAAATACTTTTACTCACATTCCCCTGATGATGGACAGCTCAACAACCGACAGTAATCCCTCTTCAAAACAAACAGTTGAACTAGGCACTTAAATAGTAAAACGTGAATCCCAGAGGAATAGAATAAGAAATGCGCAATTCAACCAAGTACTGTTTCTGAGGTGATACAAGAAAACCAAACTGAACGTGCGGTACGAACGACAGCAGTAGAAAGACATCAAAATCCTAGAATGGCAAATCAGAAACAGTGGTAAACAACAAACAATGCACCGGTTCCTGAATACGAATTCGCCGAGAGAATTCGCACGGCGATAGAATCAGAAAAATACCGTTCAAAAGTTATCACATTTACAAGAAAAATGGTGCGTTGTGTCTAGTGGCGTCTATGACTCCATTCATATCACTGAAAAAGTTTCGTAGGATATAATGGGACTGACAATAGAAAACCTGTTTTTTTATTCAATAGACTGGGTTGCATACAAGTAGTATATCCCTGGATTATGCCTGCTAGTTTTCAACTTTATTCAGCTGAATAAAAGAGAATATACTGCATGCATGATTTGGGAGAAATGAAGCACGACAACAAACACGGAGAAACTCCGCTCGCATTCGCCATCAAACAATAAATCTCCAAAAGGGAGCTACACAGTGACAGGCCTCGCTCGAGCTGACTTCACTCTTCATTCTGACCTTTCGAATAACTGTTTAGATATTTGTAAGCATTAGGAAATGTATTCTTACCCATACGCAAAATGACGCTACATGGATAGTCTTTCTTGTGTATATCCACGTGCGTATATCATAGCTGATGGATTATTACATTCCTTAGCGAGTTGCTTAGTACAAGGAAGCTAACATCTAAATGCATTTAGGTTAGATCCTTCCTCCAGGGCAATGGAGCCTAAAAAACTTTGCCTTTATCTTTGTTTCAGTTATAAGATTCACTAATGCCAGAGTAAGAGAGGCCTCAACGTGGTTTTACCTTCTTCCATCTATGGGGTTTATATATCTATCTTCATTACCTGGGAAAAAAGTCTCACAGAAAATTGATCTCTATTTACATCGGGATTTTAATGGGTACTTCTGCTGAAAAATCAGCCTTTTTCAAGGAATAAACAAGTGAAAAATGCGCCGAAGGCAATCGAGTTTTCGCACAACGTATAATGCTGCATGAAACCCTCAGCAACAACGGTTACCGGTAGCTTTTCAGTTGCTCACCAGATATGATAGTGAGGGTGCGTCCCATGCCTCCAGAAAGTGCTGCCAGATGCACGTTCCATGACTAACTATAACCCTAAATAAAATAAAATCTACTGAGATTTGAGTTTTGTAACTTGGTAAGTTTGGAGGGTGGATGATCAAAATACCAATTTGCAGCCCTCTAGCCCCAGTAGTTCTTTTTTTTTTTTTAGACCTGAGGGCAGACAAAATAAAGTGCAGAAGGTCGTACAGACAAAGATGACACAATAGTCTTTTTTTAAAGAAAACTAAAAAGGGAAAACTTAAACAAAAATTCGAGAGTGAATGTGATCCTAAACGTTGTCAACGGTGCTCAGATGAGAAAAAATAAGAAGACTGAGAGAGAGAGGAAAACCTCGTTGATTGTTTCCTGCGCATGCGCACACTGACTCTCGAACCAATCGAGAATAGGCTTATATGGAATCGATTAATGCGCCTTTATATTTACGCAATAACACAAAACGCCGTCCCCCTAAAACCAATTCCGAGTCGAGTAGTTGGGAATTACGGGGAATTACAGCACCTCTGCTATTGGCTGCCGCACTCCATGCAATACGACTTGAATGCGAGGGGGGTGGGTGGCGGGGTGGTTTGAGGGGGAGAGAGGACGAGAGGGGATAAAAAGAGAGGACTCGGAGAAGGAGAAGGAGAAGGAAGAATTTCTTCAAGGAACCCAGAAGGCGCAAAAAGGGGTGGGGGAGAAAAACAACGGAAGGAAAAAAAAGAGGAGGTAAAAATGGATGGCGATGGTGGGGAAGATGAGAACCATCAAAATGGGGTCGAAATTGGATGATCTCGTTTTTTGGAATGAGCAGGACGAAAAAACTGACTCACTGACAGACTATTTGAGCCATTCTACCTCCGCAATGACACAGACACAGACACAGAGTGCAGAGTCATTCATCACTTCCTCAAATTCTCTCCTTGTCATACTATCCGAAAGGTGATTTTGTCGATTTAATTATTATCGTCTGCAGTTGCATTAGGCCAGTCAAATGAGACGCAGAAAATGCTGAGAAAGGAAAAAATTTACAGAAAGCTGCCATTTTTCTCATCACTTCATAATAGCAAACTTAAAAACATATCAATTTTGAACCCCTCTAGGGTCCCGGTTTTGGCCGCCATCTAGAAAAAATGGCTGCCAAAAATAGTCAGTTTGCAAATATCTGGCTTCATACTTATTTTACACGAAAAGTATCGAAAAACAAATTGTTCTACAGGCCATTTTCTACAAAATATGTTAAATACATTTTTTTCATATGTTTCTCCGTTTTGATGTTAAAGGTGCACAAATATCGTACAATTTTTAAAGTTTGCCTGCAGGCACGTCATATCGCCCGTAAAGTTATTTTAAACGATATATTCAAGCATTTATGTAGTTCTTGCACAAATGTATGAGGTAGATCAGTATCCAACACCAAATGAATTCCTGACTGATTTGGACTCTCTTATGCCTGATACACTCGATAGACTTGTTAAAACTATCATCATCAAGAACAAGAAAGGAGATATAAGGAAGTGGGAGAAGTGTATAGCTATTTCACATGTTATTTTAACAGCAGCCAGACAAAATCCATTAAAATATGCTTTACAAATAGACCCTGCTGTTCATCTTAGTCCAAAGTATGGCTCAAAACATCTACTTAATGTTCTCTCAACTCTGGGACTGTGCTCCTTATGCTGAGGCAGCCCTCTTTCAAGTTTCAGCATTGCTATATCCAGCCAGCAAGACTCGGACTAACTCATTTACACAGGTTGTTTTTGACAACAATGATGTTAACATCTGCACCATTGATAGGTTCAACACCTTTCACAGTATGCGAGGGGGTCTTTCCTAATCACTCCAAGTGATTAGGAAAGACCCCCTCTGCTTCCACTGTTGGACAGTTTGGCCAAATTCCCATTAAACTCTATGAAAGGAAAGGTAACACAGGACTGTTGAATATAGCAGTCCTAAATATATCAAATATCAAGTATGGAAAATGGCAAATGAATTCTGAATGTCCAGGATGGAATGGTTTCATGGAGAAATGAACTGCAGACCTGCCTTATGATGTATCTCATATATCATACCCTCCATTCCTAAATGCTCCACTCAATGAGTATAACACAATATACACAGTTCTTAACCAAGGTGTGGAGAAATGCAGAGGTTAAACGGCAAACTTGCTTTGAAACATTTGACCAGCCTTTGTATATTCGGGCTCGTGACATTGTTGCAAGCTGTGGACAAGGATCACCACTAAGCAATGTTATTGTGCGTCTTTGTGGTTTTCACTTATTGATGTCATTTATGAGTATGGGTGCCATTGCTTACATCATGAATAGAAGTGGAATCCAAGAGCTTTTTAGTACCACATATACGAGAGGATAAAATGCTGAGTGGTTATGCCTACGGAAGAGCTCCCAGATCACACATAATAGTACATGCTGCTCTGGCTACAATGATTCTGAATGAAATCAATCTCTATTCTGAGGAAAGGTCAATAATAGAAACAACTTTACAGGAGACTGACTATAAAATGTGCTTTATAAGTTCAATGAAATTATTAACAAGATGAAGAGAAAAGGTGACACAGCAAAACTTTGGGTCCAATACTTTGAAATGGTAACACTGGTTAAACAATTCATTGAAGCAGAGCGTTCAGGAAACTGGCAATTACACCTTGAAACAATCCAAAAGATACTGCCTTATTTCCATGCGAGCGGTCACTTTCTCTATGCAAAGTCTGCTCATCTCTACCTGCAAGACATGTTCAATCTTGAAGAGTGCATCACCTCCAAGGAATATTGGGATTATGTACAGAGAGGCTATTTTACAAATAGATGGTCAGAAAAGCTTTGTGGGATCTGGTCCGACATGACTATTGAACACACTGATGCGATCTATGAAAAGTTCTGGTGGACTGACACAAGGGAAAGGTGTGACTGATTCAGTGCTAACTAAATGGTTGATTGGAATGCCTACCGCTCTGAAGATCACACAGAAGATTGAGGAATGCTGTGATGTTGCTTACAGTACAGCAGAGCAACATGTAGATGGCAGAAAATCGCATTTTTCAAGATATGCTCAAGAACTTCTGAAGTTTTTGGAATGATTTTCATCACATCCACAATTTCCAGATTTTTATGGTATTATATCAATACGTACTGGATTAACAGGAGATGAAAAAACTAATCCTCATAATGCTTATGAATTTGGAGTTAGTTCAATGTCAAATATTGGTGGCGACAATTTTGTGAAAGTCAAGTTTCAGAGAAAAAAAAGGGGTCCAACCACTAGGAGCTACCGTGACGAGAGTAACAACTAGAGATTTTGAATGCTCATCTGATCCTGAGATGTTATTTGGAAGAATTTCATATGTTAGGAAATCATAAAAACAATTAAAAAAAAAACTTCCAGCATAAACTAGCTCTTCATCCCTTGTCACAGTTTGATAATTATGGAATTTGCAATACCAAAAAATCTTCACTTTATGAAGCATTTTCTCCTTATGTGACACTGTCATTGGAGATTCAATTTATGTTGTTGATGGGGATTTCTTATTTATTGACTTGTTTGGCATCAGTGAGAGATCTTTCCAACAATTCTGGACCGGTATGTTGAATATGTGAGGAAGCACTACAAGGACACTGCCATCATTGTCTTTGATGGGTATCCAGAAAATTTAGAAGATATAGCTACAAAAGGCGCTGAACGTGCTCGTCGAAAGACATGTGCTACCAGAGACACCATATGTGATGAAACTATGCCAGCAAAATGTCAAAGTAAATTTCTTTCAAACGAATGAAATAAGAGCAGACTTATTACAAAGCTCAACACAAAGTTGACCTCTGAGGGATTTACTGTAAAACAAGCTAATGAAAATGCAGACACTCACTGTTAATACAGCCAATGAAGAATCCACCAAGACTGACTCAGAAACAATAGTTGGAGAATCATGAAAACTTTAGTAGGATCACAAAATAACATAAACTTCTTAAAGCAAGGCAAAGGAAAAACAGAGAGCAAACTGTACACACCAGCCTCCATGAAGTATGGATCAGTCATTAAAGACATTCTCTTCAAACAAGGGAAACTAAAGTTTGTAAACCTCCTTGTAAAGGATGAAGAACTTCAAGAACTTGTAGCTGTGTTTAAGAAACCACATGCAGATCCTGCAAAGATTGTTGAAGCAGGAAAATCTTTCATCCTTCGGTTGTGCGGTAACAAAGAATGTGAATCCCTTGGCGACTTAAGATATCAATTTTTCCCAAATCTCTGAGGAAAAGTACGTTTAACTTGGCTACCTTGCCTCCCACAGACGCCACTGCTCGATTTCATTCTCTACGTACTTATCTCCAAGTTCAGAAATGGTTAGGAATTGACTTGTCACCTACAGACTGGGGTTGGAGGATGACTGGAAATGGACTAGCCCCAATTACTACAGATAAAGACCCTGCTCCTCTAGATATTTTGAACATTATATCATGCAAGTGTCTCAAAGGATGTATGGCAGCCACTTGCAGTTGTAGAAGAGCAAGATTAAAATACTCTGTAATAATATGCGTGTCATAGATGTGGAGGAATGTGATGACCCCACGGATGAAATGCTAGAAATCTTAGTGCCAGAAGGCGTAACTCATTAAACAGAGTAGAGAAAAAGCTCAGATATTTATCATAAACTGTGTACTTGGGTAGATGTTTGGGTATAAGGGTGGTAATTCCGCCAATGAATATTCATTGTCTATCCTAACCGAGAATAAAGGAGGAAGGGGACCTCTGGAACATGGCTTTCCTAGGTACTTCAAGTTATGGGGTCTATGAAAAATAAGTAACAATCTTCTCGTGAGTGTAGCTTCAAAACCGTGCAATATACGAAAAAAAGGTATAGAACATTGTTTGTAGGAAATTTCATGCAGAACAATTTGTTGTATGTAGATACGTTTCCTGTAAAATAGTTAGCAAACGAGATATTTACAAAAAACTATTTTTGTCCGCCATCTTGAAAAACTGGCGGCCAGAACACGGGTGATACAGGGGTGCAAAATTGATATGTTATTAAGTATCCTATTATGAAGGTGATAAAATAAATTGCAGCTTTCCGTAAATTTTTTTCCTTTCTAAATCCCCATTTGACTGGCCTATATCATAAACAAGAGCATTTGGGGGCTGTCAAACTTTGCAAAGGCCGACCAATCCACCGCCAGAGGTCCCTTCCCTAAAAAATGAAGGCATCACGTTGCCAATACCGGAGTCCACATCTCGTCAACTTTTCGTAAAAATGCATCACAAATTAGTTTGCGTAATCCTGCTTACAAACAAAACGGCAAAGCTATTAAGTACGAAAATAAATCCGAAACGTAATGTAATAACTGCTTGGCCAAAAGACTAGTTTTATCAAAATCTGTCTCAACAACATAGCTCCGCTTGGATTACAATAAATAATGATAATAAAAATAATAATAATAATAATAATAATAATAATAATAATAATAATAATAATAATAATAATAATAATAATAATAATAATAATTAGTCATAACTTGAAATCGGCAAGCGGGAAAATGAGATGTTGGTGCTTGGTTCTGTGCCATAACCGACTGTTGCCTAAGTGAGGTAATTGTGAAAGGAAGTATCGGGTCTGCTGTGGACCGCTGGATTCTGACAAAAGAAAACAGACGAAAAAGGGAGAAAAGTAAAGTAAGCAAATGACGAAAAGTCGAACAAATAACTCTTAAGAAAAGCTGGCTGAAGGGTCACTTCGAGGTCAGTGTTATTTTTCAGCTCCTTGATCCAATATGCCTCAAGATTTACGAGGCTGATTTGGAATTCATATTTGTTATTATCCTGGCACAGTCTACACAGCTCGGTAAATCATATTTATGATCACCAGCGGAGAACTCGATCCCGTCCGCTTGCACTTAAGGAGACTTATGTAATGGGGCCCAAAATATTTCTTCCGGGGTATCTTCGTCATTGAGAAACAGCCAATGAAGAGAGATTAAACTATGTTTTGTTCATCAGTGGCTGTGGACATCAACATAGGAACAGAAGAAAACCGCGAAGCTTCCTGTGTGAATACCATGCAAATGATTCTGTACAGGACGACAAAAATATAGCGAGGCAAAAATAAGTACCATATTCACTGCTAACAATCCTGTAATTCACTTGAATGAAGAAACTAATTCATAATGAATACGAAGAGTCCTGTATAACATCTGTATAAAATGTATGGAATGACATTTTTATCATCAGCACTAATAGCATAATAATGTACACAGGGAACCGGTACAATGTAAGGAAGAATCAGTTACATTCATAATAACAGCAACAGTCGATCAACATATAATGAAAATTGGGGGAAAGACATGTTCGATCCATAACACGCCATAACGAAAAAGTACTGATGAAAAATCTTGTATTTAATGTGATGATTCAAACAGCAGCCAATAGTTACCGGTAAACATTATAGGAAACTTATCGAACAATTCTAAAATAATACTGGTTCAATCTAAGCCTGTATATTTGACCATAAGCGACGGAAAAACCAAATTTTATTGATTTACTTTCAGCTACAAATAGTCTCTAACAAGAGACACCTTTAACACAAAACTCACTTGCACGCCAGAGAGAGAGAGAGAGAGAGAGAGAGAGAGTGTAAACCTGCTTAAATGCTTCACAACAGTACCGTGTTCAGTACAGTATTCTGAGGTACGGATACCGCCCAGAGTCATTTGTTGTTTTGGTAAAAATAAAGAAAAAAGACAGGATACATGTCTACTGCGCAATGTTCAATCCACCAAGCGAAACCAAACCTAAATGATCGAAATAAAACACGAGGAAATGGGTTTGGAATAGAAAAGATGACCACACTTCCTATTGCAGCATTGCGGCGAGATTTCGGCGTTGTCGGGTTTAGTCATAAAATGGAGAACTCTTCGTTCGACTCAGCAGAGGGAGCAGTAGATGGAGTCCCAAGGGTTAAAAAATCGGTTCCGAATAAAACCCGCAAATCAGGGAACTTTCCCTCTCATTAGGTAAGAGATAATGACAATGGGCAGGATGCCCCCGATCCATCTGGGGATGGGCGCATAGGACAAACCTTTTTCCCTAATTGAAGGTTTACGGAAATTTCCCTCAGCTGAACGCTGATGTTCTTCTAAACTTGGCAAACGGTAATTCGGCAAACATTTCTGGCCGCCTGTAATAAAACGGATTTGATTTTTTTTAGTCTTTACATAGCGCTGGAATTTTCCCTTTGAAACTGAAGAGCAAAACCAATTTATTAAGCAAGAATCCAAAAATGATAGTAAAATAGTTTCAGCAACCAAGCAAAGCATATCATACTCTTCTATTTCAAATGATTTGTTTAGCATTATTTCAATATTTTTGAGCCTAGAATTCTATTTGAACCATGAGCACTAAAACTTATTTTGTGTTCTTGCAAGAAAAAAATTGCTTCCGAAACCCGGCTACTTTCGGAAAAGACTTCGTTGTCTTTTTAGAAAAGAAAACGATAGAGATGCTTTTTCTGTGCGTCAGCACTTTTTCTGTCTGCCCTCAGACCTTAAAAACTACAGAGGCTAGAGGGCTGCAAATTGGTATGCTGACATACCAAATTGCCGCCCTCTAGCCTCTGTAGTTATTATTTTATTTAAGGTTAAAGTTACCCCTGATCGTGAGCCGGGCAACACAACAACACAGGCCATCACGGCTGGCTGAGCGTTTCATGGAACACAACTCAAACAGCACTATACCGAGACCACCAAAAGACAGATCTGTTTTCGGTGGCCTTGATTATTATACGCTGTACAGAAAGCGCCCTTTTTACTTGTTTTGTTTAGTAATAACTATTTCTTGCAAATGTAGTGAATTCCATTTCTGAGTTTTTATTCCTACGAGAGGTCTTTTGAAGGTGAAATCACTTACTTAACAAAATAAACATTTTAATGACTATTCCGTAAAAAAAAAAAAAAAAAAAAGAAAGAAAAAAAAAAAATCAATTTCCTTCCTCAATGAAAGCAGTTTAGGGAGAATCGGGTTATCATTACAAAAAAGGGTCACCTGTTCCTTATCTTTCGGACCGCAGTCAGAAATAACAAAATACAAAACGATGGACATTTTTATGAATCCCCTGTCATTACGCGCGCCCGCGCACGCACAAACACACACACATCATATTGCTTAACCTATACACCTACACCTCGTAGAGGTTGTTAGCCATCTTTTTAACAGCAAATCTATCATACATTATACTTAATTCTAAACAACTCTGTGTGAATCAACCGCTTACACTATTCAACTAAACTTCTTTGTTACCCGCAAATAACACTGCAATACAAGAAAATATCAAGCTCTTAATAATTCGGGGTCGGGGTCAATTCATTTTCATCAATTCAAATCAATTACCAATTCAACGAAAACTGTGAATTTATCAAATCCAATTGAATTCCAAATAATTTTCAAGCAATGTTCAATTCCAATTCAATTCAAATCATGGGGGTTTCGATTCCAATTCAGTGACAATTCATTATATGATCGATATTTCATATGAGGGGCGAAACTTAAATCTTACTCACCTCGGGTAAGCTACTCACATCTGCATCAAGTATAAACATTCGTCATCCACAAAATAGTATACAAATTTGTTGTAAACATAAAATTTGCTCCTCAAAATTTTTCCTTAGTAAAATATTACCCATATTATAGGCCTATCTATCAACTCAGTTACTCCAAACTGTGTCTGTGGTAATGAATGAATGAATGATTGGAAGTTCTCTGGCATCCTGGTGTCTGTGGTAAAATAATTGCTACAAGATCTCATTATATAACATTGTATTAAACATAAATTCATATTTTTTATAACTAAAAAGTTGGCATCTTGTAATAAACAAAATTCAAATTTATATAAACAAAAACATTAACAAGTATAATAATTCCTGTCAGTTTGCCTGAATGATATGGTTAGTACAGGTCCAGCTTATGACCATATGAATATGGTTGCCAAACACAACAGTAGCTGACAGGATAGGGCAAGTAAGTCAGGACAAGACTAGATCTCCACTGTGTGTACAGGACCAGTACGGGTATGACTCAGAACAATAGAGTTGGAAAGCTCAAACAATTTTAATAATCGAATAGCCTTTGTTTTGATAATAGCCTATAATTGGCATGTTCTGTTCTTTATTGCCTAAGTCTATCTCTATAAAGATATATCTATTCATAACACGTTCAAGGTTGACAAGTCTAATTTCTGTCAGTTTACCTGAATGAAATGGTATGTAACAGGTCCAGCTTATGATTATATGAATATGGCTGCCAAACACCATAGTAGCTGACAGGATAGGGCAAGTAAGGCAGGACAAGACTTGATTTGTACTATGGGTACAGGACCGGTGCAGATATGTCTCGAAATAGTAAGAGTTGGAAAACTAAGAAAATTTGTTATAATAGCCCATAATTCATAATGTTCTGTTCTTTATAGCCTAATTCTATCTCTATAAAGATATACCTATTCATAAAATGTCATGTTCAAGAATGCGAGGTTTAACTCCTGTTATTTAGCCATAATGAGAAGGTGTATAAAGGTCCAGCACATAACACACAAGATTTGTTATACATATTAGGGTGTATCAATCAATTCATATCAATTCGCACCATTCTAGCATCAATTCATATAAATTAACCACATTTAAGCATCAATTCATGTCAATTCATCTAAATTTTTTGGCATCAATTCTGATAAATTTGGAACAAATTCCAGTTATTTCAACATTTATTTTTTTCATTTCCAATTCTATTCCAATTCACGCAATTTTAGCACCAATTCTAAATTAATTCATAATTGACCCCATCCCTGCTAAATATCGTACTTATGACTAGGTATGGTATTCCACATCCGTGACCCTAGTCCCATTTCAGAATAAAAAAAAAAAGGAAAGAAAGAAAAAGTCACTCGTGTTTACATATTCAAAGTGTGACGATCAAGATTTCTAAATGGTCGCAACAAATGAGTTTCAAAGCCACAAATTCTCTGAACTCGCCACACTGCATAGCATTTAATCTCCAATATAAGTGTTTACTAAATTCATGTACGCCAAATACTCTTTTCCCTTTACTCTTAAACTTCTCCCACACATATCATAACGATGACTTAATCCACACTTCCTAATCTTCATTAAGGCGCACAGTGCTCTTTCCCAATTGATCCTGCAGTTAACTGACATTTTTTCAATCAAATCCCTACAATACACCTTCCAAGGTTACTTAAGAGTCTTCAAGCCACCTCATCTTTCCCTTTAAACAAAGATAAAAGAAAAGTGATTCCCCTCACCCGTTTATTTGGAGCCTTTTCCTCCTTCAGATAAACCTCACTTACCATGGTCAGTCACTCATTCAAAATTGAATAATGAAAGAATTATGTCCTATTTTGCTGTGTAATGCCTCTAGAACGATAAAGCGCAAGACATACCAACCCACTACCATGCCTAGATGCTTTCAAGAGAGGAAAACCAGTTCTCTTCTGCATCACGCATGGAACAAAAAGTGGAAGTTTAGAGTTGAAAAAAGGACAAAGATTTAGGCAACTCCTCAACTTCTAACTCCCACAAAACCTTCACGACCCATTCCAAAACCCAAGGGAGTCAACGCCCAGAGAAATAGTGCCAAGTGCTACAGAGCCTTCCTCTTCCCTTCCTTCCAATCCTAAACACTCCGTCCACCTCTAGGTTGACAGCCCTCCTTCCCAGACCCATCCCTCACAACCTACTCCTTCCCCTTCTGACAGCTTAGACAGTGCCATCCGAGTTGCCAAAGCAGCGAGTGAAAGCTCATTAACACTTACATTCGAGGGAATCATCGTTCTCTTCGAACTTCTTACAGGGAAACCTGTAGACAGAGAGACACTGCTAAACCGCATACAACCTCACCTCGTACAAACCTTCAAACCGAAGCACCTGTCGTTCAATCCGAACAGCAGCTGCCTCACCTATCATCCCATCCCTGTTCCTCTTCTCCAGTGTCTCAATGAGCGTGCTGGGAAGAGTAACACCTCATCTTAGTCGCTCTCAAGTGAGCAATACCTAATGGCATACAGCCATCCACTGTACATGTATAAGCAAAATTTCATCCATTCATTGCATTAACATCATTCATCACATGCCAAGGCAACTTTGATTTCTAAACATTTTATCTAACTCAAATTTTATCCTTTCCTTCCCACGCTCTCCTGCTAAATCATTCCTTTCCATTCGTAAACCTATTAATTACACTCCTTACATCACGAGGCACTTCCCCTATCTTTCTCAAATTTACAGACCTTTGGCATCATTCAGAGCTTGATGTTGTCATGGCAGTTAGACAAGCCGAATTAGGCAGTAATGAGATAATTAAAACCTGTCACTCTTCTCCCCTTCACAATTAACCACTCTTCAAAATTCTTTAATCGAAATGACATCTCATTCTCTTCAACTATCTCTCAATTTGCATATCATAATCTATAATTCATTTACTCAACGTTTTTCCTACGTTTTCTTCCCTCCACTACAACTTTTTCCTTGAAAGTCTTGCAGTGAATTGTTTCTGAATTTCGCTACTCTTCTCCTTTTCCTCGTTTTCAACACCCACTTGGCTACCTTATCTATCCTTTAGTATACAGGCCTACAATCTGCACTTACGTTTTAAAACTCTGCCTCAATTATCCGGAATTTCGTTCAGAACCCTTCTAATTTCATCATCATAAGTATAAAGAAAATATTTCCTTAAAATCCACATTTTAAATCTTATTCTACCCCGCCCTTTTGCCTGGAATGGATTACTTATAAAAAAAAAATAACGATCACCCTCCAACATGTAAAGCATAAATATTATAGGTTGTCAGTTACATACCATTTCGATTCGTTAATGTTATAATATTCCCGCTCTCTTTTTCTTCTGTCCTTAAGATTTGAGCTTTGAAAATAACTTCAATATGGACATTAAAATAAAACTTTTAAAATATAAACACTGAAGCAAAAGATTTAAATAATATTTGGACAAAGAATGTGTGACTGAAGAAAGAAATCGTAAAAGCATAGTAATACATAGCAATTCCCTAAATCAAAGGCAATTCTCCTGCAATGAACTTTCAGCCCGTGAAAAAATAATCTTTTTGCGTCTCATTACAATGCGACATGTACAGAAAGTAAGAAAGTAACGCGTTACATCATATATTATTATACTGACAAGAAATTCCTAAAAGAATTGCAATAAGTCAAAACACACAGGCTCCCCTAATACATCTCTGCTGTTCTGTCAAGTCCTGATTTTCGCGTCTCCCTCAAAGCCTAACATATAAGACTAATATGCTTCTTGTTCCCATTCTACGGTTTTTATTCCCTCAATGCAAGCAAATCGCCAAGGAAAAATGTGATTACTCTCTTCTACCCCAATAATCATTGGCGCTACTTCTCATTCTCACAATCTACATAGCGTAAATTACGTAGCTAATTCCGATAAGCAGCTTCCAGTTGTCCGACTAATACTTATTGTCTGGATTTTGACCTTAGATAACTTGGTAAATTTTTGTAATGCATCTGATAGAACAGTAGGTACAAATTAGGTTCTAACAATCTACAGAGCTCTATATATATATATATATAATATATATATATATATATATATATATATACATATATAATTTCCGTGATTCATATACATATATCGAGCTACAATGTCCTTTAATATCTAATTCGCTCTACCTCGGAATTAATATATTTTCATATATGCTTAACCGAAGGGGAATTTTTTTCTCAATAATAGACTTGCCTGACGTTCCTGGATTTGAAAGGATCCATGGGTTCGCGCCCTGGTCCAGGCAAGTCTATTATCGAGAAAAAATTCCCCTTCGGTTAAGCATATATGAAAATATATTAATTCCGAGGTAGAGTGAATTAGATATTAAAGGACATTGTAGCTCGATATATATATATATATATATATATATATATATATATATATATATATATATTATATATAAAGAAATTACAAAAGTAAGCATGATTTTGTTTATTAGCTGAAGTCACTAGGAAAGCTAAAAATAAAACGACAGTGCCAAGTATTTTAGCATCTTCAGGAAAGTGATAGTCTCACTTTCATGCATACATTTTTACGGCTATCATGACATTTCAGTTAAACTCGGCATAGGAAGTAGATTATTTCTTAGAGCCCTGAGAATTTGCTCCCCACATTTTCTTAAAAATGAATTTGAAACAATCAGAAATCAACTTATCTTGTTAAAATACCACAAGCACATAATAGAAAAAGCCATACATAAAGCAAACAGCATATTTTACAAACCCACAGAAAACAAAGAAAAGCAAAAATTCATGAAATCATAATCCCTCCTGTGGATAATTTATGTGAGATCACAGAAACCTTAGGTCACCCTATCCCTTTCGTCTTTACTTATCCATATGCATTGGGGAAATCCTTAATTAACGTTCAGCAGAAACCAGTTTCTAAAGATATAGGAGTCTATGAAATCCCCCATAGGGATAGTGATAACTCATACTATGGATTCACAGGAAACTCTCTCTCCAAAAGGTTAACTCTACACAAGTGCTCAGTTAGATATGGACGACATAGTTTGGCCCATTTTCATCATATAAATAACACGAGCCATACCATGGATTGGAACTCATCCCGAATTCTATAGAAGAGTAGCTGTCGATACAAATCATATAGTAGAATTTTCAATGATAAAACAAAAAAACAATAAGATCAACCTTACCAATGGAGCCTGGGACTCTGACCATATAGACAATATCTTCCTCAAGGGAACGATGAAGCGGATTAAAACAATTGACAGAACCAACATGTGCTTAGTGGTGTCCCCAGGCATCACCTAAGGGCATATCTCCATCTATATATTTTGCAAATGTAACTTCTTTTGCCATTCACTGAAATATAGTCCTTAGCATTAAACCAGTGTTTTAATGAGACGTATCCTTTTTTTAACAAAAGAATTCATTTACATATATTTATAGACATATATATATATATATATATATATATATATATATATATATATACTTACTACGTATATAAATACACAAACATGCATATATGTGTAAAATCTAAAGACATACTTTTTATCTCTGCATTCGCGTCCGAAACATTATGGTATTCTTTATTTCATTATTTTGTATTTTCAAATGGGAAAAATTACCAACAGAAACGTATTTTAAATATATACAGTATATATATATATATATACACACACACATATATATATATATATATATATATATATATATATATATATAATGTGTGTAGTGTATATGTGTATGTGAGCGTGTGTGCATGCATGAGAAAGATGCATAAGGTAGCTTTTTTATCTGGGATATATTACTTATTTGGATGACAAAATACGAATTTTTAACCCCTAATTCAAAGCCAAGACAACCACTAGAGTGATGTAGTATCACTTTCGAACGTAATATAGTTGCAAAAGTGCTTCGGTTTTCAATGTAATAGCATGAAATGCTAGCTAAGTGACTTTTTCCAGGAGATAAAATCAGTGTTACAGGAAAACAAGTATTTTTGGTATATCTTATTTAGTTACTCCCGTTTCTTATGGCTGGTTTGTACATGGCTGTTATCCAGAACTTTCTTCTGCAGTCCTTTCACGTCTTAATTACAGAAAAAAAAGTTTTAGACTCAGTGAGATCAAAGATTTGAGTATGTAGTAATTATTTTTATAAGAAAAGCAAAACTTCTTGCTAACATCTCCCAATGTCATTGTTAACTTCCTTGAGAATTTTAAGCACCTACTCAGTGTGGGGTACTATTTCTATTACTTATAGTGGTATTTTTGTTGTCAGGATTCTGACCTTGAATAAATTCGACAATATTGAGTAGATACGAAAAGATTATCAGGCGAAACCCTCGAAGTAACGTGTATCTCATTGCAGAGGCCAACCTCCTAAAAGAAAATATGCTCTCCGTATCATCAAATGATGAATGTATTGTTCTTTGCTTTTCTTTTGTCAATATACTTAGAGTAGAGTTCTGGTTCACCTAGTTAAATAACCATATATACTTTACAGGTCTTGAATAGTAGTAATTCTGTCAATACCTGAGTAGATTTTTCCTAAAAATGGTTATCAGCAAAAATGAAATAAGTGTAGTCAATATATTTTTCCAGAAATTCTCATTTTCCTTTTTAGCTCGCTATTAACTTTAATGTACTTTAATTAGTGGCAAACTTTCTTCAACACTACGAATAGTAATTGTCAGAATCCAGAACAGAACTGAAGTCTGATGCTTTATTTACGATGCGTTTTAACTTTTACACAGTCATTATCTCTTTAGTCCTAGAAATAAGGAAAAGACAGTAAGTGGTCCTTATATCACAGTTATTGCAGGGATAATACATGCAACTTTCGTCTCACCTGGATGTTCTAATATGTTGATAATTTCAAAGGTATATTTTTGAAGGAGCCCAAGTTGTTCACTCAATCCTTACAGCACAATAAAAATATGAACTGGAGAACATTTTCGACCTGATAATAAAGCCATACCGTAATTCACGAAAGTGTGCTTCGTTATCGGTCAAAATACTGTTTTTGAAGTCAAACTATTCATAATAATTTTCCTGATTCATACGTATCATAGCCCACCTCAAAAAAAGTTGAGCATATCTTAGTTTAACCAGACCACTGAGCTGATTAACGTTAAGCTCTCCTAGGGCTGGCCAGGATTAGATATTTTTACATGGCTAGGAACCAACTGGTTACTTAGCAACGGGATCTACAACTTGTTGTTGGATCCGAACCACATTATATCACGAAATGAATTTTTATTACTAATCACCAGAAATGAAGCGAGGATGTAATCCACTCGTCCAACCAGGAACTATAGCCCACCTTAAGTTTTATACAAAATAAAACTGAGGAAATACACTGTTTATGTTTGAGGGAAATTTCTATTCTGGATTCTGGTCATGTGGGCAGGAAGCCTCTGCAGATGGTTAGAACCCCGTTTTCCTTTGTTCTATCAATTAATTGCATCATCAGAATTGTCGAAGTTGATCTATGTCAAAATCCAGACAATAAGAAAGTTAAGAAGCAAGTGCGGAAAATCTCATCCAATGGTGTATTGTTCAAAAATCGGAACCATCAATTCTGGTGTTGTTTGTAATAACTGCAAAGAAAACCTTTCAGGTTTCTATTTTTTTTTATAATTTTGAAATATCTTCAAATAATATTCTACTCAAAATTATCACCCATATCTATCTTTTTAATGATATTCAAGTCTAAAGAAAAAAAGTACATAGGTTTACATAGGTTACATAGTTTTCTAATGACACTAATAATAATAAAAAATATTCATAACAAACAGAATTATTGTTTGGATATCTTATCAAAAGTGCACAAGCTCCTGATTTTTTCCTAATACCAATAGAATATTTCTTGTCCTTGTGCACTTGTGACAAGGTATGACTATCTATCCAATAATTTTATTCAATATGAATATTTTGTAAATACTATGAGTGCCATTTGAAAAATTAAGGTTCTTATCCACTTGTGATAAGTATGTTCTCAGAAGTGCCCAAACCTGGAATGAAGAATGAACACGAAGACTTAGACAACATGCCATTTTTTTTTAATAAACTTGAGTGATTTGCTTTTTATCTGAGGTTGTATGGAGGAAAGGGGAGAGAAAATATGATTTGCAGTTACAGAAGGGGATAATTTTGAATATTACCCTATCACTAGCTGACCGACCCAGCGCTGTTTGGGATAACTCTGAATGACAACTGATAAACTTGCTCTCTCTCTCTCTCTCTCTCTCTCTCTCTCTCTCTCTCTCTCTCTCACTTTTTCTACCTTTTTCCTACCTAACACCTCTTCTACTCTCTCTCTCTCTCTCTCTCTCTCTCTCTCTTACTCCTTTCACTCACTCTTTCTCTCTCTCCCCAACCAATTCTCTCTTTTTCCTTCTTTCTTCTCACAAATACCAACTCTCTCTCTCTCTCTCTCTCTCTCTCTCTCTCTCTCTCTCACTTTTTCCATCTTTCTCCTACCTAACACCCCCTCTTCTCTCTCTCTGTTCCTCTCCCTCCTTTCTCTTACTCTGTCTTTCTCTCTCCAATCATCACTGTCTCTTTCCCTCTTCCTTCTCACTAATACAAACTCTCTCTCTCCCTCTCTCTCTCTCTCTCTCTCTCTCTCTCTCTCTCTCTCTCTCTCTCTCTCTATTCTCACGAACATCCCTCTTTGATGTCACTGATGTTTACCAAATAATAGGTCATATGTATACAGAAATCATGTATGATAAATTCATAAAGTAACTAATTCTACGGCATAACAAGCCCCGTTTCATGGGCAGAACCAACTCTGTTTCTGGGAATTCCTTCTCACCCCCACCCCCACCCCCTTAGGAGTTGGGGGGAGGTAGGATGAAACCCCATTATATACCATCTTAGGGGACCCCACTATATCCCTGCTAAGTTTCATACTATGATTGAATGACAGATGGATGGACAGACAGACATTATAGTAAGATAGTGGTGTAGCGTTGGCAGTTTCAAACACTATCATCAATTTTGTTACAAGTTTTTGTTTTTAATCAGGGCATAAGGTTTCGAAAGAGTATGAATGAGAAATAAAATACATTATTGAAGAGGTAGTAATCTCTTGACCCAGTCTGAATGATTAATTTGTCAAAGCACACTGGCAAAGCAACGACTACAGTCACTGATGTTAAAAATGTTTTCATTAAGTAAAATCGTCATCATTTCATAGACAGAATCACTCGGTCCATGTATACTTTACAAATACTTTCACGTGCACTTTGAATTTTGAACCAATCAGCGAAAATGAAGTTTGAGGAGGATATCATCACCATTCAACATCATATCTCAACAAAGGATTTTTTAAAGATCTCATGGTCATCCTCATTATAGCATTTTAGACTGACTGCAGAGATCACTGATTCTAAGAGGGGAGGTAGATGTAAACACCTCGCTTCTACAAGTCCACTTCGGTAGGATTAATGCCTTGTGTAACCTTTGTTATTAGCCGTAACAGCACCCCATGTGGTGTGGGATATAACTTTCAACAAATCTAAGAAAGTTACGCGCTAGTTCTTTACAGAGTAGCCGAGAAAGATACCCCAGAGTCAATCACTCAAATAATCCAATGTTTATTTATGCACACGTCTGCGTCTGAATGGAAGCTTCTTGGAGGATAGAAATGGACACTGGGGAATTTCGTTGTAATAAACTTCATATCACGCATTCCAGCCCATTTTACAATTATATTAACCCTAAGTTGCAGCTATCACACTGGCACTAGCAGCCATGAAGTAATGCCTGCGATAATAATATTAAGAGGATAATGCTATAAGACTACCATGTGAACTTCCAATTGATATTTCATCCTTGATGATATTGATTATTTGTATTTAAAATATCTGAAGTTTCAAAGAAAAAAAAAAAACTTCAAAAAAAGATGGTTAAAAAAAGACGTAAGTCCAATAGTTATCAAGGTCTACTAAAATGCCAGATCTCCACACAGTGTTGACATTGTTTTTTATTTTTCAAAAGACTGACACAATGCTTATCAGAAACTTGAGGTCGCCTACTCACTGAAGAACGGAACAGACCAGCAAATTTCCTTAAGATTACGAAGACCTTTCGAACATCCAAGGAAGCTAAAGTGGGAACACACGAGGTATCTTTTAGCCAGCTTTTCTTTGCAGAAGTGATGTGTGTTTGCTCAATGAAAATGAAACAGAAAAGACTGAGACTATTAAGGAGAAATATTTAAAAATCATACGCAGCATAAGAACTGAAAGGGGGAAAAACACTTAGATTATTTGTAAAAGTGGACGATAAGCGTCGGTGAAAGGATAGTTTAGTGTTTAACAATACTGCAGTCATGGAGAAGGAACGGAGGAGAAAAATCGTTGATACGAGTAAAATTAGGCAGTGTTAACAAGAAAATGGAGAGGCAAACCTTCATAAAGCCGGGTAGTTGAAGCCAAAGAGGCAATGGAGAGAAAGGGCTACGATGTCCAGAGAGTGCGAGCAAGATAGAATTGAACGGCACAGTCCTGATGGGTTCGAGCTATAGTTGATAAGCCTTCTGTGAAGCGTCTAGGCCACGATCCAAAAGCCAAAGTATGAATCGGTTATCGATTTTCTCTGAAGCCATTTCCTGAGAAAGTTAAGAGTGTAATGCTGAAAATCCTCCACCATCTCCACTCTCTCTCTCTCTTTAAATAGTGTATGGAAGAGAGAGAGAGAGAGAGAGAGAGAGAGAGAATATTCCATAGTAAGAAATTCCGCAGCCCCGTCAACTTTATCCCAGGAAGTGTCTGTAATAGGCCTTTCATCATCTAGACAATGTTATAATCTAATCCAAGCGGGCTCCTTCCCACGATGACCGCAGCCTGCCGCAAAAGACCATCCAATATTTTTCCCGCAGAAGAACTTTCCTTTCCAAGATATTATGTTCCAAACCTCCGTTGCAGGTCCGTCTTCTTCTGCTTATTGAATTTCCTCGGGGCATCCTTGCTCCGTCCCAAAGTACCCTGCTGTTCCTTTTATAAATCGCAAACTCCAATTACGGACTGCTGTTATTTCCTGTCGTAGCGCCAACCGTGTTTCCCTCCACAGAATTTATACGCTCTGTGTAACGTCCTTATTATAGATACAAGACTGATTGCCCCTCGCCACATTTCTCATGCGTGTGTGTGTGTGCGTGTGTATATGTATGTATTGCATTTATGTATGTATATGGATATATTTACAAACCCATATAATATACACTTACAATACTATTACGCATATATAAACACATACAGTACACATACAATATATATAATAAATACTTTTATATACATATATGATGTACATATGTATACATAAACATATAGACTATAAAGTTTATTATATACCAACATATATAATATTAATATATATATATATATATTTATTATATTATATATTAATTACTTACATACAGAAACAACATATATATATATATATATATATACAGTTATATATATAATATATATAATATATATGATAATATAATATTGAGATATATATTAATATATATATATCTATATACTATATATATATATATACAATATATATATATATACAATATACTATATATATACATACAGATAGACAAAACAAAGATAAATATATATATATATAGAGTACAGACATGTATATATACGAATATTATTATATAATTATTATATATCTATTATATATAATATAATATTATAGATTGTATATATATAGTAGACAATATATATATAGATATACTAATATTGAATATATATACAATATATATTATATATAGATATATATTATATATAATAGTATATATAAAGTATATATATATATATATATATTATAATATTTGGTACCATATATATATATATATCTATATATATTGTATACTATATATATACATATATATATATATATCATAGTATATAATATATATATATATATATATAATATATATATATATATTACACACACAAAAACACACACATATATAGTATATACAAACATAAACTATTATATAGTATATGTATATAACAAATATATATATAATTATATACTATAGTATGTACCTATCAAACTCATTTTTCCCATATGAGGAAGAAATGGAATGGCATATGTGATTTGGGCATAATGCCAAGCTCTGGGACCCACAGTCATTCAGCGCTATGATGACAATGAATGAAAATGGAAATGATATCAACAATGAGTTTAATGAAAATGATATAAAAAGTGAGTTTAAAATAGAAACCCTAAATATCAATGTTTAAAACGGTAAAATCGAGAAATATGATTTCTAATGGAATGAAGAACTGCCATAAATAAGATAAAAAAATTATATCTATATAAAATTACAATCTTATTTTTATAAAAACCGCAAGCCTTTAAAAAACTCAAATAGCGCGCCTACATCATCAGTGTTGACTCCTAAAAGTTCAGTTATGGGTTTACCATCTAGATGGTACATCCGCCTCTCATTTACATAACTGGTGCAGTGAACCAGAATGTGCTCAACTGTGTATGGAGGAGGAGGAGGAGGAGGAGGCAGACGGTGGTATCCATTTACAGTTGGGTCGACTGGTGGGAGGTATGCCAGGAGTGATATACAGACCTAAAGTACGTGAGACCGAGGACTAGAGTACTCAGCCCCACATTTTTAATAAAGAAAACAGATGGATATTTCAAGAATAAGACCCTTCACGCATATATATATATATATATATATATATATATATATATATATATATATATGTGTATATGTATAGTATATGTATATATATATATTATATATATATGGATATATATATATATATATATATGTATACTGAATAATATATATATATATAATGTATATAAATATATATTATAATAATTAATATAAGATAATTATACACATATATATATAATATATAATATATATATATATATATATATATATATATATATATATATATATATATATATATTATATATATGCGTGGGGTCTCATTCGTGAAATGTCCATCTGTTCTGTTTATTGTCAACATCTGAAAGCAGAGAATAACGTTTTCTAAAGGCAAATGACTTTAAAACCTAGATTAGAACCGACATGGTTAATTATCCGCATTGCCTTTTCTTTCCTTTTGTTTTTCTCCTGTTCAATTATCTACTCGCGAATTAGTCGTTGTATCTCATTTACCCCATTAATCTGTTGGGTGTTCCTCTCTTCTCTCCCCAAAACCAATTATTTTCTTTCTTACATTTTTTCTTCTTTCTCCATAGTCCACTTAAATCTCCCCTTCCTATCGATGCCTGCAATACACCACGCCCATTCACTTTATCTCTCTCTCTCTCTCTCTCTCTCTCTCTCTCTCTCTCTCTCTCTCTCTCTCTCTCTCTCATTCCAATTGTTGTTGCCTCTGTTGGCCACGATAAAATTGGCAATTCGGTTATAGCATCTGGGAGTAGGGACTCACACCACTTGAATATTGATGAGGGGTTTGCTTCTCTGCTTGTGTGTGTGTATGTGTGCGCGCGCACGCGCGTCTCTGTGTCTGTGTATGCGTACGTGTGTGTGTGTGAGTGTGGGTGCAGATAGCTGTCAACAAAGGTTTACACAAGACATAGAGCACTCAGCGATAGTATAGCAGTTCCAAACAGATGAATGAATCCCTCGAGACTTAACTGGCATTGTGTTGTGCCACCGAGTGAAGGAATGTTATCATTTCATTCCGCAAAACGGCAGTCAGCTCATTATCAGAAAAGAATGTGGTAAATGAGTGCATTAAAGATAAGAGGGAGAGAAATCCGAGGCTCAATAACCTTTCTTGGCCGAACAAAGCCAATAAGTCAACAGCAATGAGAGGATAAGGATCGTAAACCATTTCACAACTCCAATGTTTATTAATGGCTCCAAGCACAAGAAGATTATGAGGATGGAGATTGGATTGCAACATCTTCAAAGTCTTTCTTCTCACTCTATCAAACAGGAGAGAGAGAGAGAGAGAGAGAGAGAGAGAGAGAGAGAGAGAGAGAGAGAGAGAGAGAGAGAATTGCGCCACACTGGAATAGCATTTTCGTCTAATAAATTAAAGACAATGTACCTTCTCACTATCGCATATCGTTGTTGGCTGTAAATGGTTTCCAGATATGATTAAATCTCATTTAATGTTTCGGAGGCACATCAAAAGGGTTAATTTCTCAGTCTACAGTCTCTGTATCTTTATTTTTCTTTTTTAACATTTTAGGACAAAAGAGACTCTTAGGTTAAAGGAAGAAAAACGTACCTAATTGATAATGAAGCAAGCAATACCAGTCGGTAACTTCTATATCTTAGAAATAATCCCCTTTATTGTAAGATACGTTCGTTCATCAGAGCAAAATCGTCGCTGTAGGTGTCAGTCTCTTTACCGAGAAATATAGTTCCCGACGCCAAACTTCCTCAGCCCTAGTAAATATCAATCAATAAATAAATTGATAAAAAAAGAAACAAAAAAGTACCGGGGAATGAGTCCTAAATGAGTGCCAGGGCCAGATATATCTAGTCAGTGGCACTCATAAGATTTTCACAACACTCGCTGATTCATTCAGTCGAGTATGCGCAGCTAACTGAAATTTCATCCGCCATGTTTTTAGCGTATAATTAATGATGTCGGAGCTTCTTAATATTATTCATGGTTAGACAATAATGCCTTTTTTATCATTCAAATTACCTCTTCGTTGCCCAAAATTCCCCTCTAGAAAAATTTAGTTCTAACTAGAGTGCGCTGACACTATTCTTAGAGGCACTATGCCAACTATCTAAAGTATTCTGGAATCAATATCAACGCTCTAAGGTTG
The DNA here is from genome assembly GCF_015104395.2 of Macrobrachium nipponense. Classification (NCBI taxonomy): domain Eukaryota; kingdom Metazoa; phylum Arthropoda; class Malacostraca; order Decapoda; family Palaemonidae; genus Macrobrachium; species Macrobrachium nipponense. The sequence goes on along the minus strand of NC_061110.1, from coordinate 49,769,802 downwards.
CTGTGATACCGTGCCCATTTCAGTCTCTTAATTTGCAAATGCTTCGAAGTGTTTGGCGGATACGGGTGCAAACTTATGTTAGCTCAGATACGAAGATACTTGCGCTTGCAAGTTGATTCTGGAGGAACCCTCACACAGCGGAACTTACACTTTGAAATTGGAATCCTGATCTTCGTGACCGAATCTTAAAATTTTTGAAGCCATTTACCCATTACTGGCACCAAACAACACTTTTCCACATCTATCCTCGTGTTATTTCAGCTGCAAACCAGCGAACACAGATATCGTATGTTGCCGAAGACCTTGCTTGCCAACATAAATGGTTCCAAACCATTCGTGTCCAGCCTCCACTTTTCTGTAAATAGCCCAGAAAAATTCCTTAATCCATGCCTCCTAAACTCGTGGAACTGAGAATCAAGTTTCCAGTTCAGTTCTCGATACTATAATAAATATGTATTATTCGTATTTTCATAAATCATCATCTGGTGCTCCTTCCTTTTTGGTATTCTTATACATTTCATGTTGCTTTAGAAATACTGTAACGATAAAGTTCTATACTTATAAGTGCAAATACTCAAAATTAAATTGACATTTAATTATAAATTAATTCAATATTAGTTTGGTCTTTTGTTTTAAAATATGATTCCATTTTTATTCTTTCGCTCTGTATTTAGACATCTCGACTTAGAATGGATTATCTTTTCACTGTTCTCTTCTGTAGGTGCCAAATGTCGCAACCTAGACCGAGGCAGATTAACTTTGTTTTGAAGCCATAAAGGTCACATGAAATTATCATGTTACTGACAGAATGGCGACTCAACAAAAGCCGTAAAATCAACGAAGGCCTCAAACATACCATGGGTGAAGCAGATTATCACAAGACACCTACTGAGGTCTCTCCAAGTGTCAAGATTCTACTGGCGACAATTTCGGAGAAGAGCCGGCCATCGCATATCCACTTCCATTGCAGACGGTTATATCAAACGTCTATAATGTTACAGATCAGCGGAACAAAGTTGGCTACGGACGAAGGTCTAGATCATTTTGCAGGCGAGTTTCCGTTCTACCTGTGAAATTGTCCGTGGACTGACTTCTTAAAACCTTTGAAGAGATGGGATATAGCCTTAATCTTTCTATCCATATATTTTTCAGATTTGGATATTCATAAATTCATACTTTAATGATGGGTATATAATATACAAAATGTAATACCCAAAGACTTCATAATTTTATAGATACAGATTGTGCATATAAAGAATATTGGAGGGTTTAAAAGGCTTAACTATTTATCGAGCTTTGGAAGCTTTAATCAGCTGAGGATGTCCTTCTCCTGTCTTGTCATCCTAACCCTATTCTTTCAAAATTTGCATTTCGCTCTCAGGATGTTAAGAAAATTCTAGATAATCTTGACAGCTGGGGTGGCTTCTTCTCTTTGTTCCTTAAAAAGGTTTTTAGTGTGTTGTCTCCCAAGAACAGTGGGTTATGTAGATTTTCATGTCGACGTAGTATCTTTGCCGAAGAGCGCCAGCTTAGTAATGCAGTGTCTGTCCCGAGTGGCATACCTGCAGACTGCAGTAACTACAGAATAGAAATTCTCCCTGTGGTCTCCAAAGTTGCTGAAAAACTTATTTTCAAGTCGCTATATAAGTATGAGGAATCTAAAGGATTGTTAGCTGATAGTCAATATACATATTCGAAGCAGCCAGGTACCTGCAATGCTCTCTTAGACTAGACTTGCCATTTACAAAAGAACCTTGATCAGGGTTTTCAGTTCAGAGTCATTCAGATAGATTTTAGTTTGTTTGTTTGTATGGTGTTTTTTCGTTGCATGGAACCAATGGTTATTCAACAACAGGACCAACGGCTTTACGTGACTTCAGAACCACGTCGAGAGTGAACTTCTATCACCAGAAATACACAGCTCTGACCCCTCAATGGAATGCCCGAGAATTGAATTTGCAGGCCAAGACCAAAGCGACCACGCCACTGAGGCGCCGATAGATTTTACTGGTGCTTTCGATTTAGTACATCACAAGGCACTTTTTTTTTTTATAAACTTTATTATCTTGGAGTGGGTGGAGATGTTTTAGGATCACTTCAAGATTTCCTTATAGATAGGCAGCAGCGAGTTGCTGTTGATGCGATCTTCAGCACACCAAGATCTATTGCGTCCGGAGTTCCACAGGGTAGTTAGTGTTCTTGGTTTTCTAGAGTAAACACCTGACGTGGTTGTTGGCCTGGATAACAAGATTGTTCAATATTCCAATGATGCAACACTTCTGGGTGCACTCAAGTCTCCACTTATGAGGAATGGAAATCCTCTCAGTCTCAATCGAGACTTGGACTGGAACAGTGAATGCGAAGTGGTGTGGTATGAGGCTGAACTCCAGTAAAATGAAAACTGTTGATTAGCAGATCTTCTACAGATTTTCCATCCCATCCTCCCACTCAGGTGGACGGGACTTTACTGAATGAGTCTGAAGTGTTAACTATTCTAGGTGTAACTTTTGACTTAAATCTGACTTAGTAGAAACATCTAATGAAAGTTCTAGCAAATGCAGAACGAAAGTTATGCATTGTTCGTAAGGCCCCATTTATAACAATGCAACCTGTTTTAGGTTAGTCGTGCTTCATTGACTAGATGTCTACTTCCGTCAGAGATTTATCTATTTTAGATAAGAACGGTTCGTGCTGGTAGGTCTCCTAATATTAGCAGTTCTGATTTGGACCATCGACATGTGGTCCCTTGTTTGTCACTTTTTCATAAGTTGTATTTCAACAGATATCTTTCACAGTAACAATTGATCCGTGATACCCTTCTCCTGCCGTGAGCAGATTCGCTGAACAGCAGCCCAGATATGTATAAATGTGCCAAGCTGTCGAACTTCTCAGTTCCAGAGGCCATTTACTCCCCACACCGTTAGACTGTGGAACACCCTCACGAAGTTCAAGCGAAGATGAAATGCAATTCAACTTGTAATTGGATATTTTACTTACATTTGTATTTATTTTTAATTTGTTAAGTTATCTCTTTTTCTAATAACTGATCTCTTTCTGTATTTCCTATTATTTTCTGTTACTTCTTCCCTTCTTCCGAATGAACACCATATTCTTGGAAGCTTGAATTTTAAGTCTATGGTCCCTGTGGGCTTGTTTCATATGAAAACGTTCATCTTGTGAATAATAATAATAATAATAATAATAATAATAATAATAATAATAATATACCATCAGCACAAGGAGAGCAGGTTACTTGTCAAAATTCCAGCTGAGGTAGCTTAGCCCGGGCAGTTAAGCAATGCACATGGCATGGTGCGTTGCTGCTACATTCGTATTGTGACTATTAACTAATAATGGAGTGAAAACCCCATTTTGAAAAGCTCCCACAACAAAGAAATAGGTGGAGTCCATGTAATTTACACAGCTTTCATGATGCTGGCTGGTATTCCTGAGCATTCAGTGGCCAATACGATGAAAGCTGTGTAAATTACATGGACTCCACCTATCCCCTTGTTGTAGGAGCTTTCAAAATGGGGTTGTGCTAAATCTTAACACACTTTTCACTGTTATTTTTACATTATAAAATTAACTGTTTCCCCTATTATTAGCAATAGTCACAACAATTATCGTGGCATTTGTTAACACATCGCCATCACTGTTATCAAGGCTTTGGTGCCATTAAGAGATTTTGCAGTGACAGTAGTCTCTTCCTTCCCTAAAGGACCTGTTGCTTTGGATTATTTTCAGAAAGATGAACTAAGAATCATGTCCATCTGTCATAATTGGGACCTTTTTCTATGAATTTTACTTAGATCTCGTTGCCTGTTTTTTTATCTGTGAAATTTAACAATAGAGTCGGCGAATTTTTTGCAATTTCCACACTGCTCGGAGCTTGCTTTCAATGTTCGCTTGTGGCAACATTCAACGCTCCACAGCTGAAGAGACTTAACCCCTTTTACCAAAAGGTGATGAGCGTTCACTCATGTGGCGTATAGTTACAGATGCTTCAATAACTTGACCAGTAGGGAAGTGTAACAGTACCACACAATCGACACCACTTGGTGATTTAATATATATTGCTATTCTCTGATTTTCCAAGACTAGTAAAGCCAATCTAGTTGATTCTTCACAGCACTTGAGTTGGTGTTGATCACATCAACCACGTTGAAGACAACAGTTGTGGTGAGAGGCTGATTATTCTTGTTCTTTGCCTTGATATACCTTTATGCGGCAGGGATATCCATTATTACCACGAAAGCACCATATTTCATAATTGAAGTGGTTTGGCTTCACTACAAAGAACATCTTTGCATTATGACGGCCATAGTATGGCATCGGTGATTCTGCTTGCTGATTTTAATTGCCTGCAATATGTACGTCCAAGGATTCTGATTTTACTTATACTGTACACCCACAGACTTACTTTTCGCTAGGTCTACCGTCTCCCTGCTTTATATCTTTCTCCAAAACAATTGAAGGATTACAAAGCGGCGAGGAATTCCCCATGAAGCATCGGTAAGTCCACTACTGTAAGTGTTTTTCTTCGGGTGCCTCTGACAGATACAAGAAATGCATAACATTGGAAAGAAGATAATGCTGAAGCATCACATTCGGTTGACAGGAACAGTATCATGATTTAAGAAACATGGTAAGTTATTAGTGGTACTGGTTTGTCAACAATGAAGCATCAATAATGTTGAATAGCAAATAATGTATTAGACATCAATGTTCTGTAAGACATATTTTATGAACTGATATAAGTCTTTAGAAATACCTAGCAATATAGGATTTATAAGTGTAAATTTATATAAATATGCGGCACAGACAAAATTTTACACACAAAAACTTTGAGATACGAACGGGCAAACTAAGAGCAGTATCGAACAAGCAGAGGTAAACGAGAATGTGCAATAACATAAAAGTACAGGTCAAAAATAAGCAACACTTCTGTTACGTCAAGCACCTGACGGTTCTCCTAAATTAGAAATAAAAGCGCAATAACGATCCAGCCTCACTGCAGCGTAAGCAGTTCTCAATCGACCATAGAAATCACAGCTATACAATTTGCTTCATTGCTAATCAATAGCGAAATCAAATTCAAAAATTTTCGAATTTTAACAATAAAATGAAAGATCGACAAAATCCTACCCACGGCACCATACACACACACACACACACACAAACATTTTTAAAATCTATTGATGAAGATCTTTACACCCTTGAACACTACAGCAATAGTCAGCATTCTTTATCTTTTAACCAGAGCAGTTGTCCAGTGATCAGGTATTTACAGGCTTCTTTTCAGTTAAAAAACAAAAGAAGAAGTTTCTCTGCCAAGGGTGGCGCACGCGCGCTAATACATACACATACATACATACATATATACATATGTATAAAATATATATATATATATAATATATTATATATATATATATATATATATATATATATATATAATTTACCATTCATCCAACAAAATCCTAGATTATCCGGATGGTCTCTTTCTTTATTTCCCTTCAACAATCAAGCATCTGGTGTTATTGCTCATTTTATTCACCTTTCACCTTCTTCTAAATTGGGTCTCAGTTGAACCCCGACGATGAGGGAATAAACAATCTCGCGGAAACGCTTGGTACTGATCTTCTAACTACTATTTTCCAATGGTTTTCATATATATATATATATATATATATATATATATATATATATATATGCGCCCCACCTTCCCCAATATAGATATATATATATATATTATACTATATATATATATATACTATATATATATATATATATTGGGGAAGGTGGGGCAAAATGGCACACTTAAGGTTTGAGTCCAATTTCTGGAAAAAACCTTTTGCAATATATCTAAAGACTGTTATTTTTGTTATCATCTTTGTTCATCAATAAACAAAATAAACTCTCTTTGGAAGATATATTTTTCATACTTTACCCAAGAAAATTGACAAAAGAGAATAGACCCTGGTGGGCCATTATGTACACTGGTTAGGACAAAATGGCCCAGGCATATGGGGCAAAATGGCCCCTCATGAATGAACACTTATTGACACATCTCAATCTGTGTTTCACATAGAAATGTACCAGTAAATGCACTCAATACAAAAATGAAATCAATATTCAGCATACAACTTAAAATTGTTAAGTTCTCATAACTCTAGAAAGTAAATGGTCTTTGGCTAAATATCACTAAAAATAATAATCTCTTATCATTTTACTTACCAGTGATAAGTGACGTTGCCTTGCATGGAAAGTGATTATTGTTCATATAAAAGAAATATAAAACATATTGTCCTTTTATATGTCCAAAGAAATGGTAGCTTATTATCAGCAAAAATTAATACCTAATTAAATATAGACCTATGCACAAAATTTGCTGCTGAATTCATAATCATCTTCATCTACACCTGCACATGCGTCATGAGCCAAGTATTTACAATCACCTCTCTTACTGTATTTTTCAGTATTATAAACAGAATGTCTCGTCATCATCCTCGGACTCACTTGATTCACGTTGAGTGACAGTTGATGCATTAAGACACAACCTGAAACCTTTTTTATTTTCTGATGTGCTTTGCGACTCTTATGTTTAACTGCTACTGGCATTTTTGTTTTCTTTTTATCCTTCTCAATTAATTTTTCCTGAAGCATCTTCTTGTATGGGCTTGATGTAATATGTTCCGACACAGTCTTTCTTAGTTTACGCTTTGCAATAACTCGATCGGCTTTAGGAGGAGGACTTATTTCAAATGGAGAAATAAAACCAGAAGCGCTAGCAGTGGGTGGGTCCGGGTCTTTATGAGGAGTAGGCCTAGCTACTGGGGTATCATAAGGAATCTAACTTCATCAAATGATAGGAGTTCCTGAATATATCATTAATAAAGTTTGAGTAGCAAGTACTGTATTTACTTACAAATTAAATACATTTTGTTGGTATTTGTAGCTAGAAATTTAGCTGAGTAAATAAATAAAAAAATAAGTGTAATAAGAACAAAAAATTAATATTGGAAGTCTCTGTAAGAAAACAGAAAATTTTAAAGAACATTATAGGATACAATAAATAGCAGAGGCTATTTTGAATGTAATAATTAATATAAATGTAAAATCTTTGCCTGTATTGTATCTTAGGGTAAAATGGACCAGTGTGCCATTTTACCCCAGGCACAAATGTGTGGTTTTGCCCCCATGGCAATAAATATGTTGACAACAACCTCACCAGACTGCAGGGGCTAGAAGTATAGTTTTCTCTAGTCAGCCTTATTCACAAGATAATATTAAAGACTTGTGCAATGTTGCATTGGATTATAAGTCACAGTGTTCCTACTAACGCGATTTTATCCGACCCCTTCCAGTAGATCAGGAGGTGGTGAAAATTTCAGGGGAATTTTGCACATAAACAAAACATGGCTTTCAACTAGTAATTATATGTTAAAGCTGACTGAGAAACCAAAGATTTAGTACATACACATCCCATGAGTTGGCAGCACCAAGAAACCAAGAAACCGGGTGGTGTCCATATTACCCACTTGTGCCGTTTTGCCCCACCTTCCCCTATATATATTATATATATATATATATATATATATATATATATATATATATATATATACTCCAAATTTGGAGTGTATATATATATATATATATATATATATATATATAACATACAATATATATATATATATATATATATATATATACTATATATATATATATATATATATATATATATATATATATGTATATTATTTACGCCTGACGCAAAGGCTTCTCTGTGGAATTCCGACAATCATGCCTTTCCGTTGCTTTGTCTCTGACAAGCCTCGGATCATCTCCAGCCCTCCTCCTCGTAGCATTCATCCTTGTAAGTCTGCATCTTCCAACTCTTCTGACGTCCTTATTAGCCCAGCTGATAGTATTACACAATATTCTTCAAGGCCTTGTGTGAGGATCACGTCCAAGCCATCTCCATCTCAAAACGGAATCTTCACCATCTGCCCAAAGTTCCAAAATGTTTTTCTCACTGGCGTCTGCCAAATTTTGGAGTATATATAATATATATATATATAATATATATATATATATATATATATATATATACACATGTATATATATATATATATATATATATATAGTTAATATATAGGTGTATATACATATATATATATACATATATATATATATATATATAATATATATATATATATATATACACACATATATAAATATATATATATATATATATATATATATATATATATATATATATATATAGTGATTCTCACTGGCGTCTGTCAAACGTTTCAGTTAAACTCGGCATTGCATTTATATATATATATATATATATATATATATATATATATATATATATATAATATATATATATATATATATATATATAATATATATATATATATCATATATATATATATATATATATATATATATATATATATATATATATATCTAGGAGGTGAAAAAGAGGGGGAATGGCTAATAATATGTTTAAAGTGTCATATATGATAGTAAAGTCACAGCTCTCCTCGCCTAGAGACAAGAGGTGGTACACTGCAAGTTCACTTGGAGAAAAAGGTATTTGCTGAACAAGCAACTTGACTCGGAGATCGTTCCCCCGTTTGTGAGGCATGTACATTCGTTTGTACGCGTATTACAGGCCTACTAGTTCAGGGTACTTGTGGAAGACGCATTCTTTGTGCGAACGAGATTAGGTCAAGTGGTTGCTCCGAGTGTCGGGAGAAAATGCCCATCGAAAAGGTAGGACACATTCTATAAAAACTGAAAAAAACTGTTACCTTTTGGAAAAAGAGAGAGAAGTGTGAAAATACTCTCTTTACATAAATACTTTGAAAGACTGACGTGGGGATGTCTATATACCTATTATCTTTATTACAGATGGGTCCGACTTTTATGGTTGATTAGAAATGGGATAATCTAACCTGACTAATACGAGACAATCAATAAGACACTTTTGGGTTTGGGAGTGTAACCTTAGTGAAGGGGGTAGAATGTTATCTTACTGGTTTCTTTATGGGTAGATTTGGGTGTTTATGCCATTATGACTTGTTAATCATTTTGTTCTTTGTTATAACCAATTGCTTTGGGAAATAAATAGTATTTTTTATATTTACGCAGTCTTAATAAGCCTCGTGACATCTTACAGACAGGGCACCGTTGGCAACAGGTTAGAGTTCCCAGTTTGTGTAGTTTACGGGA
>NC_061110.1:49753056-49755556 GCF_015104395.2 Macrobrachium nipponense | reverse complement strand
GTAACACATTCTCCTCCCTCTCTCTCTCTCTCTCTCTCTCTCTCTCTCGACTTGCAACCTCTCTCTCTCTCCATTTCAATAGGTCATCAAATCAGAGTCGGAACTACAAAAATATATGTTTATTCAAAGTAATCAACTTATTGAATAACTCGGATTCTTACAGGATAATTAAATGGAATGATAACTCAAGTTCAGATAACACAAATAACCCCTGGTATTTTAATAGTCTTAATCAGTAATTAGTCACACCATTTATCCTTTCTCCAAAATATAGTTCCCTCCACACAGTCCCCCTCATTAGGACACAGTCCCCCTCACTAGATCTGCCTGTTTAAAAGAACAGGAGAGACACACTGATTAGCACACACAGTTGCAAAGACAAAATCAAAAGATTAAATGAAATGGAACATCTTTACAAAATATCAAAAATAGAGGCAAGCCATATCTTTGGCTAAAGCACAGTAACTCTTACCCATCTCCAGCCCAGAATCTCACACTCTCAAAAGGAAACACTTTGGCATACGCCATCGTGGCTCTGCCTTTCTCGCACAGACCTCCCGTAAGTCTCTCTATGCCATTATGAACGGACATAGCTCATTTCTACATATGAACTCACACTCAAAAGTTCGGAACGCACATGCCCCAGGTAACTGGTTGCAGCCAGTTTTCAAAGGCACCTTGGACAAGCTCTCATGGCACTGATTTGCTTAGGTAAGGGCTCAATGTCACACCATCCCAAAAAAGAGTCATCAGCATTCTTAAGCTGTCGCTCGGACCACTCTGTATCTAAGGAAGTTGAAAATGATGAGTCTATACATTCATTACCCATATATATATATATATATATATATATATATATATATATATATATATATATATATATATGTGTGTATAACTGAATCATGAAAGTTAGGAATGTGATAAATCCATAAAATAAAGATATATTCCATGAAGGAAAATAAACGACGGAGTATCCGCGAGACCTTTCGATGTTTAAATGTCCTTTTCTAAGCAGAAACTGACATACATGAGGAAAAAGACACTACAAGAAGATTCGTATAACTGACAGATAGGGATTATAAAGAGGTTGTAGCCTACAGAATCCGACACACCTGGAAGATGAGTAACCTTCCCAAACAAGCATAAACAATGGGTGCAATTAAAAGTTTAAGACAATCATCTCAGATACAAGGACAATACAATTAAAGGATTATAGGTGACAGCTATTCAGAACTTTGGTAAACAAAACCATATTTACAATACATATCCACAATACATGTTAGACATACATTACAACGAAGATAACTCTAAGGCAACTAATTTTTATTTAAGTCTGTAATTATACCTTTGAGGTCATTATTAAACATGTTACAAATACAAGGGTCTAAATGAAAAAGGCCATGACTAACATTGAAATTACAATGAAAAGTAAGCTATATTAAAGCAGATTCTAAAAGATTTCGTGATAAGACATCTCATGACCTTGCAATTACTGAACTACCAACCCAATTTATTCGGTGGTTGTTTTCACTTAAATGAATGAATATTGCATTAGATGTTTGCCCAGTTTTTACAGAATATTTATGCTGGCTTAGTCTTACTTCTAGGCCCTTGCTAGACTGTCCGAGATAAAATGAGGGACAATCCATACATGGAATTTTATATATAATGGCCTGAGAAGAAATGAACATAACTTATGTTCATTTCTTCTCAGGCCACCATCTTAACATAAAAATATAAATTTTTTCTTCTATGTTTTTACGAGCATTGCGCATTGTCAGTCCACAATATTTGGATCAAGAAATTGAATACATAAGAAAAATAGGGAAAGATTTATGATATCCTTCACATATATTAGATAATTGTTATAATAAAGCCCACAAAAAGTTTTATAGTTTAAGTAACACGCAGCAAGAAAATTCTAAGAACATTCTCAGTTTGTCTTATTTTAACGGATTTGAAACCATTAAATCATTGTTATAAGCTTTTAATTTCAACCTTGTTTTTTCCTATAATAACACACTAAAAGGAATGTTAATAAAAAATGGCCCCAGAGAAAGCAACAACATAATATATAAAATTCCATGTATGGATTGTCCCTCATTTTATCTTGGACAGTCTAGCAAGGGCCTAGAAGTAAGACTAAGCCAGCATAAATATTCTGTAAAAACTGGGCAAACATCTAATGCAATATTCATTGATTTAAGTGAAAACAACCACCGAATAAAATGGGTTGGTAGTTTAGTAATTGCAAGGTCAAGAGATGTCTTATCACGAAATCTTTTAGAATCTGCTTTAATACAACTTACTTTTCATTGTAATTTCAATGTTAGTCATGGCCTTTTTCATTTAGACCCTTTTATTTGTAACATGTTTAAGAATGACCTCAAAGATATAATTACAGACTTAAATAAAAATTAGTTGCCTTAGAGTTATCTTCGTTGTAATGTATGTCTAACATGTATTGTGAATATGTATTGTGAATATGGTTTTGTTTACC
>NC_061110.1:49738056-49748056 GCF_015104395.2 Macrobrachium nipponense | reverse complement strand
GTCTTGTGAAATTTTCCTTTTAACCTAAGCGGCACTCTTTTGTCACAAAGAACTCCCGAGGCCGCTCTCCAGTTGTTCCAGCCTGCCTGTACCCGATGTTTTACTTCTTCTTCCATACTTCCTCCAGCGTTAACAAAAGATCCCAAATACTTAAACTTATCAACTCTCCTTATTTGCTCTCCACCAAGCTGAATACTTTCTCTATCATCCCCCTCATTGGTGGTACACATATATTCTGTCTTGGATCTACTTATTCTCATTCCTCTGTCCTCCAGTACATGTCTCCATCTTTCCAATTTCACTTCCAGATCTTCCCTGCTCTCTGCACACAGAACAATATCATCTGCATACAATATGTTCCATGGTACTGTCTCCCTTACTTCCTCTATTATAACATCCATCCACTATGTTAAAGATAAATGGGCTCAGAGCCGACCCCTGGTGTAATCCTACTCTCACCTCAAAACCTTCTGTCTCCCCAACACTGCTCCTAACTCTGGTAAATACATTCCGGTACATCTCTTGTATCAATCGCACATACTCTCTGGCACCATCTTCTCCCTCAGGCTCCTCATACCTCTTGTCTCGGGACTCTGTCATAAGCCTTTTCAAGGTCAATGAATACCATATGTAGGTCCCTTTGTCTTTCCCGAATTTCTCCATTATTTGCCTCAGACAAAATATACCATCTGTTGTTCCCCTTCCCTTCCTAAATCCCATCTGCTCTTTACCTATTTGTACTTCTTCTCTCAGTCTAGCATCTATCATCCTTTCCAGTATCTTCAAAGTGTGGGACATCAATTTAATGCCCCTATAATTACCACACTCTTGGACATCGCCTTTCCCTTTAAAAATTGGGATCAATATACTCCCACGCCACTCATTTGGTATCTTTTCCTGTTCAAGGATCTTTATCATAAGATCGTACAGTATATCCACTCCTTCCTTCATATCCTAATGCTTTCCATGCCTCCACCGGGATCATGTCTGGTCCGGGTTTGCCTTCCCATTCTTCATCTTCTTCAGTGCGTTTAGTACCTCTTGCCTAGAAAACCTCATTACCATGCCAATGTTCACTTGCCCATCCTCTCTTATTAGTCTATTATTTTCTTCATTTAACAACTGTTCGAAATATTCTTTCCATCTCTTCACAATGTCTTCCTCCTTTCTAAGCACTACACCCTCTTGATCCTTTATTTGTTTGATATGTGTTATCTTTGGTGCTCTTATTTCTAGCCTTTGATAGCTTCACCTTTTACTTCATAAATATATATATATTATATATATAATAATATATATATATATATATATATATATATATGTATACAGCCACTGTGGAGGGTAAACTGTTGAGAGCAATAAAAAAATGTTATGAGGGAAATGAAGCATATGATATGATTTGTAGGTGGAAATGATTTGACGCAAAGCTGATGATGGGACAAGGAGGTGTTGTGTCTCCATTTCAGTTTAACATCTTTATGGATGGAGTCATTTAAAAAGTCAGAGAAGAGGCAGTGGATGCAGGTTCAAGATTGTGGGATATGAAAATAGGTTGTGAATGTAGGTAAGTTTTCAGACCAGAAAATTTACAGTGTACTTGAGCACGATTAAGCTGATGAGGATTAATGTAAGCCAAAAAGATGGAGCAATTCATTTTAACAAGAGTAGCTTAATAAAAACAACATTTTTACAAAGGTAGCTGAGAGTTACATAATGACACGGTGAAAGAAGATTCGAGTAACATAAGAACTGAAATAAGGATGATAGCACGATGGGTACTGAAGGGACTGTCAAGTGGTAGCCAATGAAGTAAAAGGTGGAAGCTGAAGAGACGATTCATTGCATAGCAAAAATAAATAAATAAATAAATTAAAATAAAAGGAAGAGAGATGTGGAATTTCCAGAAGTGGTAGTAAGACGAGTAGTATAGAAAGGGTGGATCAAGTGTTCTCAGATGGTTGTTCATGTGGAAAGAATGGAGGATAATTGAGGGTGAGAAGAGTTCACAATTTTAAAGCAATGGGAGGAATTAAGAAAGGAAGATCTAGAAAATGCTGTGAAAGAATTACTGGAAATTAAAAGCTTTAACATTAATGAAGCAGGAGATTGTGAGCAAGATATATTTGAAATGCGCAGCGAAAGTTGGGGTTTCGACAGAGTCCTAGCAGGTAATCGTTGCAACTACTTTATGAATGAGGCCGTGATCGTTGTGTTTGCTTTCGTCTTAGCTACTATTGGGAAGGGCTTCATTCGTGAATTGAATCGGATATTAATATATTATATAATATATAATATGACATATATATTATTTATATATATATTATTAATTATATATTCTATAGAATATCTATATATATCTATATATATGTGTGTGTGTGTGTGTGTGTCGTGACACATAAACATTCACATTCATTTTTAACCGCTAAGTAAAAAGATGAGATCTTTTACAGGAAATTTGCGCAGTATCGGCTATTTCCCATACCTACAAATAACGGTATTAACAATGTCAGCGCGCCCAAAATCCCTTTAGCTCCAATTTATCCTAATAGTCTTATCTTTGCTTATGTAAAGATACTATATTACAATATACATATATATATATATATTATATATATATATATATATATATATATATATTATATATCATACATACTGCTTTCTCGCTACCCCGTTAAGAGAAAATTAAAAACAAAAGAATTCAAATGGCTAAGAAACTTTCTCTTGATATTTGCGGGTCATTAGAACGATATGAGAGAATGTGTGAAATAGACGGAGTAGCTGCAAGACAAAGGGAAGATTGCGCCCCACAGGATCATCGTAGTTCTTCGAGGCAATTTCGAGCAGGAGCTGACGCGAGTAAATTAACGCCACTGTAAACGTTGTTTCTCGCCTGCCTCTGTTTTCGTTTGACCAAGTCACAATATTATTTATCTCTACGTTCATTTAATTCTTTTCTCTCGTTTTCCTGCCGCCTTCTTATGAATGTTATAACTATGGTTTTGTGTAGAAGCTCTCCTGTATGTTGCTGTATGCTTCTTTTCCGTGTCTATTCATACATTGTTTTCTATATTTCAGCGCTCAAAAACGCATTATTTGATTTTATTATCTCGAAAGGTAATCAGTGTCTTACAGAAATGAACGGATTCGTGAATTTGTATGGTTATGTAATCACGGGCCGGGATTTCTCTGGACGCACAAAGCAATGCACATATACATAGACCCGATTATTTCAAGTTCATTTAATCATCATATCAATTTGCATCAAAAGGAAAATTGACGTGAAAAGCACATCTACCCTCATGAGAATTCGATGACTAGGCTGCCCTCTTGGGTTGCTGTGTCTGTGTAATAGTGACATTGTCCCTGCACCAATAGAGATAAAACAAGTTACAATGCCCCGTGGGTATAATTAATTTGTAAAGTGAATTCGTGGCTTTATATTTTACTGCATAAAAATTTCATGTGCGAATTGGCCTTTCCTATCCCTTGTCTTCCACAAATCTCCTCTCAGTTCTAGCCTCCTTACTTATTCTTCTCCAAGCGCAGCCGACTGTCACGCAAGTGTTGTGCGAAGGACGTATCCATGTCATCTTCACAGCCCTTCCGTCATTATCTCATCTACATACTATGTAACATGAATTTCACTGCTCCATAAAATTGGAAAGATTCCACCTCAGTAATCCTCTTTCCATAACATACCATTCCATTGTGTGTACTCTGTCCACAATTGCTTTTATTAGGTTTATTTTGAGTCCCATCTCTCCAGATAAACCATGTGTTCTATTTAGCATTCTTTGTAATTCTTGTGATGTTTAGCTAATGAAAACAGCATCATCTGCACATTCCATCGTTACTCCAAATCTTTATCTCCACTTCCATCTCACACGAATTTTGTCACGGGGATATTCTAAAAGAAGGGGAAACATTGAAGGGGAAATAACATTCCCTTGTAGCACTCCACTGTATTTTATTTGGAACAACTCTATCAATGTTAACGTTACAACTACTACGTTAACGGATTATTTCATTTAGCTTCATAATTTTGCAGGAATGCAACAGAGACGCAAGAACTTCCATTATACTAGTCTGTGGACTCAGTCACAAGAATTCTCGTAATCAACAAGAGCCATCAGAATGGGATTCATCACTCCATAAACACTCACAGAAACAAATAACTTTCTTCTATATACAGCAATCACATTGGTGGGTTTGATAAAATTATTTAAATATCGATACTGAAATGAAGCCCTTCTAATAAAACACTGAGAATAATAATAATAAAAAAAATAACTGTTGTTCAGAATTCAGTCAGCTGCCTTTACACAATTCTTGGGTATCTACCGGTGCCTGTACCCCATCTGTAATGAATGATGCACAATCTAACTCTGAAACTAAATCTTTACTTCACTGCAATGACTGTACTACGATTTATGTTCACTAGAAATCGACAAGCGGTATAAAACGGTTCGAGAAGAAAGAAAACATACGGCAGGTCGTAGCTGAACAGCGCTCTGATAACACAACAATAAATTTACAGTTATTTACCAGAGGATACTTAACACGACGAGCAAACAACAAAAGAAACATTTTTAGACGCTTGCAAGTGCCAGGCGTTGCTAAAAGTGCCCCGAACTGGAAACAATTTCGAGTCAGGAGCTATCGGCAATAAATCAACGCCAGTGTAACTGTCTCTCTCTCTCTCTCTCTCTCTCTCTCTCCTCTCTCTCTCTCTCTCTCTGTTCATTGCTCGCTCTTGTTTTTATGTTTCCTTTTTCTCTTTATAAAGTGCTTTTGTTCTAACATGCACGGGCAGTTTTTCCTGTTTACTTATTTCTCTTTCTGTGTCTCTCTCACGTTATACAATTTATCTAAAACCAAACTTATATTATTAAATGAATCTGTACACTACGTTAATGGTTTCCTGTACGTTAATCAATGCGCTCTTCAGTTCGGATCTATTCTCATTTGGAATTAGTGGCTGGCTTCTTTTTCCACCACTGCCACGCTCGTAATTCAGAGTTGGGGAAGAGATGGAAAGAAGGACAGGAAAGGAAGCTGAGAACTGGTTCATTACTCTCTCTCTCTCTCTCTCCTTCCCTTTCATGAGGAGGACGATGAATGGGAGAGAAGGGGAGGTGATGCGATGCCTCAAACCTCTTTTCTTCCCCTTCGTGTGGAAGAGAATGGAAGGGAGAGGAAACATTGAAATTGATAGAACTCCTTATTCCACTTTTCCCTCCGATTTGGAAAACGGAAGGAAAATAAATAGGAGTGGAGACCTACCTTCTTCATCCGTTTCGTGACCGCGCCAAGAGGGAGAGGCCGAAGCGACAGGCGAAGGGATTGCGGGGGGCAGGGGGGGAGGGGGGCAGGGGGGATTGACTCTTGTAATCGAAGAAAACTACACGTTACCAAAAGACCGAATTCACCAGGTGGAGATAAAAGTCACTTCCAAATGAACTGCCACATCGCTTATCCTCCCCTCATGACAGTAGGGGAGACTTGACACAGCCACCCATCCCCTGCAAATCGGTTTGTCAGCCCCGGGTTGGGGAGAAAAAAGTAGGGGAACGCGAAGGTAGGAAAGACATCCACCTTCATCCTCAAGCCTGTTTGTCCGCCCCACCCGGGGTAGGTAGGGGATCGAGAGGGTAGGGGGAGACGGCAGCGACAAGTTCCACGCACAAACCAACAAGCTCTTAGAAGCAACAAAATAAAAATAAAAATCCACGAAGTAATTCAGACGCGACGCATATTCCGTGAATGATACCATTCCTATTGGTCTGAATACATCAATATAACCGTTCCAACATCTGCAGAATCATCGAAAACTATAAACAAATGATGATCTTCATTCAAGACTTTTGGCGCTAAATAGTCCTCTGTTAACGTTTCCTTGCAAGTCACCCAGCCACCTTTACGTAACTTGCTTTTCCCAAGGGAGAAAAACAACAGACCTAAAATAAATATCGTTCGATGCTCGTTAAGTTCTGATAACTTTTCCCATGATTACTTCAAAGGTTTTCAGATTCCCCCTCCGCCTCTCATTTACTGTTTTTTCTCTTCTAACATTTTCTGAAAGGAGCGGAAATAAGAAATGCTGTGCGCTGTTATGTAAGAGTAAAGTGCCATAATTTTAGGCATTTAATCTCCTGCAATGCTTCCCAAATATTATAATCAGTTTATATCTATATGTCTATCTACACACACACATATATTATATATATTTATATATATATATATATATATATACATATATATATAAATATATATATAATAAATTATATATATATATATATATATATATATATATATATACACATACACATAACACCACACACACACCACACACCACAATATATATATATATATATATATATATATAATATCATATTTATATATATATATATATATATATATATATAATGTATACGAGCGAATTATCATCACCTGTTAGGTAGACAAGCCCGTTAAATACTCAATAACCGAACGTTCCCAAAGCCATCACAGGTTCTCAGTAATAAATAATATGACAACGTAAATGAGAAAATGAAGTGGATGATAGGTTTTCTCAAATGTTAATAGAACAGTATCTCAGGGCTCCGTTCACAAGAAACTGACTAAAAAAACTACCAGATGATTATAAAACTAGAAAAAAATAAAGATATAGTAAAAGGATATCACTTGAAAAAAAAGAAAAACCAAAAAATAAAAAAGAGCCCTCAAGAATCGTCTTACCAGACGAAGTCTTCCAGCAAGGACCAGGGCAATATCTCTGGAAAGATGCAAACCATCTCTCCTGGGGAATGAAATTTTCCAGAGAATGCTCGGCCGCCATAAAAATAACCTTTGCTAGTAAAACACAGACAATGCCATACAAATGGGCAATGACGTACGAAAATTCGCTTCACTACAGCTGCAAAGGTAACTGATGTGGATCGTCCGTTCATATATTTATATATATATATATATATATATATATATATATATATATATATATATGTCATATCATATTACCGTGATCATATATATGTATCGAGCTACAATGTCCTTTAATATCTAATTCGCTCTACCTCGGAATTAACATATTTTCATATATGCTTAACCGAAGAGGAATTTTTTTCACAAGGTAATAGATTGTGGTGGGTAGGTAAAAGCTTCTACTGACGTTCTGGATTTGAATGGCTTCTTAGGTTTGCACCTGGGACCAGTCAAATCTATTACCGTGTGAAAAAATTCCCCTTCGGTTAAGCATATATGAAAATATATTAATTCCGAGATAGAGCGAATTAGATATTAAAGGACATTGTAGCTCGATGTATATATATATATATATATATATATATATATATATATATATACATATATATATATATATATATATATATATATATATATATAATATATATATATATATATATATGTTTATATATACAGTATGTATACACTAAAGTACACTCATGTTTACACCGATAAAACACTCACATACACCGTTGCTAGCACTCGAGCTGTGTATACAAAGTTACAAAATACAACTTAAGCCAGACGTTACGATACGCGGCGTAGAAGATATAAAATGATTCCATATTTCCCCACTACATCTCCGAGGGAGAGGTAGGTTCAGGGTTCCTGGGCATAGGATCGGGGATGGGGGGTTTGGGTATGCTGGAGCTATTCATGTGCAGAATGTTGGCATAAATCATGCCATGTGGCCTAAATCACTCCGGGCTGCTGCTGTATTTTGTCTCGGCTGTGATAAACTCGAAAGCTTAACGCCGCTTTCGATGAAACTGCTGAAGCCCTTATAGATGCTTTGGCAGTGAGGGTCCTGTACAGTTTCTCATACATCGGGATATGGTCCGAGATCGTAGAAAAAAAATAAAAAAAAAACACTAAGAAAAAGAAGGTGGTCTTACAATATGTGGAAATATTTCTGTACAACACATTTCAAGCAGTTGTGATTATACCTAAAGAAGTAGTACGTGGTTGTTTGCACTACATTCAGAGGTCCAAGAGCATCAGAACCAGAATGAACACCTTGTAGTGAAAGTTTAACAATTAACCTGGCGCCAAAAGATAAATATGAATGATAACCATCAGGCTACATCAAGTTTATTTTAAAAGTTCTTTACTTACATCCTAATGACAAAAAGTACATATGGACCATGTCTTGTTTTTTTCTAGATAAGCCCATTATTACTGTAAAAAAATTTATTTCTAAAACTTTCGAATTAGATACCCTCTTCATCAAACTATCGACATTCATACCATTTGTCCATCTTTCACCCATACTAATATTTTTCACATCGTCATTATCTATATTTAACATTGCTTTTAACCCCTCTCACTCCATGTACACACCTTTGTTATTCTTTATTTTTTACTCAACTTCCCAACTACGAGTCCTTAGAGGAGGGTTGGTTTCAAAGTGTCTAGATGCATCCCAAATGTTTCTCCAAGAACGTCCCTTAGGACAAGTCTCTTGCACAGTTGAGGCTATCTTCTCTGGCCCCTTACTTGTGATTCACCTCTACACCAAAATGCCAAAATCTACCGTAAGTAAAAATACTTACATAAGACTATCACTCCTATTTTCCTGGCTTTCATGCATAACATAACCTTATTTTTTCTGAAACAGAACTTCTTAATTTTTCCTCTTTCACAATTTCACATATTTCTGTCTTCTCATCGATATCGCCAAATAAAACAGTTTCATTTACAAAAATTTGTCATCCCACACTCCATTCTCGACCAGTTCCTTCACCCATAACATTGCAACTACATCTCTTTCCCGGACATCTGTCCTCTTTTCATCCATAAAATTATCAGACAACTATTGAAATATATTACAATCTTCTTCGTGACTCATTAAAAAATTTCACTCCCTGCCAACATATTGAACCATCAATTTTGTGCATATTATAAATCTTTTCTTCACTCCCAATCTTCCACATTATATTTCCTCAAAACCAACTGATCTCAAATCCAGAGATTTTGGCTTAAGCTTTTCTATATCTTGTACATCCCAGTGAAAACTCAAACACATACCGACCCAGCAAACTTAGCTACGCTACAACCATTATAAACATGATTTGAGTTACACCCTTTCTCCAATCTCCATTGAAACTTCTTAATCTGCGCATAACGCAAAATCTTTGTCAGCAGCTCAGTTATATCTATGTTTAGGATAATTATGCATTTGCATATGTGCATATGCAAATGCATATTTTAACAATTTTTGAGCTTAAGTGCATATTTCTAACCTATTTCTTTTTACGTCATATTCTTGTAAAAGTCTTGGGTATTACAGCAAATACTGTGAAGAGGTTGTTCCTGAAAGCTCCGAGTCGCAAAGAGAGATTTCGAGAAATTGCCGGTAATGTACCACTTCCTCCTTCATCTGTAGTGACCAGGTTGGGGACCTGGATCGAGGCAGCATTGTACTATGCTGACAATTTTGAAACTGTCAATAGTGTAGTTGATTCATTTGATCCTAAAGATGCTGTAAGCATCAAGGAGGCACAAATTGTATTCGAAAATGATGACTTGCGGGAAGATCTAATTTTCATCAGAGCCAACTTAGTATAAATTTCTTCTGCTATCCCTAAGTTTGAGAAAAAAGGACTAACCCTAAAGAGCAGCATCGATCTAGTACAAATGGTTGATTCTTTGAATCACCTTGAGATGAAAGATTATTCTGAGAAAATTAGGCAGGTTCCTTGTAAAAACAAAGGTTACAGCGGACTACAGAAAATCAATGGGGTAATGCAAAACAATTCTTCCCTTGATGGTGACAGTCAAGGAGAACTTGAGCCATCAGACATAGTCAGGTTACAATATGCTCCTATTGTTTCGTGCGAAGTTGAACGAGCGTTTTCACAGTATAAATGCATTCTTGCTGACAAGAGACAAAAATTTGTGTTTGAGAATAAACTCCACCATGTTGTAATCAAATGCAATTCACTTTGATAAGACTGCTTGGGATTTTTTTAAAGTTGGT
>NC_061110.1:49728056-49733056 GCF_015104395.2 Macrobrachium nipponense | reverse complement strand
CCGTGATTAATTTATCCCTTCATGATTCCTTACTATATATATATATATATATATATATATATATATATATATATATATATATATATCTATATATCTATCTATCTATCTATATCTATATATATATATATATATATATATATATATATATATATATATATATAATTAGTTCTGACCAAACTGGAGCTGCCCAGAAAAACTGAATTACAACCAATGAACTCTATCTCATTTCAAGCACACTCTCTCCCTTTCCTGTTAAGGTAGGTAGTTGCTTCAGTTACATTGCCCAGCATTTTTGACATTTTATATTTTGCCACTTCTCACCTCCAATTCCTCAATAGGTCCCAAATTTAAAGTATCCAAAGAAATTTTAAATCCCTTTGATTACGCTGAAAAGGGGGAGACGGAGGTTAATAAAGGTCTATTATTCATACTCTTGAAGGGCATCGGAAGTGTCTCTATTCATCCCAACAACCTCAAAAACTATGGATCAGATACTAATATCAAACATTTTTTACTTTCATTTTCACCCCTTCACACCCCTTTCTTCCTGTTGTGGCTGAATTTGGACTTGAATGGTACTGGGAGTGTTACTATTCATCTCAGCAACCTCGAACACTGTGGCTTAGACACTAATATCTGTAGTTTTTGGTTATTCTTACAAGTCAACACCTCACCGCCCGTTCCAATTAGGGCTGAACTTAGACTTAAAGAACATCAGGATTGTCACTCTTCATCTCAGTTACCTTGAAAACTATATATTAGACACTATTATCTGTCGATTTTCAGCTATTTCAACATGTTCACCCGTTCTCACCTCGCCTTCTTATCAGGGGAGAACTTGCACATGAAGGCCATTGTTAGTGTCACTATTCATCTCTGCAATCTCTAAAGGTACGGATTAGACACTAATATCTGTTATTTGCAGTTATTTTTACATGTCACCTCCCTCTCACACACACCCACCCCCGCTTCCTATTAGGGCTGGACTTGGACATAGGGCCATTGGGAATGTCACTGTTTATCTCAGCAACCTCAAAAACTATAGATTAGATGCTGTTATCTGTAATTGGCTTTTATTACATGTCACCCCCCCCCACCCCAAATTCCTGCAGGGACTGAGCATGGAATTAAAGGGCATCAGGAGCATCACTATTCATCTCAGCTGCCTCACAAACTAAGGATTGGACACTATCTGTCATTTTCAGGTAATTTTACTTTTCATCCCCTCTCCTGCCCCTTCCCATAACCACACCCCTTTGGTGCCAGTGATGTTTAGCCCCCCTCTCTGTATTCTTTTCCAGCTGGTAAGTAATACATATACCAAGTTGGTTGAAATTGCTCAATGCATTTCAAAGTGTATGTTGCACATACATACAAGCATACATACATCCATATATATATATATATATATATATAATATATATATATATATTATATATATATTGAGTTTTTCTTTCATTTCCTAAAATATATGAATTAACTCATGTTACACACACACACACTCACATACACATACATGCACACACTCATATATATACATATATATATATATATATATATATATATATATATATATATCTATTAATTATATATATATATATATATATATCTATAAATCTATATATATATATATATATATATATATATATATCTATATATATATCTATATATATATATATATATATATATATATATATATATATATAATATATATATATATATATATATATATATATATATATATATATATATAGATATATATATATATATATATATATATATAGATATATATATATATATATATATATATATATATATATATGAGTGTGTGCATGTATGTGTATGTGAGTGTGTGTGTGTAACATGAGTTAATTCATATATTTTGGGAAATGAAAGAAAAACTCAATCTGAGCAGAAAAAGTTTTATAAAAATATGCATTTAAGTCTTTGTTTGTCGATGAGGGGAATTTTTAAAATAACCATTATCATTAAACGGGCAAGTAAGATGACACATACGGGATGTCAGGGCAGTCATGGATGTGGGGAAGGGGATGGAGCTGATCTGTTCACTTGTTACTCTGAACACTCGCTTCTCCGCCAAGATAAGTGAGCATGTCCGGGTTACAAGTGTCAAATTCCTGATTCATTTTGTGAGCAAGAAACTGGAGACACTGCCTTCCCATTCCAGTAAAGTGGATTATGTAGATATGATGTTTATTTATGGGTTTTGAAACGGTTCCATTTCTAGATGGTTGGGAGCTGAATGTTATAAAAAAAGGAAATCGTCGATTAGGCCGATGTGAATAAATTACTTCCAAATTAGATCAATGTATTCTTTAGATACTGAGCAAAGGAGAAATAAACGTACAAGCATTATTGAAACCTTCTCCCTCTCCGTCAATGGTATTCACTGGACTCCAATAAAGAAAAGAAACTCAAGCCTAATGGAATCTCATTACACATCGATAAAAGCTTTAAAACATATAAAAAAAACTCTCCTTTTCATCAAAAGTATTCATAACACACCAGTCAAAAGAAAAAAACACATATATGACAACGCTTTTGTCTCTGTCAGATGAAAAATAATGGAAACATTATGGAGATCAACTTTATTCTTTCCTGTCAAAGGGAGTCTATTCATACAGTAAACGAAAGAAGTAAAAAAGTTGACGTTGTTCAAAATCCAGTCTCTTCCCTAACTGCATTCCCTTACCATCGTGATTACTGTCACTATCACTCTTTTAGCTTAGTCCTGACTCCCGAGGCGCAGGACAGATTGCTGCCAAGCAACATTTGCACTACTTATCAGGACATTGGGAGAATGTCTTGATGATGATGATAGTCGAAACAAATAAATCTTAGATTAAAAACACAAGATTCAACTTCTGTGCTGCATGGATACCTCGACGAAAACTATCACATCAATTGAAGCCCTTCTAGGAGAACTGACAGTGAAAGATGCCCAACTACTGACACCAGTACAACATCATCGTGTCAACACTTATTACAACTCAAAATTGACAAGGTCCTGTCAGAACTGGAAGTTCGTTTCAAGGGTAATGATTAAGAGGTTTTGTATACTCTTGGTGCCATTGCAATAAATGATTCACCATCACAAAGTGACTATGAACTAGTTGCAAACTTTTATGGTCTGGACAAGTGTCTCATAGAAGCAAAACACTTCCTCAAGACAACATCAGATGTTGTCCAGGTTCTACACGAAAATGAACTGTCAGAAATGGTACCCTGGTTCACGAAGGTTGTATCTATTTTGGCTGTCAATCCTGCAGAGAGGTTTTTCAGTCGACTTCGTAGGCTGAAATCCGACCTTTGCAGCAACATGGGTCAAGCAAGAGTTAGCTGCCTAGCACTTATCAACATTGAAAGAGAATTTGCTAATAGAGTGATTCAAGAAGATATGGACAAAATTATAGATGTTTTTGGAAAAAGAAAGGAACATGAAAAACATTTTTTTTAACGTGATTTTTTTTTTCTGTAAACCTCAAACATAACTTTATCACGGCTCGGAAAAAATATTTTATTTTCCTACTCATGTTTTAATTTAGTATGAGGGTGAACTATAACTTACTGCAATTTTTATGCAATACTTGTAAATGCGGGTGAAATTTAGCAGTTAACCATTTTTACATGGTGTGTAGAACAAATGTGCTGAATCTCCATGAAGTGTGGTTTCTTCCTTCACACACACACACACACACACACACAAACAGCTTGGATTTACAAGCAAATATATTTCAGGCAGAGAGACAGCCAACCAGATGAGAAGAGTCTCTTACGCCTATAGGATGTTGGGATGGATGTGTAGTTACAAGAAGAGATTGGATCAGAAATGAATGTATGGGAGGAACAGTTAAGGTAGAGAAATTACTAAAGGTGGTTTAGGAAAGACTACAGTGGTTTGTTCAGGTCATGTGGAGAAAGGACAATTATGCGATTAAAAACGTTAAAAGCATGGTGGCGGATGAGGGACGAGAAGAGGAAGGCCAAAGTTCAGATGGAAGGAAAATAAAATAGTAATGATATGCGGGAGAAAGGTTTAAGCTCAAATTCAGGATGCATTGGACAGAGGAAGGTGGAGATGGTTGATAAGAAACAGCGACCCCATATAAATATGGGCAAAGCTGAAGACAAAGAAGATATTATATATGTTATGGTGCATAACACACAAACACAAAGATATATATATATAATATATATATATATATATATATATATATATATATATATATATGTGTGTGTGTGTGTGTGTGTGTGTGTGTGTGTGTGTGTGTGTGTGTGTGTGTGTGTAGATGTTATAAAAAATTATGAATTCAGCTCCATTTACAAGGAGGCAAATTTGAGGCGCCCTTAACATCATAACACAGAGTTCAGACATTTTTTTGCTCTACGAGCTTTTGTATTAATATACTATGAGGTGATATAAAGTCATACTTCATCATAGCATGGTGAGCAAAACGGAAGTCTCACTCTTAGTATCATGCGTGGACTCTTATCCCATTACAAATATATTTAAAACTTCATAGTATAAGAGTACTTAAGATATTACATTACATACATACTATTTAGATATTAATATATAATATATATATAATACGATACGTTAATATTAAAACATATTCGTATTACTGTAATATACATTATATATATATACACGTATATATAGTAATTATATATTATTATATATATATATATATTATATATTATACTTATAATATATAATATATATATATAGATATATATGTAAATACATACATATATACATATATATATATATATATATATATATATATATATATATATAAAACATATATATATATACATACGTAATATAAAACATATTCGTATATACCGTATATATACATTATATATATATATACACGTATATATATATATGTGTGTATATATATATATATATATATATATATATATATATATATATATATATATATATATATATAATAATAATAATAATAATAATA
>NC_061110.1:49710556-49725556 GCF_015104395.2 Macrobrachium nipponense | reverse complement strand
AAATTTCATGATATTTTCCCAATTTCCCCATTCATGCCAATGATTCTCGAATCTATAGAAAATTCCCCATGGCTGGCAACACTGCCTATAACATAGTAGTTTAGAACACATTAACTGGCAACTGAGGCATTTTCTTCATCGTTCTTATTTTTCTACGGGAAATACGACCTCTTCATTATAAATTGCTAGTATTTGAATCATAACTGACAAACACACAATTCGTGTCGGAACTAAGAAAAATATTTTGTCACATATTTGCATCACTCTTCCGAAACGTATCTAAATGTTCCAAAGTTTCCTGCGGCTGTTTATCACACATTATTTCTACAGATATATTTAGTTTTTTAAACTCAACGGACTAAGGTATTTACAGAGAAATATTTATTTAAATCAGTTCAGCGTAATAATAATTCTCGTCATGAATAGTTTACTTCTGAGGAAGTTGGTAATGTAAAAATATAAACATATTCGTGTTTAATAGGCATTGGGAAAAAATGTTCAAAATGTCATACGGTATATATAAACATATATAGATATAGTATATACATGTAAGTATATATATATAAATATATATATATATATATATATAATAATATATATAATATATTATATATATATAAATAGATATAAACCCAGTATATATTTTTATATATATGCATACACTTATAGAATATTATAAATACACACATAAACATACATATGTAAATGTATAACTATATACATATATATCTACCTATATTTACAAATGTATTTACTATATATATTATATATCTATATATCTATATATATATATATATATATATATATATATATATATATATATATATAATATATATATGTAAGCATTCATATATGTAATGTATATAAAAGTAAATACATTTGTAAATATAGGTAGATACATATATGTATATAATATTAATGAAGAGGTCGTAAACACTCCCCCCAAAATCTCACTATCTGATTAACTACGCTTTTAAAATGGTCATTAAAGTCTTTAGAGAACCCATACTCTTAATGGTGCCATGAACCCATCTGAAATAAAGAGACATATTTATTACACCACTCCACATGTAAAAGTTATTTAAAATGATTGTGTACGCACTACACTTCTCTTTCTCTTTTCACTTCAAAGGGTAACTTTTCTAAAGTCTCGTATTACTCTACCTTGTGATGGGTGTTCTCAAACCTCCTCAATGAGTGTCCTCTCTTCTTTGCATCACCTATTACTAAGGCCCATACACCTTACACTACGAACACATACACAGTCACGCCTTGTGGAGTGCCTTAGGAACGACGGGCAGCCGCATGATCCAATCATATTATCTCTGAGGTGTCGCCAACCTTAGGTCACATAGGTCACCATTCCTGGCTGTTTTTCATTCCAGCCTTCTTCGAGGAGCCAAGCGCTTATCACTAAGTGCCTCTGTCTCTAACCAGGGAAAAGCTGAGATTAACAATTCACTACACACCTTTTTTAAGGGTAATAATTATTAAATATATATAATATATATATATATATATATATATATATAATATATATTAATATATATACATATATATATATATGTATATATTTATATATATGCATACACTTATAGAAATATTATAGATACACACATAAACATACATATGTAAATGAATAACTATATACATATATATCTACCTATATTTACAAATGTATTTACTTTTATATATATTACATATATGAATGCTATATATATATATATATATATATATATATATATATATATATATGTAAGCATTCATATATGTAATGTATATAAAAGTAAATACATTTGTAAATATAGGTAGATATATATGTATATAGTTATTCATTTACATATGTATGTTTATGTGTGTATCTATAATATTTCTATAAGTGTATGCATATATATAATATATATACATATATATATATATATATATATATATATATATGTATATATTATATATATATATATATATATATATATATATATATACCTTAAAAAAGGTGTGTAGTGAATTGTTAATCTCAGCTTTTTCCGGTTAGAGACAGAGGCACTTAGTGATAAGCGCTTGGCTCCTCGAAGAAGGCTGGAATGAAAAACAGCCAGGAATGGTGACCTATGTGACCTAAGGTTGGCGACACCTCAGAGATAACATGATTGGATCATGCGGCTGCCCGTCGTTCCTAATGCTGTGTATGTGTTCGTAGTGTAAGGTGTATGGGCCTTAGTAATAGGTGATGCAAAGAAGAGAAGACACTCATTGAGGAGGTTTGAGAACACCCATCACAAGGTAGAGTAATACGAGACTTTAGAAAAGTTACCCTTTGAAGTGAAAAGAGAAAGAGAAGTGTAGTGCGTACACAATCATTTTAAATAACTTTTACATGTGGAGTGGTGTAATAAATATGTCTCTTTATTTCAGATGGGTTCATGGCACCATTAAGAGTATGGGTTCTCTAAAGACTTTAATGACCATTTTAAAAGCGTAGTTAATCAGATAGTGAGATTTTAGGGGGAGTGTTTACTTAAACCTAGTTCAGGAGAGGGAAATGACAGTTTATGGTTTTGTTTGGGGGTCAGACTTTATTCTTTTAATTCCACTCAATGTATTCATTCTGTTCCATTTAATGTTAGCTAAAATGGTTATATAAAAAGTATATTTTTGTATCTATGGGGATTCATTTGCCCAGTTTGCATTTTCAGCTCATGCCAGAATGATGTGCAGCAAATGAGGTAAAGGTAGTTGCCTGTTTAATTTGTTTAACGAGTGTCATTTGGTCCTAAAAACTCGTTTTATTATATATATATTATATAGATATATATATACACACACACGTATATTAAAAGGTTATGTGAAAAAATTGTGCCGGATTTTAACGAAAACAACTTATTAACCCTTCCCATTATCTCAAACTGTCAAATGGCTGTTGGCCCCTTAACGGTGAAAACAAAACACCACCTACCAATTCTCTGTCAGTCCTTTACAAAGGAAAGGTTATGAAACATACAAACATCTACTTTCGCCATAGAACAACTATGACTGCTTAGAACCTAAAGATTAATTATTTCTGGCCTTCAGAGGCATTGCAAATAGGCAACACGACCTTGTGACGAAATCTCAGCTTCTAATATTTCACACCACTGAAATGCTCTGCGATAAAAGTATGGTCTCTTCCCATATCAATTTGAGAATTATGTGTACTTTGGATTCTGAGTCATCTCTGGATAACAAAACTGGCACTGTATCCGATATAGCAAGTGTGGAGACAAAAATAAAGGTAAAATGAAAGATGATGGTACTCAGGTACGCCGAGACCCAAGAGAAATGATGGCAGGTGAAAGGAAGAATGCATAGCTACTTAGCAACATAAGAGTTTGTGAAATTCTCTTGGCCTATGAATAGTGCATAACAAGGGGGATAAAGGACCTAGACCAAAATTGTATTTTAGGATGGTCACGGAATAGCCAAGGGCATGCGAGTAGTTTCCCGTTGTGCCACAGCAATGCTAGCTGGAAACAGTATTAGAACAAACTCGAATCTACTGGTATAACTTTGTTCACACAAAGATATACAGACTGCAGTGCAATAAGAACATTATTTTCGAAATCTTGATAGAATAACAATAATATGCGTCACAAGAAAGGGAATGGGTTTAGTTTGCTTAAATGACGGGAAGAAGGCACACTTGAATTATAATTGTTAACTCTACAGACTAATATCTCGTTTATAACGGCAAAGTAAGCAATAATGTAAAGTTAAACTAACGTACATTTTTTCTACAAATACTGATGTAAACAAAACGACGCAAGCATCGAGCACACCACCAAGCATTAACCGAATACATACAAAATCCGTCTCTTCTCAAACCACGCCGCAAGCAATTCAGCTAAGAGCACAACAACACTGACAAGCACCAGACACGGACTGAGTAATCCAAACATTGTGTGTATATATATTCCGTTGAGTGTTGACAAGAAGCAGAACAAACAACAGAAACGAAATGATACTAAAGAAACAGCCGATGTAAAGAGGAGGGGAGGTAGATGAAACTGGCAATAATAGAAAACAGCGACGGAGTGTTATTGAGTGAGTACCTTGTCGCAGTTATTCAAGAGCCACCAACAGAAAGCCTTTACTCACACCAGGATCGTTGAAAGAGATCAGTTTCAGAGGTAGCTTTTGAAAGTATGCCCAGTTATTTCAAATTCTTAATAAATGAAAATACATAGCAAGTGATACACACCTTAGAAAAATGACACTAAATTTCACTTGCATGTCTGAAAATACGTGAGTTTAAGAGTGCCATCAGCTCACGTTGAATAAAAATGAAGTCAAGAATACTTTTAAATGCATTAAACTTACCTCAAAATAATAAAAACAATAATAATAATAATAATAATAATAATAATAATAATAATAATAATAATAATAATAATAATAATAATAATAATAATAATAATAATAATAATTCGTACACATATTTTTAAATTTATATACTAAAAGATTCATACAGGTAGGAAGAGATAAAGTGACCTTTAAAAGCAAAATGGACAAAACAAAAAAAAGATAAGGTAAACTAGAAAGAATAACACCAGATAGCGATAAAGGGGCATGTTCCTTTAAAGATTTACCGAGGACTGACTTGAAATCTTAAGCAATTATTACAATAATTGGTCTTGAATGTCCATTTAGGGGTAAGTGAAGACAAAGAATAAGAATCAGGAAAATTATTTTTACCAATAACTTTAATGAAATATCGATTAACGCCACTTCTGCTAATGGCGAAAGATGAAGTTAATAAGTTAAATGGATAGTCAAGATAAATCATTTATTGTGATAATAATTGCTTAAAATTTCAAGTTAATCATCACTGTAGAATCATCAATGGTGTCAACGTCGAAGTTCAGTACTCAGATTATTATCTCCGATACGAATGACACAAAACTATGGAGCAATATACTACAACGAGATAAAATGTGAAATACCTGACTGAGTGAAAAAAAATGATAAAGGAATTTGGTTTAAAGTACTTCTGAAAAAGGTAAAAAATAATGAACTCTTGAGTTGGAAGGTTAATCAGGAGGGGAATGAGTAAATTGAGAAATTTACAAATGCCTCAAATAAACCACGCAATGGAGTAACAAGTAATGAAAGTGTTTGAAAATCAAAAGTTAATTTGTGAAAGAAACTTGGACAATTACTATGGGTTTCACAGACAGTGCAAGCACGTTTTTGGGCAGTAACTCTATAAGGGAACACTCGTATCAGTACGAGATTTTGTTATCGTGTATTACACCCATTGCCGTAATTTATAAGAGTATCATGAATCACTAATTGTAAAGAATAAAGACACTTGTCCCTGTGCCAAGAGGCAAAAACTCGATTAGCCAGAAATGGATACGAACACAACAGTATAAAAAAGCTCCTCCTACCCTCTCCCTCCACTCCCACATCCAACCCCCTCCTTCATTCCCTCACTTGCCCTCCTCCTCCCCCTTTCTTCTCTCCCTCTTTCTTCTCTTTCCCTCTTCTCTCTCCCTCACCTCCTTCTCCTTTCCTTCTTCCTTTTTCTCTCTCTCTCTCTCTCTCTCTCTCTCTCTCTCTCTCTCTCTCTCTCTCTGAAAGTTGCTTGTTTATACTTATTTTGTACGATTTTTTTTATATCTATCTATCTTCCTATCTATCTATCTAATAATTTACAATTTTGTATATATCTAATGATCCATTAGGTTGTTACCTACCAGTTAACTGATTTATCTATCCACTGATACGCTTATCTCTCTCTCAAGTGCCATTTTGCTTGGTGAGACGTAGCTGTGCACGGTCTGAATAATCAACCGATATCATGCGTATAACATACAACTAGAAAACGAATTATAGCTAAAAGTGTTCTTGAACTCTCGGTGATTAGATTAGTGTCAGAATAGTAGGATAAACCATCGACTAAGTTAGTTTTTCGAGAGAATTATTAAAATTCGATCAGGATGGCAACGAGTGGCAGCAGCAGGGGAAAGCAATGGAGAAATCTTGCTTGCCTTGCGACATGCAGTATGACGACTTAGCAGGAAGGGAACTGGCATTTCTTATCTATGAGATCAATAACAACCCTAACCAAAAAGATGCAAAAATATTCTTAGACATATTGGAAGGATATGATCCTTCCAATATGTCTGCAGAAAATATTATGAAAATAATTGAAGGAGCTCCAAATAAACTTCAAGTGATCAAAAGACTTATGAAGAAAATTTACATCATTCACAATATTCCTACAAAGAAAATGAATAAGGTGAATATTGTGAATATACTAATTGATGCAATAGCAAAACGAATGTTGAAAACATGTAATTTATGTCTCTCCCATATATTGCAGTTCCTATTTGATTCCTAATTTTTCTATCTAATCTATAAGTTTAAAACCCCTTTATCTGATCATCATTACAAGTCTCTTGGGAATAACAGGTTTCACTTATATTCATTTTATCTATTTTTTTAGTTTGGGTTAGCTCTTCTAGGAACTCTATTTTTATTTTGGGATTACTTGTAACTAAACCCTGCGCATTCATTCATGGTTTGCGTGTTATCCCCATCATTTCATATGGGTAATAATAAGGATTTTCCCATGTCTCTTTCCTGTTCTGGTATGTTGTTTTTTCTTCATTTCCAGAAATTCTGACTTTAAAAAATCCTACTTTTCCAATACGTTTGATCTTCCATCTTCGTAATTATTCATTTTGTGTATGTATCTGCATTTATCTCCGTATCTGCACCCCCGTCATCGCATACTATACAATGCTTGTTCCTTGCACTGTATTCCGGGTGCTGATGTCTGAAATCTCGATGATGACATTTCATAGCGCAGTGATGGCTTGTTTTTTTTTTTCCCCTTCACCTCATGTTCTTTGTTCCTTTCTTTATTTGCTTAATTTTTATTTTTATTATTTACTTGATTTTGATTCATGGCTACAGGGTGCATATATCTAAATTTTTGTTGAACTTACATCCTTTTCCTTCTTTTCAGTTTTTGCATATTTCTGAATGTAAATCGCAGCATTCATCCTCACAGCCGTCTAGGTATGCACAACTATTTCAACTGTGTGCAGTACATCTTTTATTCTTTGGTAATAACATTCGTTAGTGAAAACACACTATAGTATATAATAAAATAATGTCACTGGTTTGATGTATACATCTTCCTGGCAGTAGCTCACTGCATTCCAATCTTTCTGTGCATTTATTACATTCGGTGTTATGATCATGCCTATTCATTCTCTACCAATTCTGGTCTTGCTGAATATATATGCTCATTATTCACTTATAATCTCTCATTCCTCATTCATCTGCACCATGATTTGCAAAAAGCTCCGATGTCCAGTCCAAACCTCTTAAATTGCTCTTCTGCCTTTTCCATCTTTCCAATTTGATTTATGACTCCTGAATTCTAATCTATAACGTTCAATTTATCCTTATATATATAAACCTAACGATTTTTAGCTCCTCCCATGGCATACTGAGGAATTTGAAGCACTTCTAAATTGTGCTTATCTCTTTTGGTGGCAGAGCACACGGAGGATACACTAGTGAAATACATGAAAGTGAAATACATGAAAGGTTATCTAGTTCCGTGAAGTGCTCAGTTCGCAGTTGACCCTCTCCATTGCCACTGATTTTTAATCAAAGTAAGTTGCCAGGCATGCACAGCTGAAGCCAAGAAAGCAAAGAACTCCGCACTGCACCATTATCCATTTTCCACTGCGAATCATTTCTGGTGCTCCCTCTGGATCGGTTACAATTTTCGATTGTGGATTTAGGACTTAACCTACAAGGCAACAGATGATCTTATCCTGAGCTTGGAACCCGAATCCATGCACTATCAGCTGGGCCAGATGGATCTGGGGCTCACTTAGTGGCAGGGATGCAACTCCCTGGAAGTATACACATACACCAGTTACCCCAATACACACACACGTAAACACTAATAAACATACATATATATATATAGATATATATATATATATATATATATATATATATATATATATATATATATATATATGTATATATATATATAATATATATATATATATATATATATATATATATATATATATATATATATATATGTATACTATATATATATATATATATATATATATATATATATATATTACTGCTACATTCACACAAACTTCTGGATCGTAGATGAAAACAATTGATGGAAAACTTCCACAAAACTATTCACTTCATAAACATTCTAAACCTTACTAGCAGCATGCCAAACTCCCCTAAACACACCATGCTATTCACCTTTCTCTCTCTCTCTCTTTCACACACACACACACACACTCACACTCACACACACACACACACACACACACACACACACACATATATATATATATATATATATATATATATATATATATATATATATATATTATACATACATATAAATCATTCGAGCTACAAAAAATGACCTTTAATATCTAATTCGCTCTACCTCGGAACTGATATATTTCATATATGTACCGAAGGGGAATTTTTAGTTGATAATAATTTCGATAGCGTCACTGTCCGTTTCTGATTTCGTTTCCCGTCCACTGGACGGTGGTTCGGTCCCATGGGGGGGCGAAATTATCAACTAAAAATTCCCCTTCGGTACATATATGAAAATATATCAATTCCGAGGTAGAGCGAATTAGATATTAAAGGACATTTGTAACTCGAATGATTTATATGAATCACGGTGATGTGATAAGTATACATACATATATATACATATATTTATAACCTTCCCTATGTTCTGTGGAGTGGGTGCTCTAATTTTGAAAGACCCGGTGTGTGTATATATATTATATATAATATATATATATATATATATATATATATGCATAGTATATATATATATATATACATATATATATATATATATATATATATATTATATATATATATATAATACATATATTATATATGCATATATATATATATACATATATATATATATAATATATTATATATATATATATATATATATATATCGGGTGTTTCGAAATTAGAGCCCCCCCTCCACAGAAAAAAGGAAATGTTGTGAAGTTTTCTGTTATAGCCTATCTCCAAGTGACAGTTAGATATAGCCATGGTTAACGACTCGGAGGAAATCAGATGGTTTGATCGAATCCAGGCTATAACCTTCAGAGAGGCCAGGGATGCAGACGCATCCTTCATTTCATGTTCCTGGATACCTAAATACATTAAGAGATGAATCTTTTGTTAAAAGAAACTGGAACAAAAATCCATATGACTGTCATCATGAAAAGAGTGAGAATCTTGGAAGGGCTGAAGTCCTTTCTCAGGAGTCAAAAGACATCATAGCTGAGGCAGTGGGTAGACCAAGAAAGTCTTTACATAAATTGGTGTTTGAACTAGAAACAAAAAAGGAAAAGAAGAGAAGTTATAGTGCTGTATATCGTGAGTTGAAAAAATCTGGTATCAAGCCATTTCACGTTATCAGCAAGACCAACATCACTCAGCAACAGAGAGAAGACCGTGCATGGTTTTGTGGTTCATTTCTTAAAGATTGGGATGAAGCTGACTTTTTCTATGGTGCCACATCAGATGAATTCTCCATTTACACAGTCAGGAAGCCAAATTATAAAAATGACATCATTTGGGCTGCAAAGTTGGATGATATCAGCAATGGCGTGCACTATCGGCAATTTGTAAAATTTCCTGAATGTGTGGGATTTTTTTTCTGTTTCACAGCCAAACAGTTAGTGTGGATCATCAAAGAAAAAGGAAAGTCATGCAATGGCAAATACCTCAGAGAAACTTTGGAGTATTTCCTTTCCTCAAAGATTCTGAAAATGTGTCAATTGCTGAAGAAGTCACATTTTTGCATGATAAGGCACCATCTTTCAAGGCTCTTCAGACACAGGAGCTGCTGAGCTGCTTCGAAACAGTGGGATAGACTCCTTCTCTTCAAGTGAATTTCCAGGTAGCTCCCCTGACCTCGATGTGTGTGAAAACATTGGTAGTATCTTAAAGGGTCGTGTTGAAGCGCGCACAGAGAGGTGACTGAAGTGCTCAGGGAAATGGAGTTTGAGTCTCAGCTTTTTTGCGATTTGCTGAAATC
Source organism: Macrobrachium nipponense (assembly GCF_015104395.2). Lineage (NCBI taxonomy): Eukaryota > Metazoa > Arthropoda > Malacostraca > Decapoda > Palaemonidae > Macrobrachium > Macrobrachium nipponense. Next base: position 49,715,433 of record NC_061110.1, on the reverse strand, counting down.
GTAACCCTCAAGAATGCAGGCTCTGATACAGGCAGATGGGAGGCCACACAAAATCAAATACTCAGAGAGAAACTTAAATAAATACCTGTTCTGAATTATTTTTGTTTTTGTCCATATCAATCTTAGTTTATATATACATATATATAAAAATATACACAAACACACACACACACACACACACACACATATATATATATATATATATATATATATATATATATATATATATATATATATATATATATATATATAATGCATGCATGTGTGTGTATGTGAGCCAATAATAACCGAGAGAGAAGAGAGAGAGAGAGAGAGAGAGAGAGAGAGAGAGAGCTGCATTCTTGACAAACTACATGCAAGGGCAAAGAGGCAACCATGGAAACAAGAGACAAAGTTGCTGCTATATATATTCGCCTCGTGTCGTTTAAATTGGCGTCGGGGATAATCAATGGACCCGCCCGCTCGAAATATGAGCCTCGGACGGAATTACCAACACCCACCCCCTCCCCCCTCCCCCACCCCCGGCAATTCTCTCTCCAACAGTCCCCTCTCTCTCTCTCTCTCTCTCTCTCTCTCTCTCTCTCTCTCTCTCCTTTATACAGCTAAAGCAAGTGACATTAGTAGCCGGTGGCTCCTCCTTCTCCTTGTCTCTGGTCCATTGCAGCAGAGAGGAAGAGCGAAAGCAGCGCAGAGAGAGCGAACAGCAGAAGAGGGCGAAGTGTCTGTACGTAAGAGGCCGAGTGGCCAAGTATCAACTTGAATAGTTTTGAAGCAGGAGGGGCGGGAGGTCACCCTGGGGGCGGTCAAAGCAATTTGGTGGCCGTATAGCTGTTGGAATAAGAGGATGTCGTTATGGGCCGTGGAATGGAAGGCGAGGGCCACATGGAAGGATGTTTGGGGCGGGTGTGGGGGAGGGCGCAGCTATTGGGAGTAGGAAGCCGTGCTGCCCCAATGATTCCATTTTTACATTTCATGAACTCAGTCCCTTGATTCATTCAGAGGTTCTGGAAGGCGACCTTTCCGGTGATGCTCAAAAAGAAAACAATGAGAGGAGGCGGGTGGGGGTTGACTGAGAATGAAGGAAAACAGGAAGAGGGAAAGAAAGAGAGGTTGGCTAGGTGGCAGGATCGTAACTCTGATGGAGTTATTATTAGCAGAAGCGAGCCCACGAAGCAAATGGATGGCGGGTAAAGGCCATGGAGCGCGGAGGTGACGGCGAGCGGACTCGCCAGCGTTTTCGACTAAAATATGCAACAATGAATGATACTAAACGATAGAGCTAGATCAAGGACAAACAGCACAGCTCGAGCAAAAACAGTTGAGGTACTGTCCTGAGCTCTTATGATTTTTTAATAAAAACTTTTTGTTCCCTGGGCAAGCGCTGCCAAAATATGCAATGAGAAAGAATAATGTTCGCACACGATTTTCTTTTCTCTCACACGACCTGCATATCACTGACCTTATACGTGCGACATTGCTAGGAGCAATGTATAACCAGAAAAGAAACGAAACATTACCCAAGACAAGTTAAAAGTAACCTAAACATTCAAGTTAAAAGTAAATATGAGAGGTTCAGTAACACTGTTCCAAAACTGATTTGGTCGGAACTATTCCTTTGGTAGTTTGAGTCTAATTTGTCTTGGCTATTTCTAAACTTTGTCAAATGGCATTTAACTACAGTTTAAACGTGATGAAATTATTAGTGTGAACACAATTTTTCGTCAGTTTGTGTTAAACGAGATATTTCATGCCTCCAATTCCTCTTTTTGATGAACAAAGAGAGAGAGGATATTTTCTTGTTTCTACACGATTTTGTTTTCTGTTTTGATTTACACATTTGCATCAGTTTTCTGTCGGAATGAGTTCATCTTCACTCTAATGCAAAGTATCTGAATCCATGAACTTCTTGTATTATTTATCATTATTTTCATTCTTATTTCCCATTTCCATATTATCCATTGCCTTTGTCGCCGACAGACACAGCATTTCCTCCGAGACGGTTCTCCCCAAAACGAGATCTTCTTCCAAGTCCTTTCTTCCCTGAACAACCCTTCTGATATCCTTCTTTCCAGAGTAGCTATTTCTTCAAGTGTCAATCCTTATTCCAAGATAATTTGCTACAAAACACTCGTTTCAAAATAATTCCAATGCCTATCTCCTTAAATTAGCCCTTATTCCAAGATTATTCCTCAAAGAACAGTCCTTCTCATAAGAGATTTCTCAACCAAAAGAATCCTTTCACTATATGAGCGCCCTTACTTTCAAGACCCTTTTTCCAATAAGTGTCTTTCATTAAGACATCTCAATAAAGTCTGTTCTCTATCCCATGAACTTTCTGCCCTACACCAACCCTTCCTTTAGGACCTTACTCTTCCAGTACCTTTCACCCAAGAGAAAGACTCCTTCAAAGTCTCCCTCAGATGCCTTTTGGTTGATAATCCTTACCTTTTTAACATTTTGCGAACCCCTGTAGACAGTGCGATTGTAAAAGGGGAAAAAAACAAGATCGTTGTTTAATTTACTACTTTTCAGTAATCTTCATTCTTTGTTTAAAATAGAGGACATCTCATCCGGGGGTTCTGCTAATCATTGGCCCTCCTATCCTCTGCAGGCCCAACTTTTATCATAGTATTTCAGGGGATATTAGGCTCATACATTTTGGTAAGTATTCATCCCACAACTGGATACTGTCTTTCTACTGGTCATAAAAAAAGTCAACCAAGATAGAAATATTCTACCAAGTAAATTCTAATGTAAAACGAAATCTTCAAATATACAATAAGATACACATTACAGAAAGAGACGATTAACATGGAAACCTTCCAGTGACTGCCGATTAATTGTGTTTCTTTTAAGTGTAACAAAATTATCCTTGAACTGCGTCGAATTAAGTATTTCATTCTGCTTTTCTGCCCCATGAGCATAAGGTTAGCAACACAGATCCAGATTAAATTGTAACTGCATGCCGAGTGATCAGGAAAAGAAAGGTTAGTATCAGCCACATCTTACGTGTATGTTTGTATGTTGGTGCGCTATAGAAATCCAAAACGCTTGACTGATCTAGACAAAATTTTGTTAGTGGCTATCATCTGACCTAACTTAGATAAAAGGGTAGGTTTCAAACCCGTTCCCCGGCCCTCCTCCCCTTCCTCCATCCATTTGTAACTTATGTGGTAAATAAACTCAACGGGTTTATTATATCTCATTTCACGCACTCGAGACCACAAAAATGTATTATTAAAAATGCTTTCCAGTCACCACAGTAATACCTGGAATAAAAGGGACAGTCACCACAGTACTGCCTTGATAAAAGGGACCGACAGCATGGTAATACCTGGTTAAAGGTGACAGACAGCACATTAATGTCTGGATAACAGGGACAGTCACAGCAGGAATACCTGGATAGATGGGACATACACTACATTATCACCTGGCTAAAGGGGTCAAGCAGCACAGTAAGAACTGGATAAAAGGGACAATCACCATAGTAATACCTGAAGAATAGGGACAGCACAGTAATACCTGGTTAAAGGTGACCTACAGAACAGAAATAACAGGATGAAAGGGACGGACAGTCACCACAATAATACCTGGATAAAATGGACAACCACGAAAGCACTACCTGGATAACAATAACAGACAGAACATTAATGCCCGGATAGAAGGGACAGTCACCACAGTAATTTCTGGGTAAAAGGGACCATCATCACAGTAATACCTGGATAAAAGAGAGTTATCACAGTAACACATGGATTAAAGGGACAGTCACCACAGTAACACATGGATTAAAGGGATGGTCACCAAAGTAATTTCTGGATAAAAGGGACAGTCACCACAATAATGTCTGGTAAAAAACGCAGTCACCAAAGTAATTTCTGGGTAAAAGGGACAGTCACCACAGTAATACCTGGTTAAGTGTCAAGGGACAGTCAGCACAATAATACCTGTCCTGTCAGTTCAACAATAACTGTTTGAAGGGTGAAAATTCGCACGCCTCCCACTTTCCACATTCCCGCCACCTCGCTTATCCCTCTCCCCTCCCCCTACATGTATCGTGTCATTCAGAGTTTTCCTGTGAGGCGCCGGCTTGATCAGCTAATATATATATATATATATATATATATATATATATATATATATATATATATATATATATATATATATATATATATATAATATCACACATACACAGACTTTAGTAACATCAATATGCATGAATAATTAATACAATCTATTTCCTAACCATACTCAATGAGTTTACAAGGAAGTCAGATTAAATGGCAGTGATGGAAGGTACTGAATTTTTGTTTGTAATGAATTTTGCGTAATTGAACCAAAACTCGCATATTTTTATGGCAACCCAAAAATCCTCAAATTAACTCTTTTCAGAGCAGCAGTTTCGTATGCGGACACATTAAGTTATGGTGTCAAAGTGGCCAGCTGGTCTCTTCTCTCCAGTTTTTAGGCATTATTTCTTCGTCCTACATTCGATATTCATAGGACTTGCCATAAAATCATAGAGGCACATATACCCCGACAGAACGTTAAACTATAAAGAATTGGATAAAATAATACAATTCGTAGAACTGATTGTCTAACAATGTATTTCCATTTAGAGAAAGTTTCTGCCAACAGATATTTGACTGTAGGAAGGGCAGCCCTGGAAGTCCAGTTCTTGCTAGTTATGTATGGAATACTTTGAAACGGCGATGATTAAGATGAACTACATAGACAATGCTTAAATAGTCTGGAATCCGAGTTGGGATGATTGTAATACATTTCTCCTCAGATTAAACAACTTAGTACCTGGTATCAGATTGTAAATAGAAAGGAAAATGGATTATAAAATTCCTTTTTTATACGTCTTAGTCGTTAGA
>NC_061110.1:49600556-49705556 GCF_015104395.2 Macrobrachium nipponense | reverse complement strand
ATATATATATATATATATAACATTCATTGAATAGAATGGCTTTCTCACTGTTAACCAGCTTTTTTGAAATTGCTTCATATTTTCTAATTATTTTCTTTACTTCATTGTTCAGGTTACTAATGGACACATAATGGGGTTCTTCCATTTACTCCAGTATTTTTACACGCGACAGCTGTTTCGTCAACCTATACGTATTGACGTTTTCAAGCGTACTGATACAAATATGAGCCTACATGCGTTTTGTGACGTCATGAGGACGGAAAGGTAGTACAATTGCCAGATACCTAGTTTAAGTATTTACAAACATAAAATAAGACAAATAAATAAATATGTTAACAACAGCGTCTGTCTTTTTAGTGTATACGGTGGTATTGTATTTGTTGTTCTTCTGGGTCACAAGTACGTCCAAGAAAGGGAGCATCTTCTCATCACTTCTTTCTACCGTAAAATTTAATGTAGAATTTGCTTGGAGACCCAGAAGAACAACAAATACAATACCACCGTATACACTAAAAAGACAGACGCTGGAAGATGCTTAAATGCTAGAGGAGAATGCCCTGATGCATATAAACGATCTGTGGTAAATGCATACATAAAACGCGCCATAACACACTGTTCCACGTGGAAAGCGACTAACGAAGAAATCAACAGAGTTCAACAGCTGCTCACAAATAACGGATATCCAGATGACATGATCCAGCAAGTTGTCAAAAAGAGATTAGAGGCTTTCCATAATCCGACCCCGAGGAACAACACACAAGACAAAGACAAAGAAATAGTGATATACCATCAGATAGCATACAACAAACACCACGAAGATGAAAGGAAAGCCATCCTTGGTATACTGCGAAGAGGAACCACCCCCCTAGCGCCATATAACAAAATAACAGCAAGGATTTACTGCAAACCAAACCTTACGGCCTCTTTGGTAATGAAAAATAGTACGGCCCCATCGACGGAGAAAGAGGTTAAATCTGATATAGTATACAAGTTTGTCTGTGCTGACGAGCAATGTCAGTCCCCCCAAAAATGCTATATCGGACACACAACCACCACACTCAAACGTCGCATGCAGGCCCACAGAAACCAAGGAGCCATTCATCAGCACTTTGTGGATACCCACAATAAAAAACCATCATTACAAGAACTTCTCACAAACACCAAAATAATACACATGGAAGGCAACTACAATCGTTTATTGATATCAGAAGCAGTCAGCATCGCAATGCAACGTCCCAGCCTTAATATCCAACGTGAGGCAGACCGTTCCTTGCCCTCGTGTAGGAGGCAGACCTTCAACCGCGTGTAACAAAACCCCCACACGCGGACAGGAGCGCACACTGACTTTCAGTGAATTAAACATATATGTAGTTAATATATATTTATGTATAATGTGTATATAATAACTTACTTTCAACTTTTTTTTTATATAATTTCTGTTGTTAACATATTTATTTATTTGTAAATACTTAAAACTAGGTATCTGGCAATTGTACTACCTTTCCGTCCTCATGACGTCACAAAACGCATGTAGGCTCATATTTGTATCAGTACGCTTGAAAACGTCAATACGTATAGGTTGACGAAACAGCTGTCGCGTGTAAAAATACTGGAGTAAATGGAAGAACCCCATTATGTGTCCATTAGTAACCTGAACAATGAAGTAAAGAAAATAATTAGAAAATATGAAGCAATTCAAAAAAAGCTGGTTAACAGCGAGAAAGCCATTCTATTCAATGAATGTTGTATCCGTGAAAAATTGTGCCCTAGAAGTATATATATATATATATATATATATATATATATATATATATATATATATATATATATATATATATATATATATATATATATATATATATATATATAGTATATATATATGTATATTCGTATTTTGTGATATAAATTAATATAGATGTAAAAATACATAAATATTTGTATATATATACATTTATGCATCCATATATATACATACATTTATATACGTATATATTATATATATATATATATATATATATATATATATATATATACATATATATATATAATATCACTGCTTTCTGTTTTTTTGTAGCAAGAAAATGAAATTGTACCGTAGACACCACCATTAGAGATTTTATTATTTTCCCCGGAATTCGACAAAAGAGAAATGGCGGTTGCTACTGCCTCATATGGAGAGCCAAATCTGCCATTTTAATGGATATCTCACCAAGGGATCCAAAACCCTTCACCCGGAGTTCCTCTATGATGGGGTACAACAAATCCTAGAGGAGAAAGTTGAAAGTGAATGCCAGCAAAATTAAGAACAAAGGGGAAGTTAATTAAGAAATTAAAGATGAATGTCCATATGGATGCTGTGAGAATAAAAGCAGATGATTTTTATGTGCATTGGATGCGAGTCACGGACTTTGTCAAGCAATGAAAGCCACATGATGTCTGCAGAATGATTTAATGCAAACTGGGTGGAATACACAAAGAAATTGTTGAACTAACTCACCTTTACGGGAGGGCAAAGATGCTAAATATGAATGAGAGCTGTCAGTACAGCAAAGATTGGTGATCTGAGATGAGCTGGTCATGTGGAAAGAATGGAATATTAAGGGTCGGTAAAAATAATGTATCTTTTAATAAAATGAGAGAGTACTGGAAACGAAGGGCTTGAACACTCATGAAGCTAAGGAGTGGGTGCAAGGCAAATGTCACATCGTGCGTGGGGAAGGCTGATGAGCTTTCAGTGTAGGCGTAAGAAATGGCTAATGTACAAGTTTTCTGCCAAAAGTTTCTTATGCGATTTAGCAGCTAATTTATGAGTGTGGTGTGATCATCGTTTGGTTTCTTCTCAGGACACAAGTGTACACATCCTCATAAACAAACACTATATATATATATATATATATATATATATATATATATATATATATATATATATATATATATATAACTAAAGTCCTCCTGGGCCTCTGCGAGACACATGGCCAGTGTGTCGCTATGCCCACTGTTTAACCCCCCAGCCAGAGAGCTGGTACCTATTCTCCTACTCACATTGAGTTGTTCAGACAGCTAGGTTTGCGGGCCACCGGGTTTATGCAATGACGCCATTCCCAAGCCACCAGCGAGCAGAGGGAACTGAACCCCGGTCCTCTCGCCTGGTAGGAACCTTGCCACTGTGCCACCACAGCAACAATTTCTGATTGTTTCAAGTTCTTTGTCAAGAAAACCTGGGGAGCAAATTCTCAGAGCTCTAACAAATAAGTTACTTGCTATGTTGAGCATAAAATATAAAGTAGAATGGGTAACCAATAACCAAATTCCCTTTTTAGATGTCTTAATCATCAGACCTAACAACAACTACAAATGCACTGCCTTCAGGAAAGCGACATTCTCACATTTATGCATACATTTTTACAGCTATCATGACATTTCAGTTAAACTTGTCATATCAAGTAACTTATTACTTTGAGCCATGAAAAACTGTTCCCCGGTTTTCCTTAACAAAGAACTTGAAACAATCAGAAATCAACTTGTCATGTTAAAATACCCCAAGCACGTAATAGAAAAAGCCATACACAGAAAACAAAGAAAACAAATAATTCAGAAACCAAATCACAGTCCCTTATGAGGATAATTTACGAGAGATCACACAAAGTTTGGGCCACTCTAACTCTTTCATCTTCCGAATACATTGGGGAAATCCTTAATTAACATTCAGCAGAAACCAGTTTCTAAAGCTGTATGAGTCTATGAGATCCCCTGTAGGGATTGTCATAAGTCATACTATGGATTCACAGGAAAATCTCTCTGAGAAAGATTAACTCAACATAAGCGCTCGGTTAGATATGGACAACATAGTTTGGCAATTTTCCATAGTATAAATAACATGAACCATACCATGGATTGGAACTCATAAATATTTTATACAAGAGCAGCTGTCGATACAAATGTCAGATGGTAGAATCTTCACTAACAGAGCAACAAGATAATAGGATCAACCTTTCCAATGGAGCCAGGGACTGACCATATAGACGGTATTTTCTTTAAGGCAGCAATGGAGCGGATTAAGAAAACTGCGGATTAAGACAATTGACAGAACCAACGTCGGCTTAGCGGTGACTCCAGGCATCACCTAATGGCATCTCACACTATATATACCACAAATGTAACTTCTTCTGTTATTCACTACTCGATAAGGGTGGAAGCCAGTCCACTGAAATATAGTCCTTAGCTTTAAACCAGAGTGTTTTAATGGGGATTATATATATATGTTCTACTGGTTGCTTTTACCGCTTTTTCACAATGCACAACCTAATCTTAAAACACAGTGAAGTTTCTAACTTCCCGTGGAGACGCCATAATTTTAAGCGCCGAAAATATATACGGGTTTCTTCATATTTTGATGCAAAATTATTCAGATTTACTAATTGATACAAGTCCTTAGTAATGGGTACAACACTTTACTGAACAAAGAAGGGAAAACGTGAGTGTTCTTGCTGATTAACATATGAGAATAAAAATATGCAAACACAGTTAAAATGAAAAGGATGCTTCTTCTGCATAAACTGGCAGAATATTTTTCCTTTACTCGGATCCTTTGTAACAGTCTAAAATAAAAGCACAGGTAACATCAATTACCACATTATCAAGTCCCTTCTTTATTTTTTATTTTATTAAGGAACTAAAAATGAAAAGTGATAAACTATTTTTCGAATCTGTAAAATAATGAATTTGACAAATCCCTAAGGAAAACATCGGACACCTGCTATAAAATACTTTCAACACTTCATGCAGCACATTTGTTTGCCTTCAGAAATCGGACCTAAATAACTAATTTGGCGAGGAATTCTACTTGAGCAGTTCGCAAAGACTGATTTCTGGTTACGCATAGTATATTCCAACAGACTGAAAGACTTGGGGAAAAGGAAAATATTCATTAAAAGTTAAATATTTACATACCAAATGTAGTCAGATCTGCATGGCTCGATTTGTTTATATTAGAAAATCAGTCTCAATCTACCTGCTTGTGAAAGGCCACGGAGGAGTAACGAGTATTTAACGATATTTACAGAGGTCAAATAATCCGGTCTTTGACACCAGTCAAAATCATAGTAAAAAAGAATCTCGGGCTATAAACATCATGCCACAAATACAGTCCTTTAAGTGCGATTTTCTTGAATCAGAAATATATGAAATGAAGAAGGTGTAATAAAGCTGCTATAATTTTGGCAATTATGACCTTATGTTTTCTTTATTAACCTTCCATCATTCTTTCTGACTTGTATCGAGTAAATTTCCAAAGAAAACAGGGTCTATGGAAAACATATTTCTAACAAAAAAACAAGAAATTACAGCGATATGATAAAACATTTACACGCACGCAGAAATGCGAAGCAGCTTAAGAAATTCACACACACACACAAACCGGTATACGTAGGGTACGTATGCTGAAAGGCGAACGAACAACTTGCTTCTTCCAGCTTCATGTTTTAGATCTTCAAGAGCTATAGCTAAAGCGTTATGGTATCTCCGGAACTTAGCGTAAAATCGTCCCACAGGCACTCTGGCCTCTGAAATTACAGGTTAGAAATGTGAAACAGTTGACCTAAAAATTATCAAGTTAAATGAAAAACCTTGACCGAGTTGAACCGTCTGAGTATTTGACAATTGTAAGAAACTCTATTACCAATTCCTTCGAATAATCTGCTTGCTTATAATAAATAACTTATTTATTTTTTCGTGAAGTTGCGAGCATTTGAAAGCTGAGCACGAGAAACAGAGACAAAGTGAATTATGCATTGGCACAAGCATGAGTTAAGCGCTCGAACTCTTCCCGTTAGCTTCATAATAATAGGCAATCAGTTGCTGTCAAAATATTGTTACCAATCACGCGAATACTTGCCTTTACTTCATCGCTAGCCTTAAGCAACCAATCTTAAGGAACCGTTTTTGTAAACAAATACGTAGAACCCTCACAAAACCCACTAAATACATCGATTTGTTATTGACATACCGTAACTTCTACAATAATAAAGGAATTTAATTGGCCGTTCCGTCAATTTCACGGTCAAATAACGCAGAAACTGTGGCATGAACAAAGACAATGCAAGATTTCAAGTTCCTTATTTGTATACAAGTAACCTTGATTCTAGAGACAGAATAGTACTGCAAAGTGAGTTAAAGCCTTGCTTTATGTAGACTCAAGAGTTTCCTGTTCTGAATGGGTTTCATTCAAGAAAAAGCATTTCTGATTACAGAATACTTCATACCTTGACCTCTGTATTCCATTTTACAAAAAATCTCAACTAAATATATTAATTCCGTCTCTACGTTAGTAATAATATAGCTGCAGTATGCAAATCCTTAATAGTAAATCACTAAATTTTTCAATCAAAACTGGTAGTCTCCACGGAATAAAGGAAAAATGATATTTGATAATTTAACACATTGAAATTCTTCCTAAAATAATCAACAATCCGTAGATACGAAGGCTTATTAATTCGTGTTATCACTATCTAAAATAAAATATAAGGTACCATTCACTATATACAAAGAGTTTACCTTTCAATGTGTTCAATCTTAAGAGGCTGCGAGATTCCACCTACTACAAATGCAAGTCTTAAATATACTCTATTTCTTCTTTCTTAATTTACCATACCAAGACAGAAGAAAATATAAGACTTTTAACTCGCAAGGCTAACAGCTAGAATCTCCTGAAAGTAAATGATAATCTATACAACAAGGACATCAGTGAATTATGGTAACAAGGAAATAAACAATAAGAACAACGTGCCCAGGATATAAGATCTTACTACATGCCAAGTGATTTCACATACAGAGGCCGAAAGCTTTACCTGTTATCCATATGAAATTCTTCTTTAATTAGGACACGCTTTTCAGTACTCTGGCAAAATCCAGAAATCACTAGGAAAGGAGGATAAGCCAATAGGCTCCTCTGTGGATGCCACTAATAAGAATCGTTAAAATAAGCTTCCAAGGAAAATCTTTTTCTCCACCGAGAGGAAGTAAACACTGATCTAGTGACCTTCAGAACAAACCACATCCCTTACTAATGAAGTTATTAACTTGGTCTCAACCTGCTTGTTCATCATCTGTCTCTAAGACACATCTTTATTTATTTCTCTATCAATTCTTATATTTAAGTATTAGATTCCACCTCACAGAAATGTAACAAAACCTGATTATTTACGTTTTGGGTTCGCATAGCATCAAACCTGTTTTGGGAAGGTTAAGTGATTCAGTAAGCAGAATATGCAAACAAAGTCTTCATATGATTTCACTATGATAAATCATTCCCCGTGTTCAACAAATATTCACATTAAGCTCTTCCGTAATCTTGAGTATATAATTACAACACAAAGATTCACTCGCGACAGCACTGAACCGATTGACAATGTTTGATTTTTATGATCATTATTTTTCACAGGGAACTAACAGTCTTAGGAAAAATGAACCATCATTATAGTTTCTCTTCAACTTACGAGCGTTGACATCATCAATAATAGTCTGGAAGACCATACCGTAGTTTAAGAAAAAAAGGTGATGAAAGATTTCTCCTTATGAGAGGTACGCCAATGGTCCTTCTCAACATAAAGAGGTCAAGTCGCTATTAGGACTAGTCAAATTTTAAGCTTATTTTACTTGAGACGTTATGGATGACAGGGTACGTAAGATATTTGTCATCATTGGGAAAACAGAAACCATCACTTAAGAGACTTGTATAGTCACTCATATAAGTTCATGGATGTCTCTGGGCATAAAGCTGAATTCCATCCAGCCTCTTTCTGGACAACGAGTCTGTATAGTGACGCAAAGGGCCCCATAAACGTTACAATCGCCGGATCCGGTCAACTGAACCGGAAGTAAATCTCACTGTCTATCGGGTTATCGTCCGACCAAAAGTAGGCGGAGTCCGTCGGCCTCTCCGACCAAGTCGTAACCTACCGTTGCCAGGTTCGTGGCATCCGATTTAGTTCAGGTGGCCCGAAGCCTCATCGTCAATTTCAACGCGACGCTGAAGCGGTAACATGGCAGCTATGTCCGGAGATAAGGAGTTCTGGGAGTTTATTGAACGTCGTTGGAAAGCGAAATTAGGCTTATAATAATAAATTAGTTCGAAAATTACAGAAGGATGCAATATATTAATGTGTGTATATATATATATATATATATATATATATATATATATATATATATATATATATATATATATATATATATATATATATATATGTTGCATCTCGTATAGTCTAGTGGCATAAGTCTATTATACAGTAGGTCTATGATCTGTTAAAACAAAATAAGCCTAAGCTTAAACCTACGGTTCTGTAGCTACGTAAAAGTACAATTTTAAACTCTTTTGTATACTAAAGTTTAGTTTACACAGGGAACACTGAAATATTATTGAATATTTTTGTCATAAACTTGTATTTGATTTTATGTATGGAAAATAACAACGTAATTTAAACAATAGTCATGCGCGCGCGCGCGCACACCCACCCCACACACACATATATATATAAACATACACATACATATATACATACATATTATATATATATATTATATAGATAATATATATATATATATATAGTATATATATATGTTATAAGTGTGTGCGCAGTACTATTGTTTAAATTACATTGTCATTTTCCATACATAATTATATACATACTATATACATATATATATATATCTATATAATAAAATATATATATATATAGATATATATATATATATATATATATATTTACATTATTTGCAGCACATAAAATAAGTTTATGATAATACTTTCAATAATATTTAAATTTTTCCTGTGTAAATAGAAAAAATTTTTGCACAAAAGAGTTGAAAATTGTACTCTTACTTGTTACAGAACCGTAGGTTTAAGGGCCTATTCTGCTTTACCGGATCATAGACCTACCGTACACTAGACTGTATACCACTAGACTATGCAAGATGCCGTGTATGCAACATAGTTACTTTTTACCTTTGTAACCTCGTGTTGCATAACTTGAGTAATTGCTTTACATTTCTCTGGGATTATATATGCCCCAAAGAACGAATTGTGGGACTTAAGCAAAATGCGTCCAGCAACCTCTCGTACAGTATTTTTGGTTGTGTCATACAAGTGTGTTTTTATATTAATTCCAGTAAGAGGGAAGACTGTATGTGATAATTCCATGTAGGTCTGCTGGTCCATTCTCGGGTAGTTAAACCAGTCACCAGGGTAAAGTTTCATTTCATTAAATAAACGATGGTGAGATAATTCATTTCACTTCTTCATCCATAGTTCAATTCAGGTCTCCCTTTTCGCTGGGGTTTTCCAATTTCTGCTGAGAGAGCGCAGTCTATAGCGTCACCCCTGAGCGGAGCGGCCAAGTCCTCACTCTGCCAGATTTCGGCAAACTGAAGTTAATCCAAACGTCTATGGGTAACGCGGATGCCAGAGATAGAACAGAACCTGATCCGCCGGTCGTATCGTCTATGCCGGGGCCCTTAAGACGGGCACAAACCGAAACTTTTTACAGCTGAGTTAGATAGTTGAAGATTTGGCCAGTTTCACACTCCCAGACACCTGTCATCCAGAAAGGGGTGAAATGGAAATCTCTCTCAAACACCCGGACATCCATGAACTTATATGAGTGACTGTACGTAAAAAGTAGAGACGATAGTAGTTTCTGATATCCAGACAATGAATACTGTAGATTTCCAGACAAGGCTTGTCAAGTTCACCGGGAATCCTTTATAAAACTCGCTGTTGTGAGTTGAGTACAATGTTGCGAATAAAATCAAATCGCTTTAAATATAGCAAAAGGTAGTACTTGCAATGAAGTGAACAAGTTTGGACTTTGTGCCTTTGAGGAGATTGTTTGGTTAGTTTAGGCCTAAATTAACACCCAAAGGACCTCCTTGATTCCTATAAAACATGTCAAGAAACAGTGTCTGGAGTCAAGATACTTCTATATACGTTCAAAGACCAATTTTTCAGCAACCAGTAATGGTTCAAATCAGTATTTTATAAACCTTTGAAACAGGTTCTTGGTCCTGTCATTTTTACTTACCTGGAAGAATGCCCTTGTAATACAAAAAAAGTCAATAAACATTCTCTTAAAAAAATAATAATAATAAATCAGGCTTGAATCTTTTCCCCATTTGTCAAAGTAGCCTAGCATCTTTTTAATACCACTTTGACAAAAGTCAAATTTGGCTGGAAGTGGTTTAAGACAAGCAATAGGAAGAGGAATATCTACCTTACGCTGTTTACCCTAAAATGCCCAATGGCATAGCTATGCATTGTCTCTGAAGTATACTAACCTTTTTCCTTCACTTATTTAGTACTAGAAGAACAGCAAGATGTACATTAATCCAATGATGGAGAAATTTCACAAAATCACCCAAAGGTTAGTTTAGTTATTTGTTGTAGTCAAACTATTATCAAAACTTCTCTCAACATATCTATATGCTTTGTTCCCATGAAGCCTTCTTCAAAGTTTTGATAGTTCAGTTGGGAGAGATTACAACCTCCATATACTGAGCTTTAGCTGTTTACCAGTTTTTTCCATCTCCATGAATAATCAATCCAAGATTTATTATTAATTTTGATTTTTCCTAGTTTTTCTTGGGATGATATTAGCTCAAATCTATGAGTGAATGTGACTAATTTTACTATACACTTATCACTAGTGTCAGTTCTAGCAATACAAACAATAATCAAGAACACCACTACCACAGCATAGGGGGTTTGAAAAAACAATAACTCAAAAGAGGCTGGCCTTGACTATACCAGAAAAATCTGTTGCACCTAGATCCAGTGTTTTACCATGCAAACAGGACTGACAGAATTCCAAAGTCCACCTGAGCTGCATCTATCTGAGTGACTAGCATTGGTGTCTGAAGAAATAGAGGCAATGAACCACACAATTTTTATATTTCACTTGTGGATTAAGATGATCTCCAAATAGAATTAACTACAACATTCGCTTAGAATCCAAGCAATAAATTTTATGAGTTACATTCATATACATTTCAACGTTACTTTGAAGCTTTATTGCACAAAAGCCTTATTGTACCTACTGATTTGAACCATTACAGGTTGCAGAAAACTTTGAAAGCAGAACTCTGACTAAACTTATTTCAAGATAACACAGAAGCTAAATTTTTTCCCTAACGGGTCATATATTTGAGAAATGTACCTTGCAACTCTACTGATTAAACGGAGAAATAAAGTCACGGTTTAATTCAAAATCACAAGAAAGAACTGATGCAGAACAACTCGATAGCATAAAATGAAAGTATGAAAGTAATCAAGATAAATTTAGCAAAGCAGACAAACATACATTTACAGAAGAGTTTGGATTACACGAAATAAAATTTATACACACCCATTCACACACCAACAGGGGTTCACCCACAATTCAAAAGCTTAAGTGGCAGTGTAACTCACTGTCTCCTTTTCTCGGAAGCCAGCCACTGTTAGGGTAAGTGGTGCACGTATGCACACACACATACACACACAGACACAGACACACACACACACACACACACACACACACACACACATATATATATATATATATATATATATATATATATATATATTTGCAAAAGTTGTACACACATGACAGTACATGAAAGTTCTACATAATGATGTTGTGTCCGTCGATTATTTGCTCTATTAATTGTGTAAGTGTGAGTGAAGTCATAAAAGACGATGACCGCATAACAATGATAAAGAAAGAGAAAGGACAAAGCTGTTGACTTTCAATTCTGAAGACCTTCTGAGGGGAAACAGTGAGCAATATTCAGCAATCATGGACAGCTCCCTCACATGCAGTCCAAAAATTTGTCCAAAATCATTTACTCCCCTATACTGGAAACGCCTCCGGGGAATAACGCCAA
This sequence comes from Macrobrachium nipponense, assembly GCF_015104395.2. Classification (NCBI taxonomy): domain Eukaryota; kingdom Metazoa; phylum Arthropoda; class Malacostraca; order Decapoda; family Palaemonidae; genus Macrobrachium; species Macrobrachium nipponense. Next base: position 49,693,643 of record NC_061110.1, on the reverse strand, counting down.
TGTTCTCCCTATGTCGAATCAACTGTTACAAGAGCGATAAAGGGATATGGGTGATGTCAATTAACAAAATACAACATTCTTCTGAACAGAAATTTCCCTTTTATCAAAAGTACAAACCAGTATAAACTAACTCTTCTATCAATACATTTTACCGGCATTTTAAAACTTAAATCACTCTTACGATATGTTTATCATAACGAGGCATAAATAATATTGAAATACACAACATTCTTTTATTAAACACATCGACGAGGTCTTGCTACGTAAGTGAGCAACCGATACGAAGAGCGCAGCGTTATCACACATATCATTTTAGCCTCGAAAGACCCTCCCCATGTATCAAATCTCTCGAATACCAGAAGACTTCTATTCTCTGTTTCTTTCCGAAAGCGACTGCTATACGTGAGGCACCAGATCCAATGTTGATTTGAAATTCCTCAGAGGATCTCCCTGCCATCTATTGGTGAATACAATCCCTAGCGAGCCTACCCAGTTGCTTGTTGACAAATTACATCCAACATATTCTGGCAGTTCTTCTTCTTGTGATATGAAATATATGTCATGCGGATGAAATATGATCCACAGGGGGGAACCTGACATACTGGAATTTATAATGCTGCCCTGAAAAGCGACGTTGCTTCCAATATCGGATGATCCGAGTCGATACGAATGGATGTGATAAACAATCATGGTTTTGTGGTTGAGCTATAAAGATGAGGTTAGCTCTGTGGGTTATTCAAATACCTTTTCCCATCAGTTTCTTTTTTAATAAAAAAAGGAACGCAGCTGTTGGGTTCCGTGGATTGGTGGCATATCAATTATTACAAAAACGTTATCAACCAAAAATCTCGTGTATGTATGTGGTCGCATGACGCAATGGCCGTCTGTGGAACTAAACAGAAAAATATGCAAAGGAAATTTTCTTTTTGATTTAAGAGATTTATACTCCTACTTTGTATATTTAAGAGACGCTAATGTACGATTAAAATGTATTTATGCAAATAAAGGGATAATTTTATGATGGTCATTTGAAACGTTCGGAATGTTTACTCTAAATCTACACTTAAAATGGGAAGCACACACAGGAATACACAACCAATGTCTCCCCTATATTCGCAAACATGAACAGTGAATATATACAGACAAAAATGGAGACAAAAATGTTAACCGACGAGACAAAAAGCCCCAAATTTGTGGCGGAGTCTGATCTTGAGGATAACCTTTCGTTGCAAACACAATACTTCCCAGGTGAAACTATAATAAGAAGATACATGATGAGCATTTGAACTAACTCGGAACAACTAGTGATTCGGAGCAGAACATTAACTACACTAGCCTCCTCTCCTCTTAGGATATGTAACTGCTTGAAACACGTAATTTAGAATACAAAATTTAGATTAGGAGTATAGAATTAGTCTTATTTCATACCCATGATGGTTGAGGAGTGTGACCCTACAGACATTTTCAATTTCTTGGTAGAAAACTTTCAAATCTGAGAAAACGGCGTGCACACATACACAATTATATAATGATTATATGATACATATATACACATATATATATATATATATATATATATATATATATATACACACACAATATGTGTATATATAATTATATATATATTATATATATAATTAATATATACATATATATAATAAAGAAAGTAATTTGTAATACCCACAATGCCTTCATAACTTTTCGATTTCTTCACACTTTATGGATAAGTTTGTCTCTACAAAGCTTCAAGGAGCAAATTCACTCCTGATTTCTGCTGACGCCTGAATTTGTGAGAGTCGGTTGTATTTTGCCTTCCCCTGCTGACCTTTTCCCATAACTTCTTGTCTCTCTCTCTCTCTCTCTCTCTCTCTCTCTCTCTCTGCAGGCTGACTTCCCTCTCGAGCCCTCTTGAGTTTTATAACTGTTGACTCTGTCCATAGGGGTTTCAGCTAAAGATTTCAAGAATGAAAGAAAGAAGAAGTACGGTCTAAATGAGGTGATAATGAAGAAATTCTGGCGTCTGTAGCAGTATTCCAAACCCGCATTCGATATATCAAAAAGAGAACGCATTATTCTACCTGATCACGAGGGATAAGGTTTATCGCCATCTTTACATATAATATTATTATTATTGTTACAGTAGACGAAACCTATTCACATAGAAAGAGTACATAGGGGCCATTGACTTGAAGTTTCCAAAGAATGTTTTTCAACTTCCCACCGCAGACCCCACACTTCAGCAGTAACTAATCACGATACAGAGCCAGTGATTTTTCATCGCTCCCAGGGAGACGCGAACTCGCAACGTCTGAGTGGCATGGCATGGCACTAACCACTACACCAGCGGACCAGATTTAAGATACACAATTAGAACTGGAATATACCCATCTTCACTATCGTAAACACGTATTACATCGTGGATTGCTTATATATATATATATGTATATAATATAATGAATTATATATATTATATATATATATATATATATTATATATATATATATAATATATCGAATCCACTGGTTAGTTTACCAGATACTTTTGTAATTGAAATAACCACAAATTTGTGGATACGCTCTTCACCACAAAAGCTTAAAGATCCTAATGAAGAATAGTGAAATTCTGACGTCCGTAGCAGGATTTGAATCCGAATTTGGTACAGTGCGGCTTCGTTCCGATATATCGAATGAAGGTTCGAATCATGATGCGGACTTAAGGCTTTCTAATGACAAACGTGTCCAAAAAGTGTGAAGAAATCGAAAAGTTAAGAAAACAATGTGTATGTATATATATATATATATATATATATATATATATATATATATATATATATATATATTAGTTAGGTTCAGTGAAGGGGAAGACGAAGGAACAAATGCTCATGTGCAGGTGTACAGGAGATTTGTTAGAGTAGTCAAGAAGAGAGTAAGATAAAAGGAGCTAGCAATAAAAATAAAAGCAGAAAGTAAGCAAGAACTCTAAGGAGAATATGATGTTCCTTGCCAAAGAAGGAATGCAGAGAGAACGGTTAATGTAAAATTGGATTTGAGATGAACAGATACCTACAGAAGGGTATAAAATCTATATTGCTTTAGGTCAAAACAGTCCTAGGTCAATGAGCCAAAAGTTCTAAAGAATTGAGGGATGTGGATGAAGGAAGGCAGGTGGAACTGAATGCTCCAGAATTGAAAAGCGCTAGAATAGTTATGAGACAGCCCACAGATAAGAGTATTGAGGATGTATAAAGGAAAATTAAGAGCTGAAAAATATGGAGAACGACGAGTAGTAAATGGGATTGTACGTGGAGACGCTGCATTACTGTAGCAAGTGTAAGATTAATGAGCGTATGACTAGGGTTTCTAAGGCACCTGAAAGAGGCAAAGGTTGTGAAGGACTGGATGGGTGCATAAGTTTCCCATTGTATGTAGGTAATTGAAGCAATTGTAAACATGACAGGAATATAACGATTCTTATAACTAGGAATGTGTGTGAAACTATTCTCACAGAAAGGAGAACAGCCGACTTCTCGATAAGGTTAAAAAAGGTGGGTTTAGGAATGGTCCAAGTTGAGGCACAACATCCATGTCTTGCCCACTTTTCCTTTTTTGCATATTTCTATTCTACATTTATTTGCACTGTGGCTACTCCCCATTTGTATTTCACTCTTACAAGTGTTACCTATTTGCGTGGTTATCAATTTACACAAACATGCACGGCATCACAAAACACATTCTCTAAGATTCCAATCCCTCAACTCCTTTATTTAATTAACTGATATAATTCCTATACGTTGAAGTTTCTCCACTTTTAATCCTTAATTTTGCTCTTTGCTTAATGAAAAATCAGTCAAATTCAGTGTCTAGATATTCCGTGTATGTACTTATGGAAAGGATGCAGGTCCTGTGAACTAGCAATCTTTGAAGTAAGACCACCATTTCCATTCTATACTCAGCTAGTGTTGCAACAGTGCATGGGCGACAGGTGTTACAGGGGAACCATAAAAATTCAGCATTTCCATTCTGGGTTGTGAATCCAGTTCTGTCCAGCATGGCAGCTTCACTAAGCCTAATATCAACATCTGCCCCCAAAGATCTCGTTCATCCACTGATATGAGTTGCTGGATGACCGAATATAATTTATTCAAGCATTCGTCAAATTTGTTTATACCAGCACCATAGATGCTACATCATCTTTAAGACAAATATTCTTCAAGTACCACAAACCGTCATGCCAACCTACAGCAATCACTACACAGATAAATCTTTTATGGAGGTCGAAAAGGATAAGTCTTATCTTTGATACCAAAGGTTGTTTCAATCTAGACAAGAACAAAGGATGTGTACCCAATCATTTTGAATCTCTTACATTGTTCTCAGTAATTCATTGAGCTCGTTACACTTTGCTCAATTTAGGAAAGACGCATATTCATTAGAATTTTGGACAGACTGTTCCCTTTTCTTACTTATGTGTGCTTAGTGATTCGATTGCTTTCTTGCCTACAACACTTCACTTACACTTCATTTTGCTTTAGCCGTTAAGTAAATACACATTCACTTTCGATGGCCTGCCAATGCTTTGGTTATTTGGTCCACAGCAACCACGCATGCACATAACTTCAGTTGTTATCAGGTACAATTAACTTTGTTATACTAATGTTCCTGGCATCATTCAAAATAACAGGTTAGCTGAAAGGAAAACGAGAGACAGTTGACAAGAATTTCGCAAAGAGGAATGAGATTATACCTATGCACTCCATTTGCTACCATGACACCATGGACAGCTGAAGACGATTTTTTAAGTACTTCATATTCTTTTTCCATGTGGGTATGGACTGCATCAATGTATAATTAACTATACAGCGTCTGCATCATCTAAAAAATAATTTTTTCAAGTGTTGAGTTAAAACAACAGTTTATGGTGACATTTCTGAGAGTGGCTAATACCTATTTCTCTTCTGGCCTGAACATTCACTTATGCATGCACGCCAGTGTCAAAATCCGTTAACTACAAACACGTACTATAATGCCGTTTTTATATGACGGTGTTGAGAAATATCACAAACTATGCTTCAAAAAAAAAAAAAAAAAAACGAAACTGTAAGTGTAACATACTCTTAAGTTTCTATGCACTTATGGAATAAACAGAAAATGTACTACCAATAGAAAAGGGAAGAAAAAGAATCCTTGAAAAATGGATAACTGCTCAACACACATCATTGCAATCATACGACGACAAATACAAGAGCTTATGAAAGAAAAGAGGGGAACTGCGATATTGCAAAAAGAAAAAAAATGTGAAGTCCTTAGAAAGAAAAATCGACAAATAATTATCTTAAATTTAGCTGCTCCTTACAGCAAGATAATGGAGGTAGGAATGGAAGAGATGATGACCTATAATGAAAAAAAATGTGGGTTCATGAAGCAGGAAACAAATATTATGACTAAACAGAAGAGAGAGAGAGAGAGAGAGAGAGAGAGAGAGAGAGAGAGAGAGAGAGAGAGAGAGAGAGAGAGAGAGAGAGAGAGAGAGCATGCAATAATGAAAATGGACAAGGAGCAATAGCATGACTAACAAAAATTTACACGATGATCGAGGTACACACTGCTTTCTTTCTCTCGGAAAAGCAGATTGTCGGTGCAATTAATATATATATCGTAGCCTCTCAGTATTTCGGAAATCAACTTGGCAGATACGTGACTTATAAATGCTACATTATGATACTAGCCTTTTCTTATCTTAGGCTACCTATATAGAAGAGATGTATTTGCAGAATAATCTCTTAACTATACAACTAAGTAGTAGTTAGGTTAGGCTAGAAATAATATGAAATTATTTTTCCCGTTGAGGATATTTTGAATACTCAAATCTAGGTTATACACTAGAATGTCTGCTGTTTATCAGGTTTTGCTGCTTTTTTAACGCTAAATATCCGAAGCATCTAATTAGCTGAAGAAATACTGTATACAGTCATACCTGCTTTACAGTGCCTTGGTTAACGGACGTCTGCACTAATGATCAATCCAGTTGAAGGTATTTTGCTCAAGGAAAAATCTGCCCTGTTAGCAAATTTCCGTTCGGTTTAAGGACAGACAAAGGAAACGGGATAGAACATGTTGCAATCCCATAATGAAACAAAGGTAGGGGTTCAGTCTACATGTAGGTTTCACTTGGTGTTCATCTCTGACAGAACGTCTTTTGTATTCTGTTGTGTTATTTATCACTTTTCATCCAAATATAAAAGTCACAAGGGCCCCTAAGAAGGGGATGCTAGCAAGGCAGAGCCTCTTGTGGAGAGTATTGGGTCTCTGGGCAAGTCCATGGGGTTGGAGATCAGTGATAATAATGTGGAAGAGTTAGTTTAGAAGCACAAACAGAGTTCACCACAGAGGAAGCAGCAACAAACAGCTGAGGAACTATCTTCAGAAGAGGAGGGGATGGAAAATGTCTCTGGTTTATTAAAAGAAACGTGTGCAAAATGGGGGAAGTGCACAATTTTGTTGAAAAATATAACTGACATCACTGACAAAACTACAACAAGCCGTGTAAATAAACCTACTAAATGACAACTCTAAGTCTCACTTCAGGAAAATTTAAAATGCAGGCAAAACCAAACATTATCAGACATTGTTTTGAACAGAAAGGAACACTCTGAATCTCAAATTGAAAGCAGTAGGAAGAGACGGACAAGAAAAACAACCCCCGAAACCGAATTGCCTTATCGTTTTACCTCCTTTTTACCTTTCTCTTTTTACCTTTCTCTTTTTACCTCCTTTTTACCTTTCTCTTTTTACCTCCTTTTTACCTTTCTCACAGCCAACACTTCCAGTTACAGAGAAAGTATGAAGAAATTCGCATTTATTTCTTCTATTTTATTTCCTTGTTTTAAGGACAGATTGGTTAAAGAAGAGCCTTCTTAAATGTATTTGGTCCATCAAACGAGGTATGCATAAATACATTACATATATATATATAATATATATTATATATATATATATATATATATTTATATATGTATATATTATATATATATATATATATATATATGTATGTATGATGTATATATATGTGTGTATATATATATATATATATATATATATACAAATATACACATACATATCACTATAAATCTTAGGTAGATGCTATTTTGCCCCAGCGGGAGCTTACAATACTACACAACAGATTATTTACCACAGGTCCTAAAAAAGCAGTGTACATGGACTTGCGGGTTACTGAATGCCAGTAATGGAGCAATATTCACGGCTTCAAGGGCCCTAACCTGTAGTAAAGAGTAATATCCCTTACCTGACTACTCATCAATGACCAGTAGTCAGCTTTCCATCTTGACATGTCAAGTTCTGCGCAGAGAATATCAAAGGACTCCAATAGGACACAGCACTACCTGGTCACAATAATCATCTACAGAGTTGGGGGGGGAGGGGGGGTAGAAAATTCTTGAATTTCTCATCAGGTACTGATGGGTTTTAAATTTTTGCATTCACACACTTGGAAACAAATATCCCAGTCCTCCAAATGTCATACTAACTAAGATGGACTATGAGTGTGACAATCCTTTCCAAAGCTTACCTGAGGGGCTCTTGTGGCAACTGGATAAGACTATGAAGTATGAAAGTTATGTCTCCCTTTGTAGTCCAGCATTTGTTGGGTAGATGAGAGGGCCAGAAGTTCCTTAGGAAAATGGAAACCTCACCCAAGAAAGATGGGTCAATATCTTTCAGCTGGCACCTGGGAAATGGCTGAGCAACAGTCCTTTACTGCAGATAGAGGAAGATTGTTTCAGCAGAGGTTGACGAGAAAGTCTACAATATTCTATATAGTGGATATGACCAGAGAGATACCTGTCACAACACCAAACACAGATATTACAGCACGGAACATTGGGGGTTTCTTGTTTAAGTGGGTGGCAAACATTAAACAACTTTCACATAGGGACCACTCTGTTCTCACTACCTGTCCTGGAAACTAACCTGGTCCACTTATACATTCCAACACATGGGATATATCTGGTTGACAGCTTGACAGTGTGGCACACCCCCCACTTGTGCATTGCATTGACACCTAGCAAAGAAGGAGGTGAAATTGTCTGTGACCCCCTCCACAATGAATGTTGACATATGCTATCAATGTTGATTAGTCACTCATCAACAATACTGAGTGACCCATCAACTAATCCTGAAGTGCTTTCAGTGTCAAGGCCACCACACAAATTATGAAAAAACTGATAAGCAATGAGTATCATTTCAAATAGTAACACCTCAAGTGAACATGGCATTCAGGTGTAGCTGACCTCACACCCACCTTAACAAGTTCAATGAATCCCAGAACAGCATCATCTATGGAAAGGAGGAAGTTATGCAAACTTCCACAAGATTACCATAATCCAGCGTCAAGGCCAGATTGTCCTACACTTCATGAATACGTAGTACAGGTAGGGTCAGAGGATCATGTGTGACCCCAGTACTGCTTCAAATACCAATGATGCAAGTGAATGTGGATCGTATAGAGAGGGATCAGCTTCTCCAAAGATAACAGGTAACTGAGAATGATGTGCTCAAGATGAGTTGGTGTTTCTGTCTCAACATGAACTGCATTGTGATTCTCAGAATTTGCTGATATAAGATTTGGTAAGAAAAAACCTTGTTGTTACTATAATTTAAGAATGCCCCCCTGGTACTTCATTAGCTGCTTGGGCAGAAGATCTGGTTTTCCCATTTTAGCCTAGTCTTCAAACAATGCATACATACATACATACATACACACACACAAACACACACACACACACACACGCACACGCACACACATATATATACATATATATATATATAATATATATAATATATATAAGCCATTCTTGCAAGAATCCCCCCCAAGAATCTCTGAACGTCTCACGGGATGCCATGAGTGTCGTTAACGGTCATTCTCTCTCGGGTTGAGAACAGCGTCACCTTCCCCAACATCCCCCCAAAGGTTCGTTGGTTCTTAGCGTCCCCTATATTGGCACCCATTGGTTAACAGGCCTAAGGAGATGGAAGTGGCCGCAGCCAATCACATACAGGAGGGAATATATCGGGGGTTTGTGGGGTATTGGAGGAAAGAGAGAGAATGCCAAGGTGCCCCTTTCAGGGTGGCAGTTAGCAGCCAGTTAGCCGTCGGTCAAGCAAATGGGTGGACGTGCAGTTACCCCTCGTTGCCCTCTGCCGGTTTTCCTCGTTCGGTCTCAACCTCGCCGGTACTGTAGATATTAAGTTCAATTTTACTCGGGCCCTTGTGTAACTATTTAGAATAGAAGACCGGTGTTAAATTAATCACTGAATCACTGAGCGTTTGATTTCTGCATGACCCGCAGTAACTTAAGAGACCCTCGCGACCCAGGTCAGACTCATATATATATATATATATATATATTATATATATATATATATATATATATATATATATATATATAGTACACACATCAACAGAAACAGTAATATCATGTTCCACAGGACTACAAAGGTGCAAAAGTGTGCACTATAGGTACACTTCTAGTCTGACAACTGTTTCATAGCCTTCCCTAGATGAAACTGCTTGTGCAAATATCTTCGTCAGGTTTTATACCTCGAAAGCTCGTATAATAAAAAATGTTCTCCCTGTTCTTGGCAATAATATTTGTCATTAAGCTTTATACACACACACACACACACATATATATATATATATATATATATATATATATATATATATATATATATATACATACATATATATATATATATATATATATATGTATATATATATATATATATATATATAAAGCTTAATGACAAATATTATTGCCAAGAACAGGGAGAACATTTTTTTTATATACGAGCTTTCGAGGTATAAGACCTGATGAGATATTTGCACAAGCAGTTTCATCTAGGGTAGTTTATTTTATGAAACAGTTGTCAGACTAGAAGTGTACCTATAGTGCTCACCTTTGCACCTTTGTAGTCCTGTGTGCGTGTGTGTGTGTGTGTGGTGTGTAGAATCTACTGGTCACTTTTTTACCAGATACATATGCAATTGTAATAGTCAAAGGCCCTCTTAACTTCTTGAATTCTTTGCTTTTTTTTTTTTTCGGGGGGGGGGGGGGTGTTATGCTTGGCACTACAAAAGCATGAAGATCCATGTTCAATTTCTTCAAATTCCTTTGAACTTGGATCTTCAGGCTTTGTATCCAAACAAAACAAAAATAGAGCAAAGAATTCAAGAAGTTAAGAGTGCATTGTGGCAATTACAATTGCATGTACTATATATATATATATATATATATATATATATATATATATATATATATATATATATATATATAGTAGATACTGGAATAACAGTAGGGATAATACACCATTACACACACACACACACACACACACATATATATATATATATATACACATACATATCATACATACATACATACATACATACACACACGCGCGCACACACACACACATATATATATATATATATATACATTATATATACTGGAATACACACTAGGTATTATGCACCATTATACACACACATACACACACATATACGTATATACCGGGTGTTTCGAAATTAGAGGCTCCCCTCCACAGAACAAATGGAGTTATGAAGTTTTCTGCTATAGCCTATCTCCAAGTACATTATCTTAAGTTTCTATTAAGCTATTTTTCATTTTTCCTTTCTTGTATTTTCAGACTGAGTGACGGAGTTAGATACAGCCATGGCTAACGACTAGGAGGAAATCAGATGGATTGACAAAATCCAGTGAGAACCTTGGAAGTTCCAGGCCTGAAGTCCTTTCTCAGGAGTCAAAAGTCATCATAGCTGAGCAGTGGGTACACCAAGAAAGTCTACGTAAATTGGCGCTTGAACTAGAAACAAAAAGGGGAAAGAAGAGAAGTTTTAGTGCTTTATATTGTGAGTTGAAAAAATCTGGTTTCAAGCAATTTCATGTTATCAGCAAGCTCAATATCTCTCAACAACAGAGAGAAGACCGTGCATGGTTTTGTGGTTTATATCTTAAAGATTGGGATGAAGCTGTCTTTCTTCATGTTGCTGCATCAGATGAATTCTTCATTTACACAGTAAGGAAGCCAAATCATAAAAATGACATCATTTGGGCTGCAAAGTTGGATGATATCAGTGATGACGTACTCTCTCGCCAAGTTGTGAAATTTCCTGAATGTTTGGGAATTTTTCTGTTTCACAGCCAAACGGTTAATGTGGATCATCAAAAAAAAAAAAAAGGACAGCCATGGAATGACGAATACTTCAGAGAAACTGTGCTTACTGGTGGAGTATTTCCTTTCCGCAAAGATCCTGAATATGTGTTATCTGTTGAAGAAGTCATATTTTTGCATGATAAGGCACCATGTTTTAATTAAGGCTCTTCAGACAATAGAGCTGCTTCGAAACAGTGGTATCGATTTCTTCTTGTCAAGTGAATTTCCAGGTAGCTACCCTGACCTTAATGAGTGTGAAAACATTGGTAGTATCTTACTGGATCGTGTTGAAGTGCGTACAGTGAACCATGATGGTATACCAAGCCTCGACGACCTGCGAGTTTGAGTCTCAGCTTTTTTGCGATTTGCAGATGGAGGCTACAAAAATATTAAATATCAGAGAGAAACTTAAATAAATACGTTCTGAATTACTTTTGTTTTTGTCCATATCAATTTTAGTTTATGATGTAGAGGGGGGGTGGGCTCTAATTTCGAAACACCCTTATAGAGGTATGTATGCATGTATGTATGTATGTATGTATGTATGTATGTATGTGTATGTATGATGATATGTATATATATATATATATATATATATATATATGTATATATGTATATATATATATATATACATATATATCACATATATTTGATATGTATGTATGTATATTATATATATATATATATATATATACTATATATATATATATAGTATATATATATATATATATATTATATATATATATATATAATATAAAATTGTATAATATAGCCAACACTGCAACTCTCTGTCTCTCTCTATATATCTCTCTCTCTCTCTCATATATTATATATATATATATATATATATATATATATATATATATATATATATGTGTGTGTGTGTGTGTGTGTGTGTGTGTGTGTGTGTATGTATATAGCGGGAAGGGTTTCAACGTAAACGTCTTTATCATATTGGAGACTCAAAAAGACATCTTAAGGTCCGAATAGATTGCCATAGGGGTGAGTTTTCATGCTTGAGTTAGTGTCATCTCTTGAATTTTCCAGTATCCGTGACCATAGAAAGAGATGCAAAAGTAAAACTGAATATGGATAATACAACATCATATATCTATATATATATATATATATATAATATATATATATATATATATATATATATGTGTGTGTGTGTGTGTGTGTGTGTGTGCATTAAGCCATAAATAAAGTCCTTTAATAACCAATTCGCTCTACCTCGGAATTGATATATTTTGATATATGTTAACCGAAGGGGAACTATTTATTGGATTCGAACCAGCGGACAGAGATGAATATATATACACACACATATATATATATATATATATATGTATATATATACAATGGTGTATTACACTTGGCGTTATTGCAGTAGTCACCACACTGACCTTAGAAAAGGAGAACATAAAGGTTACTAAACTATCTGGTTACCTTATGCGGGCTGGGCTTGACCACCCAAGTAACAGTAGTAGTTCTTTTTCATTACCGAAAGTAGAGCAAAGGAAATAATAATTAGTAGGCGCTAAATAAGGGTATGCCTAAAGGAAACTACGCAGGTGAAACCAAAGTAAACAATCAGCTGAGGCAACTGTTGTGAATTTAAACTAAAATATTTCAGATATAGAGTTCGTTAATGATAAAACACTGCAGAACATTAAGTTTAACGCATTTAATGTAGCCCATCACTATAGCATAAAAAAGAAGGTCTTTCTGTTCTGTAGAAAAATAAACACCGTGTGATCAGGTACAGGCAAACACGGCAAAGCCTTTATAATGAACAACAAAGAACTGAGGTGCAAGCTTTGATATGTGTAGGTGACTTTTCTGTTATATTTCAAAATAAAATTTGAATCCTTCTGAAAGTAGGGGAGGACAGCAAGCGAAGCCAGTCAATCGAGAGAGAAGAAGGGGTGTGTGGGAAGGGGGGGGGAGGAAATGGGAGATAATTAAGAAAACAAAATGACAAGAAAAGAACAAGAGCCACGAGCTGAGGACGTCCATAAAGACTGAGATGATTGTAACCTTTCCTGAGCACTCCAGAAACTGTGCTCTGAAAAGTCGTGTATCGAATTAAGTATGCAATAAAGTTGAGTTAATGGACAGAACTAGCCTGGATTTTCTTTAAATAAACTCGAGTCGCCAAGTCTCCGCTCTGTTTTTCCATGATAATGCAGATAAAATGTCTCCCGTCTTTTCAGAACAATACAACAGCAAACAACACAGACTTAAACACCCAGAGGACTTTGGCAGAGGAATTACTTAATTAAGATATTAGGAAAGTCTAAGCCAAGATACATTCACGTAAAGGTAAGTTAAGTAAATTAAGATTTCTTTCTTCCTTCAAGGAATGCCTAAGTTCTCTTTTCCCAACTTCGCTCTTACAAAACGAGATTCCCTACTAATTCCTGAAGTCTCTCATTTTCGGGGACAACATTTCGTTTACGTAGAAGTATTTTCCCTCGAGCTTCTCAATTGGCTCCTTTAACTTTACGTTCTTAGCTTTTCTGGAGAGAGAGAGAGAGAGAGAGAGAGAGAGAGAGAGAGAGAGAGAGAGAGAGAGAGAGAGGAACTACCTTGCTGATTATCTCGGGACACGGAGTCACAATTACCGACCAGTTTAGCCAATAAAATGTTTAGTCTGGAGGAGGGAAAAAAATTGCTGTGCAAAATTCTGTGACCGTGGCGGAAGTTAAAGACTTTAAATGGAATTAAGGACTTGTTCACTAACCCAAGCAATGGCTAATGGAAAACCGAAATTTTCTTGGCTTGATAATGTACTTTTTACACTTGCAGTCATTAAATATGCGAACGCTTAACCAACGGCTTCTAAAGATCACTTATGTTTAGTAAATATCGGTGCAGATACTAGAGATAACACTTCATCATACAAAATGTATCAAGGCTGACAACGTTACCACCTAAGGAAGCTGTTTTGTTTTTCCAGATGATTCCACTTGAACGAGCTTCTCCGCTGATCAAGTTGGTAGGAGACAAATCTTTTTCTTCTTCTTGGGATAAAATAGCGAAGGGGACGAAGAGCCGGCTTATCCCCGGCTGCTGCTTATGCGAGTTCGAACTAAAAGAAAAAGTGACTGGTATGAAATAAAATGTCCAACATCACAATACTAATGGATAACAACACTGCTAACAGTGTATTTATTACAAATAATAAAGATATACTAGATACTACTGACTGAGAATGAGAATGCTGCCACGTAGTACAAGGGAACGACACTGAAGACGAGGAAGAGGCAGAAGGAACCAAATAGAGACGCGCGAGGCAGCAAAGGCATTTCTGTAAAATGTGCGAAGGAATTGGCGTCGTTTTGTGAAGGTCCAATAACAGGGCCAAGCATTTGGACAATTTGGGCCACTCAGCGACTTTACAACACAATAATGCTAGAAATTCATCTCCTAAACTTTCCCACAGGCTGACCTTGACCTTATTTGTCCCGACTTTCAAACAAGAAAACACATTTCAACTTATTTTCTACATCTACTTCCTTAAATATCAAGACATTTTGCAAATATGTCTTGTTGTTGAGCAAATGGAAAAAAAATCTTGAAAAATAATTCTATATAAATCATTATCGTCTTCAGCCCCACAAGCCTCCTAAATCTGCTTTTCCTGGGCTGATCAAAAGAGCTATATTAAAAGAAACAAAAACCGGGAGAGGCAACTTCATTAAACATTTCGGAGATTATCTGTCTCCATTAAATCACCAGGGAGATCAAATTCAGTGAGAAGAGTAAAGTAAGTATGACTGAAAGTTTTATAAGTATGTTATGTCATATTTCAGAGAGGAAGCTCTGTCACTCCCTCGATACGAGCAGTCAAAACCAGCGTTTTCAAAGTCTAGGTACAAAAACTATGATATTTGCAATGTCGTTATTAAGTGCAAATGGCACCGTGAGAGCAAAGTTTATGGTTAACGTCTTCTGCAGGTGGCTCTTACGAACTACATGGGCAAAAACCTAAAGACAAATTCAAATGTCAAGGGTAATAACTATAACAATACTGTCACCTTTCAAGATGGAGACAATTGCTTCCACAAGAATATCAGAGAATTACTGCAGGGAGAATCACCACTAACGGGAACTACTTCTATTACACGAATATCAATAACTCATCATCAGCAATTGAAATCGAAAGTGATACATTCCAAACAAAGTCATATTGCCCAAGTCATGGTTTATTGCTTTTATTTTACATTTTCATGAACACATATATTTTTAAGGACACAGACGATAAATAAAGAGAATCTACCGCTGAAGTTCTACGTTAACACGGTTACGTGAGCAAAAACTCCATCATCTTTATAATCCCACCCCCCTCCCTCTCGCTCTCGCGCTCTCTCTCTCTCTCTCTCTCTCTCTCTCTCTCTCTCTCACTAATATTTATTGCAAAAGATATATGTCCAACACATTTGCCCCTTCACAAGATTAATAAAACAAAATTAACATGAATGTAAAAATGATCAATATTAATAAATAAAGGCATATTAATGAAAAACTAACAAAATTAATAAGAGAGAAAAAAAAAAAACTTAAAAACAACCACACACCAATATAGTCGAGATGAATTCTGCCCTCTGCCGCTGGTTCCTTAAAAAGCATCACGAGAGGAAGGAGGGCAAGAGGGAGGAAGACCGGGATCAGAGGCAGGGGGGAAATGGGGTTGAGGGGAGATGTGGGAGTAGGGAGGGAGGGAGGAGGGAAGCAGAAGAGGATGCTGGTGCGAAAGGCACGCCACAATAAAACGCCTCATTTGCCTGGAATTAGAGTTCGGAATGGGAGCCAATCACAAAAATTCCCTTCCCGTCGAATACCTCCAGAAGACTGGCAATGAGAGTGCTGCCCCAAAGACCCCTCCCCCTGTGTCCCGACCCTCACCCTGACCCGACACCCAGCAGCATCCCTTGAAACCTCCACCCCATCCCCCCAGCAGTCCTTGATGACCCCCATCCACTATCTCCATTCATATACCTCCCTACCTCCCCACACCCCCCACACCCAAGCCCTATCACACATAACATTCTCCTCAGCCCTCCCCCCTCCATCCATCCCTCCCTCCCTCCCTCTCTCCCGCCCCCTCCCGCTCTCGCTCTCGCTCTCCGCCCCTGGAGCGCCCCTCAAATCAGCCTTGAGGATTTGTTATTTTTCGGGATGATTATTTCCCTGCGGGAGCACTTGCATTAAAGATGCGAATCTGCAAATCACTGGTACGAACACTGCTTAAAAGGGAGAAGTTCCGAGGAGTCAAGAGAGGAACCGCATACGTAGATAAAGTCTGCAGATTTTCCTACTAACGTCACACGACTCACATAAACAAAGAAGCAGCGTCATATAGCGCGGCACAAATTAAGAAGCACAGTTAAAACAACTCATCCGTGAACATTGAATATCATTCATTACCGAAAAATATCTTGTATCTATTTTTTTCTACGTCTCGTTTCCCAAAAATTAAAAAAAGTAGATCTAACAAAATGAAAACCAATTTTAAGAACTGTTCACTTTTTCCTTAGATTTTTTGAAGGAATGATTTGAATGAACATTCTCGCAGATACTTTCCTTTAGTGTTAAAATGGTGATCATCGCCAACTCTGTGCAGATGATGGCAAACAACCGAGGAAAAGATATGACACCTATTTCCCTTTCAATAAACTCAGCATAAAATCTTCGGGTCCTAAAATTTCAATAAGTTCAACAAGAACTTTCAACTCCCGTGGCAAGCAATATTGCGATGCTGAAAGTGCAGTAAAATATCACATCGTATCCAACAGAGGACATTCTCAACCTTAGCACTCGGCAATATTCCGTTTCCTTTATTTTCTTATTTGCTCCTAAACACACGACCCAAAAGGATCCTTTCCACCGGATTCTCACAGGGCGACAATCAAAGGAGGCAGGAATGATCGGAGTCCGGCAGGATTTCTGAGCTCATGTTTTTGCCCGAAACCCAATTAAATTCTTGACAGTCGTGACAACTGTATCTTTTTTTTCTCTGAACATTTCAAGCCCACAAGAAATGTTGTAAATACGTTTTAGTTTTAAATTCTAGACGTAAAGCAGTTTTATTTTTCAACATCAGTCTTACATCATGAGTTTGCCTCACGAGTAGCACGAGTACAATGACATGATTCTAGATGAGGGATATTCTTTTGTTACCCTACATAACTTGAATTATAATTTGTTTATGAATCTGGTTTGTTCACTTTACATTTACATAATTTCTACCCCAGGTGTATACTGAATTTTCGAATAATGTTAGTAAAGCTTTTTAATGATTTTACTATCAGAAAGAATATTATGTATTTTGCGACGTATATATTCAGCAAGTGTTTATTTGTGATGTGACTTGGGAATCTGTGATGAATAGTCCTATTACCGAGGGCCAGATCAAACAGATTACGCAGTTTAAGATATCACTACCAATTATCACAAATAAAGACTACATACACTTCACTGGAATGCTCATTTGCATCCTGTTTCAAACAGATTCAAGATAAAAAAAAAACGTATTCTCATAAGGCTAGAAGAATGTCATAGCTTCAAAGATGCGATACTTTTTCAGATATGAGAGCTAAGAAATATTTGCGACATCAGTTATGTACACTAATTCCATTAACCTGGTTGGAGATACAAAGGATATTTCAAAACAAGAATACCTTTATGTTTCTCTCTCTGTCATATATTTTAATTTTTAATTTATATATATATTATATATATATATATATTAATAATTATATATATATATTGTATATATTATTATATAATATATATATATCTATTTTATATATATATGTATGTATATACTATATATATAATAATATACTATATATATTTAGTATATATATAATGTATGTCTGTGCGTGTCTGTCTGAAAAGGAGATGGCATTCAACGTGAAGAATAGACCCATATATAGCAATGTTTGTTTTACTTAATCGTCTCTTTCAACTAAAAACCATAAAAAGTTTGTCCCAACAGCAATTTTGCTTACTATAAAAAAATTATAGCCTATACGATGTTAAGAATATCCATGGAAATATTTCCACTATATAGAATACAATTCAAATTTGATGTTTATCAAGTAACAAATTATAAATTTATTTTACAATGTTTCATATCATTATTATCATCATTACAGCTGGGCAAGCTGTCACCGTAGCAGAGGTAAAGAATTAACCATAAGATAAAACCCAATGAAAAACATATAAGATTTGACAAATGAACTATGAGTTTGATCTGAAGTTCCAAAGTACAATCGTATAAATAGATAAGTCATTCCCTAATTTGGTCACGACTCGAACATTTCTAGAAAACTGTGTTCTATTAAGTTCAGAGCAGAAAAGGCATAACTGGTAGAATTAACGTAATCTCTAGCACAAAATGGTATAGTGTGGGAAGACTTGAATGCAATAGATGAACAGCAGTAGGAAAAACTTTAATTAATGCGCTAATCAAACGGCTGTGCCTAAGAGTAACAATGGGGACTGGAGATGAGAGTCCACTGCTGAGGTCAATCCGGGGAAAATATTCATAATACAAGAGAGGAAAAGTTCCTCAGAATACAGTTCTCCCAAAATCTTGACGGAGTTTCTCAAAAGGGAATTTTCAGTCCCAGAATGAGTTGCACGCAGAGATAGCTATACTGTCAACGAAATATCTGGGTTGGGGGAACTAATATACTAGGCCTGCTTCCAATCATACTTTGCGCTTAGTTAAGGCATGATTTCATACCCTAAAATTTGCACTATGCACTAATTGTAGCTAAATCTCTGACAAGAGAATCAGCAACTACGGGTCCAAACTCAGGGGCCATACGCATGATATAAGTAGTAGAGTCAAACGACTTTGCACAAAACCAAAATGTAAACATATGAAACAACTGACTATTTTTGGCATATGCATTCAGACATTTTCGCTAACTCCTGTTCAAACAATTTAGATAACACGATAGTTAAAAAAAACTGGGGTTAATAAGCAGGGTATTAGCCACAACACAAACATTTAGCTAGAGATGTAACAAAAACCCCCAACATAATGTAAATTAAATCTCTTCTAGCTTGCTTACAAGAAATAATTACTCTTCACAGAAAACAAAGGAAAAATGCCATATACATAAAGGTCAAATAAAAGATTCTTAATCCTACAAAGCCATAAGGTAATCCAGTTAGTATAGCACCACAAAGCAGGAATGATACATAAAGAGTTTATCATTTAATAGACTCAGCTTCCTTACATGGGTATGATTGATTTATGAAATTTAGGCTGACAAACCAAGGACTGGGGCACTTCCGGCCTTACGGCGCTTAAATAACTGAAAAGAAAGCCGGGCAAAGAGAGTCAGAAAATAAAGGAGATAAAATGCACGAATCTAAAGGTGGAACTTGGAGAAAACCAGACAGCTGCACTGAGAATTGAGTTGAATTCAATATAGAATTTAGGCCAAAGGCCAAGCCCTAGGACCTATGAGGTCATTCATGGCTGAAAGCGAGATTGACAGTAAAAGGTTTGAAGGGTGTAACAGGAGGACAACCTCGCAGTTGCACTATGAATAAACCGTTAGGAGAAGGTGAACAGTAAGAAGGAAGAAAGAGAATATGCAAGGAACTACAGTAAAAGGAACGAAAAAAAGTTGCAGTTAGGGGCCGAAGGCACACAAGAATGAACCTCATGTAATTGCTGCACTAAGAAGTAATATATTGAGAGGTTGGACAGCAAGGTTGAAGAAAGGCAGCATGGATGGAGGTGAAGTAAAGGCCCTTCCACACGAGGGGCAAATGCAAGGAGGGCAGACACTGTTACCAAATATGTGGATGGATAGCGATCACGGGTGAGGTCCAAAAGTGGGCGGAGCCAGGGCCACAGAGACACTGCAAACATCCCTTTAGTAATACCAACAGTGCAACACGTGAAGTGCACTAATGGTTCTACCCCCTTTCAGACATTATTACAAAGGTAAGTAATTTAAATGTGAAAGATCTCACAAGAAATTATTACAGTTTGCTTGAACCTTTGTTTAATATTTTTAGAGGTATGACATATCAGTAACTTTCCGTTCGGGTTTAATTATACAGAACCCCTATTGAAGTCTCCAAAGAACATTAATATAGGCCTTCCTATCATCTTTCTGTATCTTAGTTATGACGATAAGACAGTAGGGAATCTAGATCACTACAGATGAACCACAAAAGCTTTAAGCCGGTCAAAAACCTTAATAACTTAAACCTAATAGCTTCCACTTACATAGCAGGACAAGCCTGAGAACACTAACTCAAGACAATGGAAAGTCATGAGGCCAAGACTCTAGCAATATCTACGGCGAGAGAACAACGGTAAGATTTGAAGAGTGCCCTCATCACAGAAGAGAGCTTATCATAGCTAATAAGCATCTTTTACCTTATCCATGTGGGTCAAGTCACCTCCACTGAAGAATCCACCGAAGTTACAATAACTACCCACTATGAGAATGAGAGGTATAGTATATTCAGTTTTGTGTTCAGATTACGCCAAACTATCCATTGAATGAATAGGCAAAGGAAAATGGTCTTTCCTGAGGAACGATCCAACACTATACTTTGTGGTCAACAGTTGTAGGATCCTGTAATTCTCTATTGGTAAAACCTTCTCACCACTACCCTTCCAGCTCGAACAATTTTGTCAATCATTATCAGTCGGACTTTTTTTTTTCTTTTACTCAACCTAACTAAAGGTTTTGTCGTAGAATACTTACAGTTTTAGTTGCTAAGAACAAAACCAATTAGGAACTCGTTCAGATAAAAAAATCGATGAACACCGTTCGAAAACGTATTGATCGTATGTTAATGAATAGGCGTCTAGAATCCCACTGAATAGTTACCGGTTACACGGAAAGAAAAAAAAGTTTTTCTAACATGTGAAATATTCATCGCAATTTATGAAAATGTAGCTCTCCATTCAAGTTCTGCAACATAACCGAAAATCAAGATTACGACTTCTACTAAAATGACTCAAAAAGTAATTGTTTGAAGGTGTTCTTTAATGTGCTGAACAACGCTTCCTACCAAGAAAATTCATTGCAGTCCATTAAGAACATTTTAAGGTGACAAAGGAATTCAGGTTTGCAAATTTCCTTCTCTCAGAGATTTCACGCTATATTCCGTCCATTGTTAAATAAGAGCAGATTCGGCAAAGCGTTCTGTCCACCATAATACACATTCTACTGTGCCATAAACAACATCACTAGGAAATTTGGTAAAAACGGCATTCTGTAAAGTTCCGGTATTTCCTAAACACGATTAGAAGAAATGCAAGAATTTAATTCCCTTCTGTTTTTAAATGGAAAGAATCAGTATAAATGTCAAAACATAAGCATGGAAAGTTTGGGCATAATATCTATAAATTCCTCTCAACATTAAACTCGAAGAGATTTTACTCTTGTAAAAGAAATGCTCAAGACTGAATGCAAATGGCAGTGAAAAATAAGAACTGAAAGTATATTTGCCAAAAGAGAATTCCAGCGTACAGATTAGGAAGGGAACAAGGAATAATCCATAAATGACTGTACAGCAAACGCTATTCACCTTCATCGTCAAAATGGTGTTTTTGAAAATAAGCACGAAGTCAAGAATCCATACTGAAAAATGGATATGTCGCTCCCTATGACTCTAAGTCGACTTGAATTGGTACACTGAATAAATAAACTAATCTCTCCATTTGTTTTAAAGCCCGATGCTTATTCAACGACTGCTTTCAAAGAAGTAGTGGCAACGCAAACAGTTTTAATGGGAACTTTGCATGGATTAAAAATAATAACCCAGCAAAAAATTAATATGAAAAATTTCATTCCAAAATCTTTTCAAAAATCTTTAATATGGTGCAATAAGTCATACATTCCACATTCCTGGTTTATATGGTGACCATAAAGTACACTTTACGAGGCGGCAAAAATACGCGGGATTTCAGAAGCTAGTTCACAAAGAACTATCACATAGCCTTACTTCTCTGACAACTGCGGGTGATTCATGCCACCTCCCAGTCATGTTTTGTCCAAAGTAAACAAAAAGGACAGGCAGATAAAGGGCTCATTTCATTACCAAGGAAAGACAAATGTCGGAAATTAATTTCAGCGACGACATGACCTAAAAAATGGTGGCATTATACTTTATAGTAAGACACTATACAAGTCGCACGTTTTGGCTGTCGTTTACGTGTTACCCTTAGAAATATAACATGTGCGCGTGAGCACACACGCACTTTCAGTTCTGTAATTTGGCACTTGTAAGAGAGTTTAATGCATTA
The DNA here is from genome assembly GCF_015104395.2 of Macrobrachium nipponense. Lineage (NCBI taxonomy): Eukaryota > Metazoa > Arthropoda > Malacostraca > Decapoda > Palaemonidae > Macrobrachium > Macrobrachium nipponense. The sequence continues at coordinate 49,671,089 of NC_061110.1, read as the reverse complement.
TTGCCAATGCGAGGGTTGGCAGAATCGTTACGTGTGGCTGATATTTGAACACCAAACCTCGACGTAGCAAACACAAATGTTGCAAATACTCATTTAGCACGCCACCCTACTGATGACTACAGGACAGCAAGCACATAGGGTGGAATAGAACTACAAACAAATGCAGAGCAAACGCACATATACATACATACGAATCACCAAAGTAAACAAGTAAATTGCAGCTGTTGGCACCTCTGCTGCAAACGGTCGAATAGCAGCAGTAGCGAACCATTCTTGTTGTCTCATCAAGGGTCCATGAATCTCACTTATTGCACGTGCAATCCGGAGGTAACACTCTCATCTTACCTAACCCGGCAATCCTCCCCCTACCCCTCCCCCACCCCCGCCTCACTTCAATTTCGTTTGCTTATCTTCCCATATTGCATCGTCCTCCACTCCGGAACAACCCTTGCCACCAATGTGCTAGGAGTTCCTTAATTCATCGTCTGTGGCATATGAACTACATTGAATTTCGTTCTGTAATAAACCCTTCCTAAAGTGATCTCATGAATCAGGTGGACTTTTCCCCTAAGGCCAGTTCATTGGGTTTATTGTTATTAATTCTCCATCATATATACTAGATGGCTTCCCGGAGAGGTTCACAGCGTGTATTACCAGAAGCATCTTTCCTGACTAAACAGTACTGCTTGCCTTCAATTAACTTTGAGCTTATATGAATTTCATCCTTCCTCTCCCGATGTGCGTCATACTGCTTCATATCCTATTCTTATGCGTCTTTCTTTTACATGATTATTTCACTATTTTCCACTTTGTTTTCAGCTTATACATCTGACCCCTACCCTACTCACCATCCTGGATGCTCCAGACATAAATGACTTCAGGACGAGATAGAAATTGGCATTCATCAAAGCTGCTATACTACTCACAAACGAAAGAGCAACGTAACAAGAAATCTCCCCTCACACCATTATTATTCCAGGCCTCTTTTTACCCATCCGAACAGTAATTAGAAAAGAATTTCGGATAATCCGCAAATTAGAATTAATGCGAATGAGGACAGCAACCGCCACGATGTCACGATCCTTCGCATCCCAAGGACGCGGCGCTCTAGGAGGCTCTCGGGAGGGAAAACCCGTCGCAACCAACCGAAGGACGCGCGTCCCGGCATCATCCTTAAGGCGTCTTCCCAGAAGGCCTCTAACGGTCCAACAGCCGACGGCCCTCTACGGCCGCTGAGGTCTGGAAATAACCACTTTTCATCAGTCATTCCCAGATGGCGAAGTTTCTCCTGAGATGGAGATAATTAAGCGTTTTTACTTGGGCCTTCGCGAGAACACGAAGGGGACAAGAGGGACCAAATGCCCCTTCTCCGTCCTCTCTTCTTCCCTTTCCCTTTCCCTTCCCCTCTCTTTCCTGGGACACACCCTCGGCTCCATTCCTCTCCCATTCAGTCGCCAAACGTCGTACCACTTAACAAGAGCTCCCTTTTCCATCTGACTATTCCAGACCACCTCTCTCTCTCTCTCTCTCTCGCTCTCTAGAGAGAGAGAGAGAGAGAGAGAGAGAGAGAGAGAGAGAGAGAGAGAGAGAGAGAGAGAGAGAGAGAGAGAGCATTATCATGTATTTCAGTTACAACCCTATGGCCACCCTTCAATCAGAAGTTTATAAAGAAATAATCCAATATAATTCTGAATTTTCTTAATTTATACTAAACTACGAGGATCAAACTGTTGCAAAGGCTACGGTAATGAAAATCGAAATGATGGTGAAAATAATGAATTGACTGCATATACCCAAGACTTACATAATGATAAAAAATCATATTTTTTCTATTGATATGGAAATGAAGTGTAGACACACGCAAAATACGGCACATATACAGTATATATATATATATATAAATATATATATATATATATATATATAGATATCATATAATATATATAATATATATATAGTATATATATATATATATGTGTATATATATATATATATATATATATATTTATATATATATATATATATATATATATATTTATATATATAGATGTATGTATAATATATATATTATATATATATATAATATATATATATATACTGTATATGTGCCGTATTTGCGTTTAGTCTCTAATTCATTATGCTTCGGAAATAACTTAAACCCAAGGCGAAATATAATTGATAAATGTTTCGTCGCCCATTTGGGATTCGAAGTGCTGTCTTATAATTATAATTTCATTTGGATGTAAGTTATTCTCGAGGTGCAGTGAATTGGATATTAAACGACATTTGTGACTTGATATTTGCGTATATAAGTGGTCACGTGTATAAAAACAAAAGTACATACACACACACACACATTATATATATATTAAATATATATATATATATATATATATATATATATGTATATGTATATACCTATATATATATATATTTATATATATATATGGTATAGTATATATATATATAGTATCTATATTTATATATATATATAATGTGTGTGTGTGTGTGTGTATGTACTTTTTTGTTTTTACATACACCGTGACACTTATATACGCAAATATCAAGTCACAAATGTCGTTTAATATCCAATTCACTGCACCTCGAGAATAACTTACATCCAAATGAAATTATAATTGATAAGACAGCACTTCGAATCCCAATTGGGCGACGAAACATCTATCAATTATATTTCGCCTTGGGTTTAAGTTATTTCCGAAGCATAATGAATTAGAGACTAAACGACACCTATGGCTTAATGTTTGTGTACATATATATATATATATATATATATATATATATATACATATATATATATATATTATTATATATTGTTACTTTCAAAATGCATGTTTTCCCCTCTCTGAAATGTCTTGTAGATTGTGTAACATTTTTTCAGATTCCTAGATAGCTTAGAATAGGATTTTAATTAAAATGTGTGTTCAGATTTCGCATTAACGTCTTGTAAAAGAATATATATATATAACGTAAAGAGAGAGATCTTTGTCTTTTCAAAGCTGCAAATGTTTAACTTTTATGTCAGCACTTTAAGATTAGTCTGCGAGATCCGTTTGCTTCCCTGCTCTGTCAGCGCGTTGATAGCGAGCTCGTTGTCATCAAAAACATGTCAATCTAATTATCGTTTACCTCGTTTCATCGGTACGTATCTGTTGAGCAGTCTTGTCTTGTACGCGTATGCTTTAATCAAAGCCACGTGCATGTTGCACATTATGTGTGTAAGATTGCGTCAGATTTCAGAACTTTCGAGAAGCCTAGAACGTTTTGAGACATCTGCTCTGTCATTTCCATAAAGGAAGAGATTTTCATTCGATCTTAAGACCTCGAGGCAGTTAGATCCCCCTCTCTCTCTCTCGCTCTCTCTCTCTCTCTCTCTCTCTCTCACTCGACATCGAGATTATTTTAACGTAACGTAAATTTGGTCACTCATAACTTGTGAGAATTCTATATTTGATATTTCTTAGAATTTATTTAGTTTATTTAATTTCTTTTGTGGAATCTGAACAAACATTTCGTAACGGCGCCTGGTTTTTTTGTGAAAGTGTAATATACAAGAGAAAGAAAGAAGTTGGTATACCAAAAAAGGTAAAGTGTGTTATATTTTTATTAGTTGCAACTAATAATGGATAGGGAGTGTGTTTAACTAATAACGGATAGGAATTGTGTTTAACTAATAATTGATAGGAACTGTTGTCTGTTACGAAGGTTTGGTAAAAACTGTTGGTTACAGTATTTTGAATGAAAAAGATTTACACTTTTACACATTGCTGATATTTTTTGTGTTTCTGTCTGTTCCATTGTTTGTGCACTTATTCATTTTCTTATTGAAGTGTGTCTTTTTGTTTTATATTTTCATTTACATTCACCATTTAATTGACTTAGTTATTTTCATTGCTTTATCATTGCACATTTAATTAAATTTAACACTTGTGAATTGATTTGCATTTACTTAGAATTCTTTTCAAATTTATTGTTGTTTTAGCACTTGTGAATTAATTTCAAATTTTCAATTATTGCCTAACACTTTTGAATTTGATTGAATTAATTTTCTTGAATTTGTGATAAATTAATTTTGATTTAATTTTACTTAATTTGATTCAAGAATTAATTAAACTTTACTTTGTTTTCAAGTAACAGTAATTTTCCCTGATATTGTGAATTTCACTTATAAATTTTGAATTTAATAATAAATTTTTGTATTTAAAATTTTATAAGTGTTTTCTTTATCTTACACCAAGTATAAGAATATATAATTATGATTATTTATGTTAGGTAGAAACATAGAGTGGTAATTGATTTGCTTTCCCTTCAATTTAATTGAAGTGACTTAGAACCAGGGAAGTACTTAGACTTCTGAAATCAGGGAAATACTTAGAGTTTTGAAAGTTGTTGATGGAGTGATGCCCTTTGATTAATTTAATTACTTACAAGATTACCTCACACCTGTTTTGATGAACTTACTCTGATTTTCTGCAATACTGGTAAGTGTTAAGGGATCACTGTTGCCTTTAGTGTATTCAGTCGTTTAAACGTGTTATGAGGGTTCAGGTGTTTGGCTTTTGGTGAGGTAATATTTGATGCAAGGTAACCAGATACTTGGCACTTCGTAACATTATTTAATGGTGCCCAGAGACCCGGGAAAGCAGATTTCATTATCACTCTAGAATATACTTGGTGGTGTTAGGAATATATTTTGTTAGGAGAGTGACCATATAATTTTGTTTTGCATTTATTGTATTGAATTGTAAGTTGATAACTTAGAGGAAAATGGCTCAGTTCAATGTTCAGGAATTTTTAGCAGCTCCTTCCGTCCAAGTTTTGTCTGAAACCACTCTGTCTAGAGCACAGTGGAGCGCTTTAGCAGAGGCATGTGGTGGTTATGTGTCTAACTAGTATGGTAAAGGCAAATAAGATGTATTGCTATGGAATCATTGATAAACTCTGGTAGAATAACTGATGAAGATGAGTTAGAATTGGCTCAAGAGTTGTTGATGTAGCACGTGCTCGATCTCATAAATAAGCAAACAGAAAAGAAAGAGAAAAGTGATGCAGAGTTAGAGCTTAGACGCATTGAAGCAGAAGAGAATTTGATTAAGCTAAAATGCTTGCTGAAAGAGAGAGAATGCAAGCTGAAAGAGAGAGAATGCAAGCTGAAAGAGAAAGAATAGACAGGGAAAAACAAGAAGAAGTAAAGAGAAGAAGAAAAAGCAGCGAAGAGAGAAAGAATAAAAGAGGAAAGAGAAATCGCAAGACATGAAAGGGAAATGGAATTAATAAGAGCTAGATCCACATTACCTGTAACACCGTCTAACTCTAACTAAGGTAATCAAGACCTTGTATTTGATGTAGTGAGAGTACAGAAGTTAATCCCTAAGTTTACTGAAGAAGCTCCAGATGAGTTTTTTTGATCACTTTGAGAAAGTGGCTTCAGGTATGGGATGGCCAGAGGATAAATGGTCAGTTTTGCTACAAGTGTCTTGATTGGTAAAGGGAGAAGTGCTTATCTAGCCTTAACAGCTGATCAGTGTAAAGACTACAAGGTACTTAAACACAGTGTGCTACAAGTTTACCAGATGACCCCAGAGTACTACAATGAGAGATTCAGAAATTTAAGAAAAGATGAGAAGGGAACCTTCTTAGATTATGCTTACAAAGTGAGAAGGTGTTTCAAACGTTGGGTAGAAGCTGCTAAAGTTAAAACTTTTGATGAGTTAGAAGAGTTACTTGTTCTTGAACAGTATCTTAAGGGAATTCCTGAACATATAAGAGCCTATTTAAGAGAGAGAGAAGTGAAGAAACTTGACAAAGCCGCTACACTTAGTGAAGATTACAATATAATCAGTAGCAAACGTAATTACAATGTCAAGTACCAGAGTCAACAACGCCCAGGTTTTAAGTCTTATCCAAAATAATAGGAACAAAATTTAATGGGCAAACCTTCAAGTGATACTACTAAGAGTACACAAGGTAATACAGCTCAGCAAATTAATGAGGAAATCCTCATCAGTTTTTCAAGACAGTTACAGAAACCTAATGTTGTCTGTTTCAAGTGTGGAAGAAGTAGGACACTACAGTCAAGAGTGTTACCGGAATCAACAGCAGTCAAAACCAGTTAGTCAAGTTGTGAAACAAACTACGAAGAGCGGTGTGTAAAGAATCAGACTCCAGAGAAGAATGAAACTAAACAAGCTGAATGTTTAGCAACCAGTGGAAATGTTTACCTCAAGCAGTGAGTGGTTAAGCAGTGTGGAGGCTTTTAAGCCATATATCTATGAGGGTATGCTGTCAACTCAAGAAGGAAGTGTGCAGGTACCAGTCAGATATTACGTGATACAGGGAGTGACCATAGTGTGGTAGTACGTGGTTCTCACCCTCAGTTGGAGAAGAGTCTCACAGGAGATTCAGTTATTTGAAGGGTATAGGAGGAGAGGAAGTAACTCCTATATGCCGCTTACACCTGTCATGTGAATTGGTGACAGGGAATGTTGATTTTGCTGTAAAGGACTCACTAGCTGTGGAAGGTATACATGTTCTGTTGGGAATGAATTTGGTGGTGTGCCATTTATTCCCTGTCCTGTAGTGACAGACAAACCATTGAGGATTAGTCCTACAGAAGAGTTGGAGAGAATAACCCCCACCTGTTTCCTAGTTGCGTAACTACCAGAAGTATGAAGAGGACTACGACTGTAAGTGAAAAAACTGAGGGATTTACACACTCAAGAAAGATCAAGTGAAGGATCTTTGTGCTTAGAAGAATTAATTCCAGGGAAGTTGAAGTTTCCCATAGTGCTGACCAAGAAGAGATTTCCCAAGAAGATGAAGACGATGACGACGAAGAAGAAGAACCTGATGTTCCTGAAGAGACTCCGAGTAGTCAAAGTGGTTGCTGAAGACAGTAGTGAAACTACAGTAGCTGAGTTAGCAGATATTGAGAATTCAACCTTGAAGTTGGTCAAGTGACAAGAGAGAAGCTGATGGACTTGCAGAAGAAGGATGCATCGTTAATTGATTTGTTGTTCTTCAGAGTTTGGTTGATCGAGAAGAGATGCAACAAAACTCCTACCTGTTACTATCTGAAGGAAGGTTTACTGATGAGGAAGTATAGACTACAGATATACCAGGAGATGCTGAATGGGGCGAATATCATCAAATTTTGATTCCATACCCATTGAGAAAGCAAGTGATTGCAGTAGCTCATGAGTCTGGACATATGGGAATCAGGAAGACTGTGGAGAAGATCATGAAATATTTTTTCTGGCCTGGACTTCACAGAGATGTTAGAGGTTCTGTCGTGAGTGTCATACCTGCCAGATAGCTGGAAAAACCGAATGAAACCATCAAGAAAGCCCCCCTACAACCTATAGAAGTTAGAGGAGACCCTTTAGCAAAGTGATTATAGTATGGTTGGACCATTGCCGAAGACAAAGAAAGGAAATGAGTATTTATTGACATTAATGTGTCTGTGACAAGTATCCAGAAGCAATCCCTGTTAGAAACCATATCTGCAAGATAGTTGCTGAAAAACTTGTGGAGTTTTTCTCAAAGTTTGGTATACCGAAATTGTACAAGTGATAGAGGAACGAACTTTACTTCCAAGTTGTTCCAGGATGTGATGAATTTGTTAGGAGTGAAACAACAGTTATCCATGCCTATCATCCAGAAACTCAAGGTGCCTTGGAAAGGTTCCCTCAAACATTGAAAAGTATGCTGACAAAGTATTGTTCTGAGTCAGGAAGAGAATGGGATGTTGGTTTACCATTAATGTTGTTTGAAGTTAGGAATGCTTATCAAGAAAGTATGGGATGTTAACCTAATGAGATGATTTTTGGAAGAGAAGTGAGAGGACTGTTGAAGATTCTTGCAGAAAATTGGGAAGAAAATCAAGAGGAAAGCCAAGCAGAGTATGTGAAGAACTTAAGGAAGAGGTTGAAAGAGATTAGAAAATTCTCTTTAGAAAACTTGAAAATGAGTCAAGAGAAAATGAAAAGGAGATTTGATGCTAAGGCTAAGCTAAGAAGTTTTAGTATTGGTCAACAAGTGTTAGTTTTCTTACCTGTCAAGAGATTTCCCCTCACTAATAAATTTCAAGGTCCTTACAAGATAATTCAGAAGTTAAGTGATAGAACTTATGTGATTGAAACACCAGAAAGAAGAAGACAAAGGAAGATACATGTGAACCTCTTGAAACCTTATTTCTCAGAAACTAAAACTGAACTGTGTCAGTAACCCAGACAATTTATCTACAGAAGACGATGATGGCTACGAATTGGGAGCTGCAAGCAAGATGAATAATTCTTCAATTTTGGAAAAAATTTGGAGGATAAACTGAAACATCTGAGTGTTGAACAAGGTGAAGACTTTAAGTGACGTAATTAGAAGTTTTCCAGAAATTTTTTCCAGATGTGCCTAGACGTACTGATCGACCAAGCATGAAATCAAGATTCAAGAAGATGGAAAACCTTTCAAGCAAAGAGCCTATCGTTATCACCGTATCATCGAGAGTTTTGAAGAAGGAAGTTGAGTATTTGCTGCAACATGGATTAGCAGAACCCAGTTCAAGTCACTTTAGTTCTCCATGTGTGTTAGTGAAGAAACCAGATGGTTCATTTAGGATGTGTACTGATTATAGAAAGCTGAATTCTATCAGTGTGGCGGATAATTATCCTTTGCCTCTTATAGATCAGTTACTTGATAATATTGGGCAAGCCAAGTTTGTTTCCAAGATAGACTTGTTGAAAGGATATTATCAAATCCCTTAGATGAGAATGCGAAGCTGCTGTCAGCTTTTATTACTCCTTTTGGACTATATCAGTATACTGTTCTGCCGTTTGGTCTGATGAATGCACCCGCAACATTTCAACGAGTGATGGATCAACTGCTAGGATCAATAGAAGGAGTAGGTGTATACCTAGATGACATCGTGATTTACTCTACAACGTGGGAAGAACACTCTGAAGATTCTGAAGAAAGTTTTCAAGAAACTACAAGAAGCAGGATTACAGTCAACTTAGAGAAGAGTGAGTTTGTAAAGGCAACTGTGCAGTATCTTGGGTTTGAAGTTGGGAAAGGCCTTCGTGCTCCAGTAAATGCTAATGTAGAAGGTATCCGTAAGGCTACCCCACCTATTACCAGGAAACAGCTACAGAGATTTTTAGGCATGGCTGGTTTCTATCGTCGTTTTTGCCCAAATTTCTCAGCCGTAGTAGCTCCCCTGACAGACTTGACTAGTCCCAAAGCTAAGTTTATTTGGACTCCAGAGTGTCAAGAATCCTTTGAGAAGGTAAAAGCCATTTTAACTTCAAGACCAGTACTTCAAGCTCCAGACTTTGACAAGAAATTTGTGATACAAGTTGATGCGTCAGACTGTGGTGTTGGAGCTGTTCTACTTCAAGAAGATGAAAATAATATCTACCATCCTGTGTGTTCATGTCTACAAAATTGAAAAACATCAGAAAGTATATTCGACAATCGAGAAGGAAACTTTAGCCTTAATCACCGCATTGAAAACATTTGAAGTGTATGTGAATAGACCTAGGAATGAAGAAATTGTAGTGTTTTCTGATCACAATCCACTGTCATTTATCAGAAAATGAAAAACCGAATCAAAGGACTGACCAGGTGGTCTTGTGTCTGCAACAGTATAACTTAAGAGTGCAGCACATTAGTGGCAAAAACAATGTAGTTGCTGATTATTTATCTCGTTGCGAATCGTTGGATTCAACACCGTGATAAAAAATCTTCTGGGGGGAGGTATATTACATATTGCTACTTTCAAAATGCATGTTTTCCCTCTATGAAATGTCTTGTAGATTGTGTAAACATTTTTTTCATTATCCTAGATAGCTTAGAATAGGATGTTTTAATTAAAATGTGTGTTCAGATTCGCATTAACGTCTTGTAAAAGAATATATATATACGTAAGAGAGAGATCTTTGTCTTTTCAAAGCTGCAAATGTTTAACTTTTATGTCAGCACTTTAAGATTAGTCTGCGAGATCCGTTTGCTTCCCTGCTATGTCAGCCGCGTTTGATAGCGAGCTCGTGTCATCAAAAACATGTCAATCTTAATTATCGTTTACCCCACCCTCCGTTTCAATCGGGTACGTATCTGTTGAGCAGTCTGTCTTGTACGCGTATGCTTTAATCAAAGCCACGTGCATGTTGCACATTATGTGTGTAAGATTGCGTCAGATTCAGAACTTTTCGAGAAGCCTAGAACGTTTTGAGACATCTGCTCTGTCATTTCCATAAAGGGAAGAGATTTTCATTCGATCTTAAGACCTCGAGGCAGTTAGATCCCCCTCTCTCTCTCTCGCTCTCTCTCTCTCTCTCTCTCTCACTCGACATCGAGATTATTTTAACGTAACGTAAATTTGGTCACTCATAACTTGTGAGAATTCTATATTTGATATTTCTTAGAATTTATTTAGTTTATTTAATTTCTTTTGTGGAATCTGAACAAACATTTCGTAACGCGCCTGGTTTTTTTGTGAAAGTGTAATATACAAGAGAAAGAAGAAGTTGGTATACAAAAAAGGTAAAGTGTGTTTATATTTTTATTAGTTGCAACTATAATGGATAGGGAGTGTGTTTAACTAATAACGGATAGGAATTGTGTTTTAACTAATAATTGATAGGAACTGTTGTCTGTTACGAAGGTTTGGTAAAAAACTGTTGGTTACAGTATTTTGAATGAAAAAGATTTACACTTTTACACATTGCTGATATTTTTGTGTTTCTGTCTGTTCCATTGTTTGTGCACTTATTCATTTTTCTTATTGAAGTGTGTCTTTTTGTTTTATATTTTCATTTACATTCACCATTTAATTGACTTAGTTATTTTCATTGCTTATCAATTGCACATTTAATTAAATTTAACACTTGTGAATTTGATTTGCATTTACTTAGAATTTCTTTTTTCAAATTTTATTTGTTGTTTAGCACTTGTGAATTAATTTCAAATTTTCAATTATTGCCTAACACTTTTGAATTTTGATTGAATAATTTTCTTGAATTTTGTGATAAATTAATTTTGATTTAATTTTTTACTTAATTTGATTCAAGAATTAATTAAACTTTACTTTTGTTTTCAAGTAAACAGTAATTTTCCCTGATATTGTGAATTTCACTTATAAATTTGAATTTTAAAATAAATTTTTGTATTTAAAAAATTTTATAAGTGTTTTCTTTATCTTACACCAGTATAAGTATATATAATTATGATTATATTTATGTTAGGTAGAAACATAGAGTGGTAATTGATTTGCTTTCCTTCAATTTAATTGAAGTGACTTAGAACCAGGGAAGTACTTAGACTTCTGAAATCAGGGAAATACTGAGAGTTTTGAAAGTTGTTGATGGAGTGATGCCTTTGATTATTTAATTACTTACAATTGACCTTCACCTCACTGTTTTGATGAACTTACTCTGATTTTCTGCAATACTGGTAAGTGTTAAGGGATCACTGTTGCCTTTAGTGTATTCAGTCGTTTAAACGTGTTATGAGGGTTCAGGTGTTTGGCTTTTGGTGAGGGTATATTTGATGCAAGTAACCAGATACTTGGCACTTCGTAACATTATATATATATATATATATATATATATATATATATATTATGATTTATCACTTAATAACGTTCCAAACTTTCGTGATTCAAGTTATACATACACATACATACTATCATACATACCATATATATATATATATATATATATATATATATATATGTGTGTCTGTGTGTGTGTGTGTGTGTGTGTGGTTGTGTATGTGTTTGTGTCTGTAAATAAATTCTTCTGTTAAAACAGGAAGCGTCTCAATTATAAAAGACCCATTAAAACGCTCTTGTTTAAAGCTAAGGACTACATTTCGGTGGACTGACTTCTACCTTTGTTTGATGAGGGTGGAAGGGGAAGTCAGTCCATTGAAATATAGTCCTAGCTTTAAATCAGAGTGTTTTAATGGGCCTTTTGTACTTGATTTATATATACATATATATATATATATGTATATATATATATATATATATATATATATATATATATATATATTGTATATATATATATATATATATATATATATATATTGTTCTGAACTACTCGTTCACTCCTGGAAAATGTAATCTAACACTTTTTAAAAAATGGCCTTTAATGGAGGGGACAAGAGATCACAACAAAAAAAAGAATAAAAACTATGGCAGGAGGACGATGTTACAGAGAAAGGAGGAATTTACATAAAAAGCTAGACTTTATTTTTAAATGCACTATATTTACATTAATTTACATAGGTCCAGGAACTAATAAGGGGGTTGATTGTTGATCCACCGGAAACACGTGGCTGGGCAGCCAGACACGGAGATCAGAATTTTGCGCAAATGGGTTATTGTAGTTCAAGACTTATTCCAACGGGTTCCCAATTTATCCCACAATCAGGCACGGTGTTTGTCTGCAAATAGATTGCTTTCTAGCATGAGTATTATGGGGGAGCGTTACACACTACTTTCTTTCGGTCTAAAAATTTACAAACCACTCAAAGGGAATGGAATGACTGGGAGTTTACACAGAAAGAACTATTACGTTGCTTGAATTTACTAGCACCACAAGGGAGGTAAATCACATCATTGAACCAAGATTGGGGGAGTGAGGAGCTGAACAAAGGAGGGTGGGGGGAAAGTCGCCTTGGAAAAATGGAAATGAAATACAGACAAAAGGCAAAACAATTCCCTGACTGAACTGAAATTTACTCTCACAGTACCTGGAAATCCTGGGCTAGGTAGTCTTCTTATCTGCTGATATTCCTGTACACTATGGAGGTATAAAAATACTTGGGATTTCCCCAGAGGAGGCAGGGGTAGCAGAAGGGGTGAAGTGGAGTCTGCAGGGCGAGGTCTGAGGAGGTTCTGAGCGGTTCAGAGCAGGTCTGGGAGAGTTCTGAGAGCGAGCTGCTGTGCCCCTGCTCTTGTAAAATCTTGCCTGGTAGGCTTTCCCCAAATCCGGATTTTCCCTGTGGGGGGTAAATTCAGAACAGCCAATGGGAGCAAAGAGAATTTTTCTAGAGAACAGAGGTTTTCAGTTCAAAGAGGCAACTTGTATATAGACAAGGATGAATGAGTCTTGTTATAAGAAATATTAACTTTCCTTGGTTCTGGCTTAAAACTTGAACAATATATAATGTCAAATTTTCTACATAATATATATGGGTAATAAAACTGACAATTAATGAGAGATATGAACTTTGACACTCAAGCAGGATTTGAAATCTTGCCTTCTCAGTTGCAAGCACACAGCTTTATTGACCCCACTATGTGAGAATATGTTTTTCAACTATTCAAAACCTCATGCCATTTGTCTGCCTTCATGATGTTTCAACTCCAATATACTTCTACCGAAAACTCCCAAACATTATAATTGGTGATATAATATCTTTTAGTGACATTTATGAATGCTATAACAATCAAATGAAAGACTGAATATCACCTCTCAAATCCTGAATTGTCATCCTAGCTTAATTAATGACCTAGACATGTGTTGAATTCAATGGCACCTTAGGTCAACTCCTTAATCTTGATATGTAAATACGAGGCTAATACTTAATCTGGGAAAGGGATAATGAATGATACAATAATGGGATTAACTATTTTATCCTGACTGTTTACTAGCAGATGTGATTACATTTAATCATAAGCTCCAATAATGGAGTTGACTCCCTCTCCACAATTGGCTGCTTACAAGTGTTGCCAGTCTTAGATGCTTGTAGTAAATACTTTAAATCAACGAGCTGATTTCAAGAGAGGTAATACGGCTGTCTCCATTAGACTAACAGCTTGATAAGGAAATATTTCATTGGGAATCATTATTTTGGTTCACCCACTTCATCTGAAAAAACTGACGATGTGACCAACTTTGTTAGCTAAACTATTTTACCTAAAGTGATGTAGGTTTTTAACTCTACTGCTATGGGGCGATGAACCCAATTCCCTAAACTAAATCTAGCTGATTTGAAATTAGAAAGGAGGAAATATTTCTGTAGCTCTATCACTCACCCAGAGATGTGACTTCAGGATTGACCTGATTCTTCCTCTCCATGATCTACAAATATAAAGTCTCAAGTAACTTCGTACCTCCTCCATTTGATCTGGATATCTCAAGGCAGGCCTGACTACTATACTCTCCTTTTGTTGAACTGCTTCGACTACAGATGTGATCAGCTGAATATTCCACATCTGGGTTACCTCATCTGGATATTCAGTAAAGGAAGAGCAGTCGTTAACTCAATTGCTAATCAAGATATGGGACAATAGAACTTGATTATTGAAGTCAACCACTTGATAGGACGTGTAATAATTAACTTGATTACCTTACATAATTTTTGCTTGATCTGTAGCAGTCACAATAAAACTGATCTACTTTGGTCAAATTTTTGGCCTTTCAGTGACAGCGGGATTGATGATCAAAACATAAATTCTTACTCTGAAGACGTGATCGCACTGGCTACTTTACCTCAACTTGATGTATATGAAGATGTACAAAAGGGTGTGAATTCTTTTCTCAGTTGTCTAATTTGGAGATAAGAGTGCAAGAATAACTTCTTGCCTCAACTGCTTTATGAAGAGGAGACACGACTTACTTTATTTTAATTTGTTGCCTTGATCTTCAGACAAGATATTAGGGGTTACATTCTTGTTTTGATGGCCCACAAATGGGATTCATTCCTATAAATTAACTGCTGAACTGAATCCCTCAGCCTAAATAATCAACAGGTCAAGTGACAATAGTATTAACGTATTGAGTTCCATTATTTGATCTGGAAAAGCAAAGTTAAGACTGGTTCATGTATCTTAATAATTTTCTGGGGTATTGGATAATATATCTATTATTTGATTGGGATATTTAATAAGAACTGACAACCCATGAAGTACTTGAAAAAAAGCCTTAATTAATATAAATGTTTGATCTAGAAATGTTATGATGACATTAAGTGGCTTGACTTAAATTCTTGATTGGGAGATGAGGCGACTGATAAAAATGACAATGAAATGTGACGAAGAAACTCACACCTTTAACTAGACAAATAGATTTGGAGATGTAATAACGAAACAGAATCCTCTAGTTCTGATGCTGAATCACTAATGATAAGAAGATGGAGAAGTTAGCTGAACTGGCACCCTTTACAAAACTACTTGATCTAGAACTGACAATGGAAATCATTTACATATCTGTAATGCTTGATTTAGTTGCGTTAATAAGAGTATTTATCAGGTTACAAAAAACCACAGTTCAACTACTTGGTCTGCAATACTGTAAAATAAGCAGCCATAAGCCCCTATCTAGCCCATGCCTACAGAAAACAAGTAAAAGGAGGAGGGGGGGGGGGGGGGGGGGGAGGTGACTGAAGAAGGACTAAGCTGAACCCCAAAGGAATCAATACTAAGGGACGAGTCAAAGAGAGAATTCCAGTTTTGCATAATAAGAGAAGAAAAAGACCAATGAATCAAGCAAGAATAATTGTTTCCTATTGGAAATATAATGTAGTTTGAGAAGTGCCTTCTCTTCCAGCTTCACAGCACAGTGAGTAAAACTGTACCCAATAATAAATAGAGACTGGTTAGAAAGTTAAGTTTATCTTAGTTTAACCAAACCACTGAGCTGATTAACAGCATCCTAGGGTTGGCCCAAAGGATCAAGACTTTCTTTTAACGTGGCTAGTAACCAATTGGTTACTTAGCAATGGATCCTACAGCTTATTGTGGGATCCGAACCACATCGAGAAATGAATTTGTATCACAGGTAATTTATCTGATACCTCACACAGCATAACAAAATAAGGGGACACCGATGAAATAAAGCCTTCAGGTAACTCCTGCAAAGATGGTTGATGAAGGTATATGCAAAAAAACAAATATAAAAAAAAATATTTCAAACTGTGATGCTCCATCGAGATAACATTGTATTAAAAATGAGAAAACCACAGGAAGAAAACGAACCGATTGAAACCGTACAGAGGACGCATAAATCATTACAATTATATGGATGTTATACAGATGAATCATTAATCATACATTTATGGGCTAATACAATGAAAAGATAATTACTGACTATGGGTGGACGTAACACTATTCGGTCTTCAGACTTACAACGCAAGAACTCATAAAATCCTTTCAGTACTAAATGACTGATACATGGAATCATTTACTATACTTACATGACTATATTAAAACCCCGTGACTGTAGGCAATGCATCTACGCATACAGAAAGCAAAATTTAAAAGCAGTGTGTGCAAATAACAATTCTCTCTTAGAGCTATGGCGTCGATCTCGAAGGCCAGTTTAATACCAGAATGCTGCAGATTTCCTTTCCGAACTGGATAAATTTTCATTCAAGGACCTCGAAGGCTGAATTTTGTCCAGGGCTTTCTAGTATGGTCCCGCAGTAACTGGCCTTTATGCCTTGTTATATCAAGAATATGGTTCGTGGAAATACATCGACCATCTTTCTATTACTGTATATATCATTTATAATTAAAATCACTGCCGCTGTTATCATCTCTTTTATTAAAAGCTTTCATCAACGGTTACTGCCTTTAATATCAAAGTAAGTTATCTTTCAGACGCGATAGGAAGCATGAATAAGATCTGTAACACAGTTCATCAGAGAATTGGGAAAGAAAAAGAAGGAAAAAAGTTTCGAAATCCAATCATCGTCAGTGATGTCATATGGTTCGCCCACATGGAGTTGATTATTCAAATAGCTTCTTCTTCTTCTTCCCAAAGTCTCAAATAGCCTCCTCCACCTCCTCCTCCTCCTCTTGCCAGGACTGGTATAAATCAAGGGGCTGGGATCGGAACTTCCTATGACATTCGCATAAAAGTTCATGAATTTATTTAATGCAAGAATGGAATAATTAGCCACCTTTGAATCCAGCTGTATGAAGATCTTCCGGAGGCGACGTTCATTAGGGTCCCTTCATCATCATCATCATCATCATTACCATCGCCATTATCTTCTTCGCCTTCTTATCTACTTATTCTTACAAGAACATCAACAGTATAGTAATTGGAGGCAGGACGCTCATGTAGAAGAAAAAAAGGGGTTTGATCAAATGCGAAAAATAAGGGAACGTATCTGATGATGAAGGATATGTTGCACCGGAGCACTGACGAAGTGAGCCAATATGTGAATTTATTAGTAATGAACTTTACCGTAATAAAACAAATAGATAACAAATAATAATAATAATAATAATAATAATAATAATAATAATAATAATAATAATAATAATAAAATAATAATAAATTTTTTACTATTCCTAAAAATTACGGTATTCCACGAATCACCAGGGAACATTTCGACACACTTTACACATTGTCATAATTTCTCATTGATTATAAATATCTGGCTACATGAGAGATTTCTCCCTGTTTTTTCTTACATGCTCCTTCGTCCTTTAATGACGACATCAGTACAAGGATATACTTATCATATTATTATAATTATCATTAAATAATTATATGAATGTATCAGTTACTACAAAAATTTTGAGTAGTTTTGAAGCATTATCCAGTCGCAGATCTGCAGAGTTGATCATGCATGTACGGGTGGTGACATCTTCAAAGAGTTCGGTGTTTGTACGCAGTCAGTTGGGAAGCGCAATATTATGTAGTCAGGTGTTTTTTCTTCAGACATGACTGCACACACGCAATTAACAAGGTTGGCGATCTGCTGGCCAACATACAAGTGTCTTTCTTTATCTTGCTACCCAACATTCAAGCAGCTGTCTTCTTTTCTTTAAAAATTAATTCATTACCAGCACTATCTAAAGAGAGCAATCACAACACAAGTATTTTACCGGTAAGTCATATTACCCCCAGTATACCCTCAGGTATCCCAAGGCATACCTGGGATACCCAAAGGTACTACAACATGAACTCAATGTACGAAGTTATCCAAAGGCATCCCAAGGATATATATAAAAGAAAAACAAGACATCTACTGACACTGTTGTACTGATGTGCTTTACTGAACCTTTCTTGCAATTCGCAAGACTTACATGAAAATGGGAAGTTGGTTTACGGATACAACTTGTGACTGATTCTTGGGATAATCGAAAATGACTGTATGATCTGTAGCGATCACAAATGTATTTAGCTAAGTAAAGGAAAAGATTTGAAGGAAATTACAAAGTGATTTATTTTCCCTCAGTATAACATTTTCCCCAACTTAAAATTCAGTTTACAAACTGCTGATTAGGTCAGGAAAAAATTAAAAATATTTACACACAACTTAGTGCCTGATTGGAGGCGTCCCTTACATGACATTTTATTGATGTACCACTGCAAAGAAGGTTTACATTCTAGTATTTAATCAAAAGCCTATACGAACATTCACTAAGACTAACCGGTACAGCAGTAAAATGCTTATTTGTAATTACTTTTATATATAATATTTCCCCTCTCTAATCTCGTGCTGTATAGGGTGAGATCGTTAGTGCATCTTGAGGTACCCTTGGGGTATCCGTCCGATTTCTTGTGATTCCTTTTAACGAAGGTAATCATCTACATCTTTTCTAATTCAATGAGTAAGTAATGCGCCAAGGTGTCAATGGTTGTGTGGCTTTCTTATTAAATGAACTTCCATGTGAAAAAGAAATAATAGTTGTCTGCTGATCTCGAACAATGCTACAATTCCAAAGACCAACAATGAAACTCAAAAACAGTTTCAGAGTCGATGACAGTACTAACGAAACCTGTACAGTTTCTCCTTTACAAGGGAACACGCCAACTGAATTGAAATCTCGTCCAGTACTTCGGGATTCTTCTGTTGCTCTTCCCGAAACCTTAAGACACGACGACACGACCACATGATACAATACATTATGCATATTATCTTAATATGTAATTTGTTCTGAGCGTCATTAACTTTGTCCAGTTCCGATAGTTGCACAGATTATGATTCCTGATACCTAAGTTTTTCATTTCTTTCTTGGAAATGACTCACTGAGAAATATACAGGTAGATATTAATAGGAGGTTAATTCATGCCATTTTATTGAATTTCATATCCCGTTAATCTTTTCTGAAAACTGCTCAATGCTCTCTATTTTAGAAGAAGAATGACGATGTTATAACACTATCTATATGGAACTTCTCGTGGCAGACGGTGAAGGGGAAGGGGGGAAGCAGAACGAAGAGTATCAAGGAAACTGAAACAATAAGTATTGGGAAAAAGACAGATAAAAGTGATGAATCTATACTGAATAATTATGGTAAAACAATAAACAGCAAGTCTAACTAATACTAAATAATAAGGATAAAACAATAAACTGAAGAACACGAAATCGTAAAAGCAAAGTATAAGTATACAGGACTCATAAAACATCATTGGCGTGAATTACTCTACAAAAATAAATGAGGCGACAGTTGCTCTACCTTAGAAACACATTCAGGCTTCGCAATGCCAGTAAAGTTTAGCACAGGACGTTGACAGGTAAAAGAAAAACGAGCCAAAGTAACATCGTGGGCATCTACGACAGAAATACTCACAACGAAGATAACCATATTGAAAAAAAAGCGTTATATTCTCATGCGAATCATTCGACAATACAGCACCTTGCTCAAAGTATAAACTCTTAAATTATTACCGTTTTAAGTATACTATTGAATTAAGAGACTTTACAATACTCTCATTAATTCATTTTCCTTGGAAAAATTCATATATTTGAAGGTAATGAAACTAATAACAGAAATGTACAAAACTGTCATCTTAATTTTCATTTAGCACTCATAAACCAAACAACTGAGTCAAGGTGGCTACTATGGAAAAATCAACGTCTAAAATTGAGTTACATTTAAACTCAGAGCAATATTATAAGTCCTTCCCGTAGTTACAATGAACTTTATGGTATCGGAATATTTTGATTTTTAATTTCTTTTAGTTTATAGACAATTCCAAGCCAACATACTTTAGTTCACCTTTATGCGCCTAAATCCAGTTACTGAACATGGAACTTACTTTTTCCAAGAACGCTCTCTTAATATAAAAAGTTATACCAATCTGTTTAGGACAAAGATAATGACAAACGAAGAAAACATTTTCGACAAGGATCGCACCGATTGAAGACAACAGAAGAAACTTCCCTTTCAAGTATGATGTATTAACTTTGGAATGAGCGCTAAACTACCATTATTCTCTAAATGATAGTAAAGTACAAATCAGAAATTTAAAATGAAAAATGGATTAGCGTTATTTCAAAGCACAGGAGACTAATATCCAAAATTCTGGCATGGTGATATCAAGATGAAAATACTATAAAAAATATATACCAAGACGAAATTATTATCAACTAAAAAAATTCCCCTTTGGTTAACATATATGAAAATATATTAATTCCAAGGTAGAGCGAATTGGACACTAAAGGACATTTGTAGCTTGATGTATGTATATAATCACGGTGATGTGATAAAAATTCATATATATATATATATATATATATATATATATATATATATATATATAATATATATATTGTTTTTATGGGCTCCTTTTATTAGATATATATATATATATATATATATATATATATATTTATATATATATACATACATACATACATCGAGCTACAAATGTCCTTTAGAATCCAATTCGCTCTACCTTGGAATTAATATATTTTCATATATGTTAACCAACGGGGAATTTTTTAGTTGATAATAATTTCGTCTTGGTATATATTATCTATATTATTTTCATCTTGATATCACCATGCCAGAATTTTGGATATTAGTCTCCTGTCCTTTAAAATAATGCTAATCCATTTTTCATTTTAAATTTTAAAATTATATATACATATATATATATATATTTTAAATTTTAAAAATTATATATATATACATAGTATTATATATATGTAATGTAATATATTATATATGTATATATATATATATATGTATATATATATATATATAATATAAAAATGACTGGTAAAATGTTCCGTTACAACAGAATTCAATCTAATAAAAGGAGCCCATAAAAATGCCAAAATATAGTGAGAAAGTACTATATTTCAGAGACTGCTGTCTCCCTCTTCAGGTAGATGAATGAGAAAAGTTACAGAAAAGGTGGTATTTATACCACGAGATCCATCCACAGACAAGCCAATTTAGGTTACTCCCACCGATAATCCTTCTGTAATCCTCTTAAGCGTTGGTTGAAAGAAAACTTTATCAAAGACATCTGAATCCCATGCGCCCTTTGAGATGTTCATTACCTGTCTCTGTTTAATCAAGGCAGATTCTATCATCTGACTTTTACCAGCAGTTGCTGCTACAAATATGTGACAAATTCCAGTTTATTCTGTGGTTATGTTCATTTATATGGTTGAAAATAGTTGAGTGAGTTCTGTTGTGCATATCTAACTGACTGTTTTGTCGTGTTAATCTCTGGGGAAGTGATTTTCCTGTAAATCCGATGTATGATTGATCACAGTCCAGGCATGGGATTTCGTAAATGCCTGTGTCCTTCCAAGGATGTCTTTTGTTGGACGTTAAATCAGGGATTTGGCCAAGGTGTTTGGGTAAGTAAAGGCAAGAGGGTTAGATTTTCCGAGAGTCTGGGTCACCGTTTTAATCCTGTCCAGGTGTGGAATTTTTATTTTATTGTTAGGTGTCTTGAGGAGGTCGGTAGAAAATAACATTTGCTTTGTGAAATGCTTTCTCAATTATATGGAAGATTTTTGTCACAAATTCAGAGAAGCACATATACTACTTCACAACATAAAACTTTTAAGCCTTGACATAGATTCCCTATTCACAAAAGTACCAGTACAGGACGTTCTTCAGTTTTTGAGGGAAAAATTAGCCCCCTATTCAGATCATTTCCTATTGGCGATTGACAAAATAATAAAGTTAGTTGAATTTTGTGTATCTAATAACGTATTTTCATTCAGGGAATCATTCTATAAGCAGAAATTAGGGTGTAGTAGGGGTAGTCCTTTAAGTCCTTTTTTAGTCAATCTGTACATGGAATACTTTGAAACTACAGTAATAAATGCAATAAAACTCAAAAACATGATGTAGATGAGATATGTAGATGATATTCTAACATTTTGGGATAATAGATGGGGCAATGTCAATGAATTCCTTTCAAAATTAAATGCATTAGTGCCCAGCATCAAATTTAAACTTGAATGGGAAGCAGACAACAAAATTCCTTTTCTTGATGTTTCAATAATCAGAGACACGACAGAATACAAATTTACCATATACAGAAAACCAACGTTCTCACTTTCATACATCACTACTTTAGCTATCACGACATTCCCATCAAGATAGGCGTAGTGCCAGCAACCTATTCTTAAGAGCCTTATGAATTTGTTCCCCAGATTTCCTGGAAAAAGAATTTGAACTAATTCACAGCAGCTTTCGTCCTTAAGGTATCCTAGCCATATAATTGAAAATGAATTCACAAAGCAAATGTAATTTTCTACCGACCCTCTCAAGACAAGACCAGACACACCCAACAATAAAATAAAAATTCCATACCTGGACAGGATTAAGATGGTGACCCAGACTCTCAGAAAATCTAACCCTTTTGCATTTACCTACCCAAACACCTTAGCCAAAAGGCATTCTTGGAAGAACACAGGCGTTTACAAAATCCCATGCCTGGACTGTGATCAATCTTACATTGGATTTGCAGGAAAATCACTTCCCCAGAGATTAATACAACATAAACGGTCAGTTAGGTATGGACAACAGAACTCAGATATTTTCAACCATATAAAAGAACATAACCACAGAATAAACTGGAATTTGTCATGTATAATTAATAGCAGCAACTACCAGTAAAGGAGTCAGATGATAGAATTGGCCTTGATTAAACAGAGACAGGTAATGAACATCTCAAAGGGAGCATGGGATTCAGATGTCAATGATAAAGTTTTCATTCAACCAATGCCTAAGAGGATTAAAGGAGGATTATCAGTGGGAGTGACCTAAATTGGCTTACCTGTAGATGGATCTCTTGGTATAAATACCACCTTTTCTGTAACTTTTCTCATTCATCTACCTGAAGAGGGAGACAGCAGTCTCTGAAATATAGTATTTTCTCTCTATATTTTGGCGCTTTTATGGGCTTCTTTAATTAGATATAGATGTATATGTGTGTGTGCATGTTCTAAATGCATTCAATGTTCATATACGTATGTAATATATATATATATATATATATATAATATATATATTGTAATATATAGAGTATATGTATAGTGTATATATATGCAATATAAAAACACCGTATCATGTTTCTATATAATCAGTAGAAGGATCCATAGTAATAATCTTGCTTATCAAGGCAAAATATATTTGTATAAATATAGAGAAAGTTTAGATTTTTTGTCCATCCGTCTGTGGACTTGACCACAGACTAAATGTTAGTTAATGATCAAGTATACAGAAGGTTGGACGATAGCCCTAAACTTTCTATATATTTATGCAAATATATTTCGCCTTGATAAACAAGAATATTACTATGGATCCTTCTACTGATTACATAGAAGCACGTTACGGGGTTTTTATATTGAATATATATACTCTATATATTATACTAAATATATATATATATATATATATATATATATATATATATATATATATATATATATATATATATATAGATATATGAAGCATACTTGATGACTACCTTCACTGTGGACAGCTGACTGTATGGAAAAAATTAATCCTTTGATTCTCATTTCACTGAATGTCAGACATCAAAGTCTCGCGTTAATGACCCCCACTACTGGCTTCCTTGCTTACTTAAGAACACCAAAGGAAAAAGCAGCTTATTGCACAAACATGACTTACCTTCAAAAAGTAATGGAGAGCGAGTCAGAGAAAATATCAAAATAATAAGTTCCACTAACGGTCGAATGACGGCTAATGCGTTGTTGCTAAAGAAAAGAAATGTTTTAACTTACCGGTGCTTCGTCTAGTTGCAGTATTAGATCTTTGGCAGCGTAAATTGTGGGATGACCCCAAACGGTGGCTTCGTTCCAGCTGCGGTTTAGGTCCCAACCCATCAGAGTACTCCTGCAAGAATTTGTCCTGTAAGTTACTGAATACCAAAAGCTGGCATATGACAATTAAGGTCATCGGCTCCAAAAATTTAGCAAATTTTGAATGATTCAATATACTGAAAATCTTTTTTCGTGAAACAGAATTCATACAATCCGCACATATATATAAAAACAAAGGGAAGAGAGAGAGAGAGAGAGAGAGCAGGAGGAGAGAGAGGAGAGAGAGAGAGAGAGAGAGAGAGAGAGAGAGAGAGAGAAGAGAGAGAGTCTGAGGGCAACTTGCTCCTAAGGCTACCCAGTCATGTCCCTTTCACCCTTTATGATGAAGTCTACTACATCTTGAGTGACAATCATACATCTATAAACAATATCTATAAACAATATCATTATCCCCTTGTATTTATAATAATGACTGCCAAGAGAGCCCATATCCGTGGACAATTAATCTATTTGGCTATTGTATGTATCTTGAACTAAAATTTCTTTTAATCTTGAAATTTGACCAATGATATTTGCCGATAATCGTTTTTCTTATTTCTGTCGTACCAGACATCGTATCTGATCTTCCGTTCTAATGACTGTATTTCACAGACTCTCAACAAACACTTAAGCGTTCAACGAATAAGCGTTGAAAAGGTCAGTCAGTGGCGCTGAGCTGAATGCCATTTTCCAAGTGATCACGGCAGTCGGCCATTTGTCACCAAATATCAGCAATTCAGTACAACTGCACGCACAGTAAACTAGACCATATTAAACCTCAGTCCATCAAAGCGCATTCTAACTAAAACTAATGTATGTTGTATGGGTGCCCTAATACTTCTCAAAATAACCAAACAGAAATATAAAGTTTTAAACAGTAACAATTTAGTCAGGCAAAATTAAAGTCAACGAAAACATTTCGTGACAAATAATGTGGAATAAAATTCATGTGATAGTCTCACAACCTAACTAACAAAGAAACAACACACAATAATTAAGTGAAGGTAACCATAATAATTCACTTTGAACTGTAATCAGCAAAATTTTAAATAAATGGAAACATTCTTACCTGTAATTACCCAAGTAAGTACCATCTGGATTAAGCATGGGAATAATCTTAAACACCACGTGATCCCTGAGTGTTGTGGCTTCGGTGCTATTTCCAGTGAGAAACTCCATCATTCCTGTGGATAAGTTTAATTCGTATCAAGGTATTTATCATACCACCTGACCTACTGCATTTAAAAAGTAGTTTATAAACAACGAACCCTCTATTTTACCGCATTACACACAATAGTGAACATTTTACAGCCCAAGAGTACACAGCGTTCATTGTGTGCGCGTCCCATTTTTTCCTCTATCCGAATTCTAACCACTGTAACTACGGTCTATCGGGAAATGACCTCTATTGAATTGAAACAGATCCATACCGGGCATTCTCCTCCATTTGGGTTAGAGAGTTTCCTCTCTACTTCCGCTTCCTTTCTGTGATATTCTCCAACCCCGGTTCATTAGCGGGTCAATTATTACAATATCATCAAACGATTCTCCAGTCAAGTAACTCCTCTTTGGCTTCGTAAGGGCGGTTCGCCCCAGTCCTAAAGCTTTTGAAAGGTAACATGGCTGTCAGAGGCAATGTACAGGAACGGGAAACTCTCCCGCAGCCATTCACAAACGAGGCCAACTTCGCAGCTTCTCTCTGTATCGTGGTAGCACGAGGTTTCAACAAGCTCTTGTAAACCCGGGTATCCATCCTCCTGACCATTGGCCAAAGCTCTCACATTACCCCAGTATATTGAACGTGTCACCTGCTTCACTTTAAAGAAACGGATGACCCATTTCCTGGATTCGGGCCAAAACTGGTTCCACATTAACAAGTATACCGAGTTGTGGGAGGCGGAATAAAGATAGCCTCTCTGGAAAAGTCGTAATGTATTCGAGACTGGAGTAAACATTATGAGACATCCGATTCATTCCCTAGGTGAGCGAGTAGTATCACAACAGGTCATCGTATAGAACGCCTCTGCATAGATACTTCTTCATATGTACATATAATTACCAATGGTTACATAAATAACTGCAATGACATTCCCATAGTTGAGGGAATCAGAAGATATTTATCATCAGAAATAACGAAAATGTCTAAAACTATTTCCATAAATTATCAACAAAACAAAGGACATTTTGGAAAGCTGGTTGCTTTCACATAAGACGGACCATCATAATAATCCATGTATACTCTTTCTGCTTGGGAACAACGTAGCAACTGTTTACCTAAAAGGAGTGCCAAAAACTTCCTCAACCTCACTTATCTAGTCAAGACCTCCAGTTTTTTCTTTTTTTACAAATATTTTAATCCAGGTGATCGGAAAAACAAATCGATCCGTTCTATAAAGAATTTGAAATCGAGAACATAAAAACAAAATGTAAAAGAATATCTTTACTTGCAGAATAATGAACTAAATTACTTTTTATCCTGACACAAAACTTGATTTCTGCAGACTACTCTACACCTTCCGTCTTCAGATCCCTTTCAGTGACGGTAACTATTACCATTGTTGCATCATACTCGAGAGCTGTAAGGTCTTTATGACACACAGCTCGAAAGCCTCATGTGCCTCATCAGATTACGATGACTTACAACATCTGGAGTTCTTTGGAAATATGGTTGCAATTTTATATTCAAATAAACCAGAGGTTCCCAAACTGGGGGCCATGTGGCAGAATGCAGGGGGCCATAATCTGAGAATATATATGTATAAAGTCATGGGCTTCACACATACATGGGTTATGCTTGGCGGGGGTGGGTGGGCCATGGACAAGTACTGGTATGGAAAGTGGGTAACGACCAGAAAAAGTTTGAGAATCACATCAACCATTAATATACACAGTGCGTACATTAATGATTAATATAAGCAGTGCGTAATTGAGATGTGTTGGTTATTTTTTTAGCGTAAATCTATTTATTGGTTAGACATGAGGCTTGCTGAAGGATAGAAATTCATTTATTTATCTACTGAATTGTCGTTTCTCACGAATGCGCATACATATGTTATGTAGGGCTTTACTAAGACACATCGGACTACTGAGACATTATCAGTGACAGCTTTTTCTTACCAGTGTTGCAAATAAGGATTCACCAACAAAGAAAGGGCTCCTAGCAGATGTAGCATTGTCCTTGACAAACTTTCACGTCATCCATGCTATACAATTATTAGGAGTCAGAAATGCTGATCAAGATTTGCTCCTTCTCATTTTGGGCTCGAGTCAAAAGTCTAGTTCCCATTAAGCGCCAAGAGACGGATTCTCCTCTACCTGGGAAGGTCATTAAGCGAGTTCAAGTGTTGAGAACCTAATCGCATTCTCAATCTTCCAAACCGTTTGTATGCTCAAGCCCTCAGGAACATAATCCAGCAGTAATTCTAAAGAATATATTGGAAGCAAGTGACTTATTGACTAGAGTAACAGTCTTTTCATGCTAATAGAGGTACGTCTGGATTCGCAGCTGGGTATAAAGCTCTTCTAATCTCTTAGTTCTCGTTAGTATCTGATCTAATTAACTTCTGAAACTTGAATGAGGTTACGTATGGAGGGGTGCGTATTCTGTTGCATTAAAAGCCAATGACCTTTTGTGCACTGAAACACTGAAATATTTATTAAATAGCTACAAGAATTTATCTTTGTGTGTGTGTGTGTGTGTGTGTGTGTGTGTGTGTGTGTGTGTGTGTGTGTGTGTGTGTTTCTAAGGTTGTTTCGTTTTTTTTATACCTAGAACACTTATCTGTGATCTAATCACGGTTTGAAACACTTCACACATACTAGACTCCTCAATTACTTTTTGGCTGTAATTAGCAAGGCAATCAATCACTCACACTCTCTTTTGATAGAAGAATCTCTACCTACAAGTTGGGGTGTAAGCAAAGAATGTTTATCAACCTTCTATCTAGAGCTTGTTTTCATCATCCAATTTACCCAAGGACGTACTTGTGTTCTACTCTACTCATTATTATCTTCATGAAGCAAACATCAACATGAAAAATTTTTTTAGTTATGTGAAAGATTGTTTTAAGATAAAATTTCCGAACACATACACTCCTGAAACTGTTAGAAAAATCAGTCATTTGATTGTAAGGGAAAGGCTGCTTTTTGTAAAATGGCAGGAATAATATTTACAGTTTGGATTTTGTACATGATTCACCTTAATTAGCTCAGTATAAACAAATCTACACCCTGCACGAATCATAAAGTCGTCAAGGGTGATCTACTGAAAAAGAGTTGGGAAAGTTGGTGAATTAACATACTCTCAAGAAAGGAAACACTTCCGTGATAGCAAGGTGGATCATCGAAAGGAAGTTTAGTGATAAATGGTCTCTTGCACTCCACAAAGATGAAGAATTACAAAACACGATGAAAATGCCGGACATCATAATTTGTTTCTTAATACTAATTCCAGTGGACAGAAAATAAAGTTATGCAAAAAAGAAATTCAGAATAGTAAAAAGAAAGCAGCACCGCTCCTTGTATCGACTTTGTGTTTTCCAGATGCTCAAAAGCTGATTTTCCCATGAAGGTCATTTTCCTATAACAATGGTAATATGTGAAAGAAGTGTTGACTACGATGCATGAGACATTTCCTCTTGGGCCAAGTCTCATACAAGTCTCGTTCATTTACTCATGTGGCATTTTTCAGCAGAATATCCCTTGTTTTCTCCATCAATATACTAAAGGCCATTTTGATATATGATTAGCGGCTGTTCAGTCATTTGCAGAAGAAAAGTAACGAAATAGCCTTTCCGTTGTGGCACCAAAATTTCTGACCAGAATGTTATCAAAATGTTGGAATTCGCCAGAGTGCCTCTATGGATATAACTGAACCCCTCACATTGTTTTTCTTTAACAGTGTAATAATGCATCTTCCATCGTATACTACAAATATATCTACGTTTTAATAACGATTTTTATAATATAAAAGCTTGGAACCTTATTTATCACTATAATATATGCAACAACTCCCTATCTTCTAACAGTTGTACGAAGATACTAAACTGTTCAGTTATTTATAAAACAAGCTCTGAAGCACTTGAGTTTTCCAGGAAACTCACAGCCCACATACTAAGTTAATAAACCTCTACTTTTGGGATTCTTGCTATGCTATCAAAACAGTAAAATCCTAAAATCACATGAAATCCTGCAAAAGTTCGGACGTTTGTTTCCTAATTTTATATGAAATAGAATACAAACCCATTTGTCATCAGGAACCTGTCATTGGGGGCCTCGCGTGTCTATATAGAAATTTATTATTGTATTCTGAAATAGAATCAGCCAGTGCCACTATAATTCGATTGCAGAGACGTGAGCACTCGAAACATCTGAACAATTACTTACCCTGGACCATATAAGACGTTGGAGATTCGCCTGCATGGACTCTGGCCAAGATCACGACTACCCGGGGAGGTCCTTTCTTCTCTGTCAGTGAAAAAAGAAATAAATAGATAAAATAAAGCGAAATAATATAAGCAACGCGTGATGAGACCTCCAGCTTACTCGGCCCACGTGCAAGATTTTCCCCTCACGCATAAGTTGTAAACATTTTATTCCTAATTTAACGTGAAGTGGTCTTAGTATTTAATACTCATACTTAGTACTATCTATACTAACAACAAGGATCAAATGAAAAGAACACGAATTATACACATTCATATAATCTCAGTTATAAATGGAAAAAAAATAATCCCAGAGAACATAGCCTAAATTCAGTACACCAAATAGATTAAAATGTGATAAAATCTACAGTCAAATACAGCCTTGTTTCACCAATGAAAATTAAAATAAATGCTAATTTTATTTTGCTTATATTTTAATCAGAAATTTTGTTTTGTTTTTTTTTGTTCTGTTTCAACTTATACATTATATATATATATATATATATATATATATATATATATATATATTACATTTTCATTCTAATAAATAATTATCATACATATC
Organism: Macrobrachium nipponense; assembly: GCF_015104395.2. NCBI lineage: Eukaryota > Metazoa > Arthropoda > Malacostraca > Decapoda > Palaemonidae > Macrobrachium > Macrobrachium nipponense. Next base: position 49,641,041 of record NC_061110.1, on the reverse strand, counting down.
GAATCTTAAAATTCCTGTAACTTTAATAAATAGAATAATCGTATTAAAAGAATATATATATTTCGAATTGTAAAAATAAATAAATAAATAAAGGATTAGAAACTTCAAGTTTTTGAGCCAAAATTGTTCTCATGATATTATTGGCAATTTCTCTTTCAGACTAATTTTTGACTTCATTGTTTCACATGTGTTCAGCCCTAGGATTAACAAACATACATTTGCCGCAACAAGACACTTCTTCAGCTCATATAAAGGTAAGGCAATACAGATAACTGTAACAAAATGATATGGCCAATAATAATGACAAAGAACAATGATGAATGTGGTAAAGGATTTGCCTAAAAAAATTGCATTTACATGGCTATACTGACAGGAAAGAATCATCCAAGAATGTGGTCAAAGGCCCTTTTTAACATCCATGTTTAATTTCTCATTTTCTTATTCAATTTCTGACCCATAACCATAATGTAGAAACATTTTCGTTTACCTGTTACACTTTTAGAGATAAAGTTCCTGGCAAATGAACAAACAATAGGAAATACTTGTACTGAAACAATATTGCTTAGACCTAGAGCGAGGAAAGGCATTAAGTGGTAATAATAAAGAGACATGGAAATCAGGAAAGGAAACAGAGGAGACTCTTCCAGAAAATATAGAATTACAATGCTCAAAGAGCGGAGGTTCTCTCGCCTTGCTCTTAAGCATTCAATTTGGTTCAAGATGAAAGCCACTGAACATGAGAAGGTATCGCAAAGGGGCGTTCCCAGGTTTCGTCCCTCACTCTACAAGTTATGGTGTTGGAAATCAGGGGAAAGCTTAACTTCTTATAAGATGATGCTTCCTTGATCCCGTAGGAAATACTGTCCAAATGATGTAAATATATATATATAGTATATAGTATAATATATATATATATATAATATATATATATATATATATATAATATTTATATATATTTATATATATAAATATATATATATATATAAATCATGTATCAGTATGCTTACATTATGAATGAAAGAACAGCCTAGTTGATTTACAGAATTTTGTGTTCTAACGAACGCAAGTTAATAACAATACTAGAGAGAGAGAGAGAGAGAGAGAGAGAGAGAGAGAGAGAGAGAGAGAGAGGTACATACTGGGCTTTGCAGCAGTTTCATCGTCGTCGTCGTCGTCATCATCATCATTATCATCATCGTCTTCTTCATGATCGTCACCATCATTCCCATGAGGACCTTGACCTTGGATGGCCTGCAGGGTGTCTGAGGGGGGGGCAGCCTCGTCATTATTGGTCACAAGGAGCGCCAAGGATTCGGCCGCTTCCTGGACGTGTCCTCGGTAATTTTTGGGACTGGTGATGGTCACCACCTCACAGTCTCTCTTCAACTTTTAATTGAAAAGAAAAAAGGGAGTACTACAATTTGCAGGAAAGAAGCGTGTTATATAGATCATTCAGGGCACATGTTTCTATAACCAAATATGTAACACTCTGACTTGGCGTTTATTTAAATACCGTGCTCCTCGCCATTCAAACAATCTGAAATACAGTTATAGGTCAGAATAGTCTTCGTGATTAACTATTCAAAGGTCTATTTCTTCATACTTATGCGTCATTATCATGGCTAAACGTCAAGTATCGATTTAATTAGTCTTTCACATGTCAGTCACCTTGTCTAGATAACACATGGTCAAATAAAACGCAAAAAAACACGAAATTTTTCTCTTGTAGTGTTCACAGTATTGAGAAGGCAAGTCAATAGTCGTAATATTTGAATCGTGTACATAATTTATGTAATGTCTTTCAAACAAAATGTATAAAAATTTCGCTTCGCAAAGAATTTTTATTTTTAAAATAATGTCTTTATTTACACCATAATCTAGCCACGCTCTGAATATTTTTATGAAAAATAATATGAAAAATAACAGAGATTAAGTAAGAAAATCGGCTACACTCAGTCACAGAAATCAATCCTCTTTCTGACAAACCACCAATTCTACCAGTCACACCAGGAGTGTTAATTTTACCTACCACAGTCTTCGCCAACAAATGTCTCCACCAAAAGCCGTAGTTCTTCTCATCCTGAACATCGAGGAAGGTCTGGAGTCTGGTGTACGAGTAGGGGTACGTCAGTGCGAACTGATACACGTCCATCTCGACGTCAAAGCAGATGGCGAAACTCAGGACGTTCTGACCGTTGTGTTCGGCCGACTCGTAGTAGTAGACATTTTCACTTGGCATCCGGGTCCTGTTGGGAATGTGGCAAAGCCGACCAAGACAAACACTAGAGTGACAGATACCGTTTCTACGTATGGGGAAATGAGGTGGTGCAGGACATAAAATCAATGGGAACAATGCTAATGGAATGGACAAAATTATCTGGGTCCAAATTCCTGTGGCCCTCTTACGCAAAGAGACGTCATGCTTTTCCATATTTTGTTAATAAGGAAATTGACACTCTTGACAACTACATACATCTAGCAATGAACGCTGACAATATTCTTCACAACGAAAAAGTGTGGTGTAATTAATGTCTCGCAGGAGATCAATAACAAGGGTAAAACACGAAATACAGCGGACAATCCATTTTCATTAGATGAAGAGACCTCAACTTTTCTCTTAACATTAATTACTCTTACATTTACGTATATGTGACCAAAAACAAATATTAGGGAAACGCAGAAAATAATTTGTTTTCTTCACCATTCACATAATTACATTTCGTGCTGACAATCGTCGAGCTATGGAATAAGGACCTGCAATATACAATACTCGTGTATACTCTAAATATTGAATAATACAAACTGAGTAAATAAAGGACTAGTGTAAGGTCAATATGCACAAATATCTTCCCTGTATTTGTAATTGATAATAAAGACACAAAGGCCACTTTGTCACCTTTGAACAAAATCCACATCCAGTTGACCAAAGGCACTGGCAGCGTGTTGGCGCTAATTTCAACACATTCAGATTTTCATATCACATGAGGGTATTTACACTCATTATGACTGATTTTGAAGCTATTTCTAAACATTACATGATTACAAAAATATGAGCACAAAATTAATTTCAGAAATTAAATATACTGGAAAAAGTCTTTAAATCACTGGCCATAAAATAAATTTCTAAAAATCTTTAAAGGCGACTAAAGAATATATTTTCCGGTAAAAATAGGCGATAATATGACGAAATATAGGAATTTTTATCGTAACCGGACGACAAATTTTGATGGATGGAAATGAAAAAGTGACTCGCAGATACAATGTGAAAAAATAAAAGCAATAAAAATCGATATGTCAATGATCCTAAAGATAAAACAGAGGTCACCCTGAACAGATAAAAAGAAATAGCATACTGAGGATGTAATAAACCTGTGCCATGTCTTCAAAAAGGAACACAAAATAGAGGAAACAGCGTGCGACCGACATCCTCTGCCCACATATAAAAGAAACATGCAAGCATAACGTCTCCTTCTGCACCAGACGCACAGTCAGCGATATCCAGAAACTATATCATATTTAAAGGGTAACGTTTTCCAAGTCAACTCACCACTTGGGTCTGGAGGTCGACCGGACTAGGGGGGTGAGGCCCTCGCAAAACAAATTTCTTCCTTTGTGGATGTTGATCAGGTTGAAGATGGCCGTCTGAAATAGTTCAGAAAATAAATAGAAATTAGCCAATAAAATTAAAACTATGATATAATTATACGTTTCTATAGGAATGGGACACTTTCTATATATATATATATATATATATATATATATATAGCATATATATATATATATATATATATATATATATATATATATATTATACACACACATATATATACATATTAAACAGGTAACTGCATATTGTGATTTTATTACCCATTTATTCTACTATGTATGTTTTCCTTTGAAGAAAGTGCACACTTTAGTATGATGACTTTTAAATATCGAAGAACTTGGCCATCTCCTTTTATTTTCATGAAAGGATTTACTATGTTTTTCATTCAAGGGAAGCCTGTAGAAATATAAGACCTTTCATATGTAAGACATACCAGCTACACAAGTATTGAGCAATGAATATATAGTAGACCAAAGGAAGACAAAAGAACATATAAATTTGTAAAGTTTTTGGTCACAACTGATAACCACATTTTGAAATCAATCATGGTACCGCACCGTAATCTGACACAACTCATTCTGCCAGGTCAGTGTACGATAATTACCCTCAACTGATTCCATATATTCATAGAGAAATTCAATTGTGCAGCATATAACTTACGCGAAACAGCAATCAGCAGTTTCTACTATTTATGTAAAAAAAAAAATTATTCTGCAGGGCAAAATTAGCTTATTACAATTTACCATTGTTTTTTTCAGTATAAATCTGAGGAGATAGCATTGGTAATTCCAACGCCACATTCACACCACCATTTGAGGATCCCAGCCACCAGAACACCTATAATTCTTAAAAATTACCTTTTATTTATTTTTTTTTTTTTTTAGTATTCCTGTATACTGTCTTGTACTAGTCCGGCCTTTTTCTGTTGAATCAATCCAGCCGTAACATTTGACTGTAGGATGATTAAATGTTTTCATGACATTATATTTATGGCACAAATGAAATCAGGAATTTATGGGCGCTTTTTATACACTAATCATGGTGAAGCATGAATCTAATGACTTCGTGATACAGAACGTGACTTTTCCAGAGAGAGAGAGAGAGAGAGAGAGAGAGAGAGAGAGAGAGAGAGAGAGAGAATTAAATTTAAAGTGTTTTTCCGAAATTCTATGAGGAAAAATCAAAGGGGAATCTCGTGTAAGGAAAAATACTGAAAAACTATTCACATTTAAATCTATATAATTCATAATGCCAATGGGAATAAACAGTAAAAAATCTGATAAGAACAGGGACGTGTTCCTCATGGAACTAGAGAGTATTTAACAGTAGCGTTCAGTTATCAAGCCATTAAAAGAATTTCACATATCTGCAGTAGATCAGAGATCATCAACAATGTCAACACTTGAACTTGGAAATGTAGCTGAATATTCGTTTAGGAAAATGTTCCAACTCAATGCATAGCCGATTACAATCGGAATTAACAAAATGTGTACTATTACAGGACAAAGGAGTTCTGATAAAAAATACTCCAGTCTTTGAGACAAGATTTTAATATATATATATATATATATATATATGATATGAATATATAATCTGGCAATAATCTTACATAACTCTAGTAAGAGGCAATATATTATTATCTTTTATAAAAGAAAAGCGCAGAGAAGATTGCTTTCTTTCTCTCTCTATTTCAAATCGTAACTTATCATTAACATAACGCATACACACGAAATTTTGCAGCATCTGCCGCACAGAGGCGAGCGCTCATGGGTTGGTTACGCGCGGAAGAGCGCTCAGAAATTAACCCACTTATCATCAGGTTCCAAGTGTGTTGACTTATCCTATTACCTTCAAAAAGACCAAATTAAAGAGCTTGAAATGCTGCGACAGGGCTTTCATCGAGGGTGAGATAAGGGAGATCAGATCAAAAGAGAGAGAGAGAGAGAGAGAGAGAGAGAGAGAGAGAGAGAGAGAGAGAGAGAAAGCCAGATGTGGTTAGGGAGTGGGAATAGAATGGAAAAGGGGATGGCTACGTACCTCTACTCCACCAAAATTCCCTATTGTCTAAAGTCTCTAACAATTAGCATTTGTTTGCTTTGTATAATTGGCCGGTGTTGATTTAATCGACTATGGATTGTTTTGAAGGTCGCGTTCATTCGTTGAAGTCTGGGACGTTTGGGACGACCATTTGCATAACGTTTAGAAAGTCGCTTTCTGAACGCTCTTTCTCTCTTGACTTCACAGGTCCTTTACGTCTTCTTCCCCTCTCCGTGGAATCCATAGCCAGTGGCCTCTTCAAACTTTTGTGTTTACATTCGGGTTGAAGGCAAATACAAGAATTCATTTAGTGTAGTTACGGCCTCAATACGTTACTATGTAAGATCTTTACAGTAAGTTCGTGTGTCACAGCGGAAGTTTGTGGATGGCTCAATTCCATGTCCGTCATGATACACAAACATAGAAACAAGGAAGGAAGTTAAAACCTAGGCATCAATCTTGGCCAGTTTCGTCTTTAGTATTTCCAAGACATCTTCAAAGAACTGATACACAGTGCCCGAAATTGAGAGTATATTACATGCTGGAGTGACGCCACAAACGAACACACAGCCGGTTGGAAAAATATACTCAACCTGATAAGTGGATTAAAGGGAAAAGCAGCAGACTCACTACCATCCATTACTCCATTCACTAGTCTGTTGGAGTTGGATGACGACTTTGTTCCAAGGCCAGGTAAAGTACCCTCCGTTAAAGCCATACATTTTTATATATTGCTTTTGACTTAAATGGATCGCGTTTATATTTATTCCTTGGCCTACTTTCATATTCTCATAAAAGCTTTCTTTTATAAAAGTGGATTCATAAACATTTCATTCTAGTATATTATTGAAATAAATGATTTTTTTAGCCTTTATCTAGCAGATAACATGAACGAAAATGACACTGTTCTCCTGGCCTTATTTATATCTTTTTAAGCGATTCTATTGCAAGTTCCAGTGAGTTTCCAGCTTAACTTTCATACATGTTGGTATATGGGTTACACGGTATTTGATGGGCACATATTTTAGTATTCTGGGCAGGTTTCTTTATAACGGCTCGTTTCGTTGTATTATTGTTCTTGTATATTAAAGTAACTCGCGATTCCTAGAGCAAATTGGGACTAACTTCGAAATAAAAAGCAGGATTTTTGTTCTACAAGTTTCTGTCTTTACTATAAAGGGTCCTTTTTGCCACTCTGAATACATTGCTTAATACAAAATCAAGATATTTTATATTTTTGTCTGTATTCCTAATTACACTTATTTCATCAGGAATGCATTCAGGGTTACATATACGTAAACATCGATACAAAACCATTTATCTTTATTTTGACCATTTTCATCGTAAGTATTCCTAAGATGTGTGTGCGTATTACTTTATTGAATCCTAATTCAGCTGTGGATTTAATTACATTAAGAAAGCATTTTTATGTCTATACTTTTCTTTTCTCAATATCAGTTTATTTCTTCTACCAATAGACATTTCTTCCTTTAATTCATGACTTTCTTCAAGGTAATATTAATATTCGTAAATATAAAAATTGTCACCTGTGTGTATGACATACATGCATGTACAAATACACACATACGTACATATATATGTATATATACATGTATAACAGCATCACAAAAATTTGGAACGTGATAGAATAAAAAAAAAAAAAAAAGGCAAAAGCCACGAAGGAAAGTGAAACAATGACGTACCGCTGCAAGGCTTTTCGACTCTTCCGTCCTTAACTAAGGGCGAAAGAGTCGAAAGGCTATTTTCTAGATCGATGACCTCACATTCTCCTATGTAGTCATCTACGTAAAGCGTCTTGTCTTGAACACTGACGAAATGTTTGTGTATGCCTCTGTCATTTCCATGAGGTTTTGTTTCTCGTTGGACGGGTGGGTTGTGTGCTCGCCTACCGACTCGGTAGTCGCGAGTCCGATTCTCCGCTCTGCCAACTTGGAATCAGAGGAATTAATTTCTGGTGATTAGAAATTCATTTCTCGATATAATGTGATTCGGATCCCACAATAAGCTGTAGGTCCCGTTGCTAGGTTAAAAACAAAAAACAAAAAATCTAATCCTTCGGGCCAGCCCTAGGAGATCTTATCAACTCAGTGGTCTGGTTAAACTAAGATAAACTTAACTTACTTAACTTGAGGTTTTGGTCACCTCCTTGAGGAAATCATGTGACCAATGCAGATTTTTCGACAGGTTGCCTGTTTCTATCTTTCAGATATTTGAATTCATAAGCTACACTTCTTCTCAACTCGCGGAGTCCTTTTGGGGTGGCACAGTTCCTCATCACAAGGGCATCTGGCATGCTGGAGCAGTTTAAGACAATCAGCGAGACTTGTAGGGAATCTTCAATTTCACTCTTTTGGTCATGATCCTACAAAGGATGTCTGCTGCCTCCAGTAGGATTTTCCTTAATCCATTTTGCAGTAGATTGTTTTCGTTTTTTGGCCAATGTTCTTGACGTTCTGAACTTGGGCGTGAGATTTTTCTATTTTCTTATTTATCACATCCTCTTTTATGTTACTGGGGTATTTGTTGTTCTTACATTCTTCTTATATGATGATGACCTCTCCAGGTACACTAAAGATGGATCATTTATTGAGCCACATCACTCCCCCCTTATAATATTGCAGTGCCCACATTACTGATAGTTTTCATGTAGATGAATGCGCCATACCAGGTAAGCTCTTCTCGACAAGAACATTAAGAAAAAGAAGTCTTGATATTCCAGGTCTTTATTTAGACGCTTAAGGCCTGTCCACACGACCGGGCCTGATCGGCGGACCTCCCATCTAACGGGCACACTTGACAGGCAAACTGTCAAATTGCCCCATGTATCTTGTAGCAAAATCACCATGGTGGTGCCCGATGGCTTGAGCTTCAACCCTGGCAGACGTACGTTAACCATATACATTTCTTTTACTGAGCCATTCTTTGCACCATATTCTCTTCATTTTCGTCTTTTTCATCACACACAAAGCAATTATCATGCTACGCAATATCTTCTCTGTGTGGTAGGCACCATGTTTATCGTACCGCACTGAACAAACAACTGGCATCGTCGGGCACGTCCACCTCTCCATCGCCTCACCCGTGTGGACAACATTCATGGGTAAGCCTGCCAAAATTTGCCCGTCGACCCGTAGAATGCCGACCAGGCCCGCTCGTGTGGACAGGCCTTTAGGATTACACTGGTTTTCAGGGCATCTCTAAGAAGCTGGAGAAATGAATATCAATTTGAATGGTGGAAGAGCAGAAGAAGGAAATTCATACGGGTGTTTTAGAATGCTGAAAGGGTGAGAAAAGAAAAGGAGTCAAAGAATAGGTGAACAATGCAGGCAGCATGATGGACGCAAAAGATTGGCATAGAATTTGGATTGTGTATGAAGCCAAATTTTGGAGTGTGTGAATGGTTTTTTAAGACAATTCTCTTCAATGGAACTGTGGATGCCGGATGTTAATAAAAAATAAGCGGAGACTGAGCATACGCGTTGTTCACCTAAAATATGTGCCAAGCAAAGAAATGAACATCACATTAGTGAAAAGATGTATGATTGTTTCAAACCCATTACGCCATGTAGAAGAAAGAAAGATAGCAAGATAGACCTGAATCGAGTTATTGACAAGGACGACCACATCATCTCGGAAACGACCGAGTGTGTCCACTAGACAGGTGTGTATTGTTTGCTTGGATGGTGTTTTACGTTGCATGGAACCAGTGGTTATTCAGCAACGGGACCAAAGGCTTTACGTGACTTCCGAACTACGTCGAGATTGAACTTCTATCACCAGAAATACACATATCAAATTCCTCAATGGATTGCCTAAGAATCGAACTCGTGGCCACCGATGTGGCAGGCCAACACCACCCCGATTACGTCACGGAGGCGCTAGACAGGTGAACAGTGCAGATTGTACATGAGTTAACATCTGAAGAGAGCCACTGTTTAGGTGTAAGAAGCAGCTACTGTTGTGACATTCTCTATGCAGGACTTTAATCACGATTCAGCAGTTTGAGTAAGTGTATGGTAGTATTCATTTCTCTCTCTCTCTCTCTCTCTCTCTCTCTCTCTTAAAAAGAATGGGTTCATTCATTTGATTGTTTTAATAATATATACGTATTTATTTAGATTGTACAAGGCTGCTTAGTGCAAGCAAAAATAAACCGTACATGGTCAATCCAATCAGCGATTTTGTTACTATGTTTATATGGTGTGGAGAGTTTGATATTATATATCTGTATTCATGAAGGTATTTATTGTTCGCTTATCTGGAAGAAATAATGATTTCCATTATCATATGTGTATAGCCTTCAGAGATTATTACAGTCGTTAGCACGCTTGGCGATGCTTATAAGCCCAGTTGTGTATGGTAATGAATTGCATTGACAAAACACAGTTTATTCAAGAAGTGTCCTATAGAAAAAACCAACCCGACAGTAAAATATGAATAAAATCTTAAGCAACAGAGAAAGGACGGCTTAAACCTCCTTTGCGTTCTCTTGAAGTATATTTCATTACTTTTATTATATTACATTCCACCACTGTAAACTTTTTCTTAAAAAATTATCTTTTTCATTAGTCACTTAAGAATTTAACATTTTAACACGTCAAAAAAAAGAAAAAAAAAAAGAAAAGAAAAGCACATAGATCTACATAGTTGAACTCGCAACTCGCAAACTTAATTATAACTGCAAAATAAAACCAAATTCGCAAAGGGAAAAAGAGTAATATGTTTTAAACTTCATATGGCACATGCACACCAGGAATGACGTTATTGTGGATATAGAGTACCTTTCGGCACAAATTAAATTAGGGATGGTCTCTATAGCTACAGATTATACCGGATACAGTGAGAGAGAGAGAGAGAGAGAGAGAGAGAGAGAGAGAGAGAGAGAGAGGCATATTGATATTCATTGAAGTCAGGATGTCTTGCATTCATCTCAATTTCTACTCAACCGGGAGAGCAACATCCGTTGCCCGATGATATTGCTTTGATCATGCTCATCTCTCTCTCTCTCTCTCTCTCTCTCTCTCTCTCTCTCTCTCTCTCTCTCTCTCTCTCGTTGGCTTTGTAATCGTTTTCATCAAGTCCAGCAATAACAGACACTGCTTCAGTAACTTTGCCATTAAACGGCGCATAAAACTGAAGTAATTCACGAGCAGAGTGAACCATCAAAATCATTCTTGATCGTCCATAATTTATTACGTCAATATCCAAGATTTATTGTTCCCCTAAAAACAGCGCTGTCTCTCCGTGCACTTGTTTTCGGATGCAACACAAAATAGGGAGTCAAAATACTGAGAAATTACTCTCTCGAAGCATAAATCTTTGAAATATGAACCGAATACGATCACTGGATACGCTTTGTGAACTATTCCTCTACGCAAGAGTGCTTTAATGGAAGTTGCATCCTTTTTTTAAAGAACTCTTCGAAGTCTATTTGATGAAAGGCACTAAGATACTCTCCCTCCTAAAGAATAAAGGTGGGTAGTCTGATGGCATAACAAATTTTGTGTTCATGACGTATTGTGGTGTGTCCAGTGGATAATCTAACTAAATAAGCTCATACTGTCACTCCAACACAAACACGCACACACATACATGCAGCTTCATTTCTCATGCGTGGAGATGTTGCTACCACCAACAGCAACTCGCTGCTGCCTACCTGTGAGGAAATTATGGAGTAATCCTAAAACATGAAAAACACATCCACCCACTCCGAGATTCTGAAGCTTTTAGATAAGTGCCTTGTGATTTACTAAATCGAATGCAGCACTAAAATCTATTTGAATTACTTTATACTTAAAAGCTATATCAAGGTTCCCTTGCAAATAGCATGTTAGGTCTACAAGAGCACCATACGTATGTACCTAACTGCTGACTAATAGCTAAGTCCTTTAGATTCCACATTCTTATATAATGGCTTAAAATCAAGTTTTTCAGCAACTTTGGAGAGCACAGATTGAATAGAGATTAGCCTGTAGTTACTGCAGTCTGAAGATATGCCACTGTTGGGAACAGTCATTGTATTAATAAACTGGCACTTATCCACAAAGGTACTAAATCAGCATAAAAATCTATAGAATCTAATAATCTTGGTAGACAGCACACTAGAAATCCTCAGCTGATTACTTAGCTTCGAAAGCTCGATGAAGCAGTTCAGCTTTTTTCCTAGAGCCAGTACCTAATGTAACATCATCTGTTAGTAGAGGTGGAATGGAAGACGAACCTGACCCAAAGATAGAAGTTACCAATTTGGTCAACCACAGATGAGGCTGAGTAATTCATCGAAATTTCCTCTTCAAGGAATTATTGCAATTTCTCTCTGCTGTATGGTAAATTCTATTTGCAGCATGGCGACTCAACAAAAATGGTGTAAATTGATGACCTTTCTAGGGACATATCTTACTAAATTAGCCATCAACATCAGGGTCTAATGGACCCTGTTCTAATTAAAAGGAGAAAAATCACTAATTGGCAATGTAACCTACCTTGGCATCCACCACGAACTGGCCATTTTGCAGCTAGATCAAGTTGTTAGATCTAAGGCTGAGAACTAAGCTCAGAGATTCAAAAATAGTCTTTTTCCCCAAAAGAACTAAATGAAAACCAAGGCAAATGAACATAAAATTCCAAAATCATGAAACACAACTACTCTAATAAGTCATTTTGATTAAAAAAAAAAAGTCAAACACTATTCTCATTGTCAAAACCTCATCAGTATTTTCCCAAACAAAATTGTCAATTAGATAATTCATTTTCTGTGGTGACAAACTAAATCCATCTGCAAAAGAAACCACAATTATCAGAAGTAAAATAAAAAAAGAATGGATAAATATTCAATAAAAATGTTAAGTGCATTCCCTGTACTTCAGCTCCCTTCAGAGTATCTATAAGAATTCAAAGGTTTTTCAGAGTTTTCTTTACCTTCTCGATGGATCTTGTATGTGCCCTACTTCGGGCTTTTCTCACTGGTAATCACTTACGAGTGTATGCTGTCTAAAATGCCGCATTTCTCACTCAATGTCAGAATATATTACGTTTCATGCAACCTGATAGTTTTGGAACTTTCCATGAACACACCCTGTTTCACGCGCGAACAGACATACAAAACTGCATTTTTCTGGCGTCACAATCACCTGACAGCAACTGGGTCAATTGAGCAGCCACACACTCGTTTCGGAAGTCCGACAGTGTTTTGCTTCTCCGCCCAACAACCTGAGGAATTCACTAATGTCTTAAAGTTTCCCAAAGCACTTGCGACTGTGTTGTTACACATTCCAATCTGTTGGCGACAAAGTCCGTTGAACCCTCATTTTAATTACTAATATTTCCAGTGCCTTTAACAAATATAGCATCTGAAATATTAAATGCCTGATAAGCTTCAATAAAGCGATTCCAATTTTTCCAGTGGTGGCATCAGGAATATGCTGATTGACAGACATGTCCATTTCAATAGCCTGAACATCTGTGAATATAAAGTCAAATCTATTACCTGGACAAAATATGTAAACATTGTAGAACTTACTACACTCCAAATTTTTCTGACTATAAATACGTCTTCCGGACTTTCCATATACAGCCATACCTTGAGCATGCGGGATGCTACAACAATGAATTAAGTCTGAGCCTCAAACACTGGGATTAAAAATTCCACCTTTCACTTGTTATTGCTTACAAGAGTATCAGATAAAAAAAAATCAAATCATAGTTACAGGCACAGTTCTGGAGATCAATAAAATTTGACCTAAGCCCCGAATATTTGAGTAAGGTATTTTATAAATTTTCATACTGTAACGGGTAACAGGCCCAGGGTTCAACAATGGGTTCCCAAAAGAATTAAAATTAAGACCATAAAACCAGTATTAAAACATAACAGTAACATCGAAAAATCAACGATAATAAACAACAATAACATCCAGGGCAACAGTATTTGCATTATTTACAAAAATTCTGTTGTAAGTATGAATGAATATTTCCATATGACATTGAGAAAAAAGCCGGAAGCAACTGGTCGACAAGGACAGCATTGTAAGGCAACTGAAATCTGCCAGGTTTAGCACAACTGGAGGATAGTCAGCATTGGAAAAGGTTAGGTAAAGATGAAGGCACTTTCCTGATAATCAACCAAGCATCTTTTGCTCTCTTATCAGCCTGTCCTACACTCTTTAAGAAAAAAAAAACAGGAATGTGAACGAAAAAGAGGTAAATGGCTGATTGTTCCCTTCAGGCAAGGGAACTCAAAACCAATACCATGGAAAGTCACGTTACAAAGGCCATGGCACAGTTCAAGGTTGGTGAACAAGGTTTGAATTCAGAGTAGCCTTCTCTTAGAAGGGTTTCCAGCTAAGGCCAAAGAGTCCCTTTATCCACTGTTTTGATTTCGGAGGGTCCTTCTCCTAGAAGAGTTGCCTGCCAAGGCTATGAGTCACTTGTACCCTAACTCGTGTAAGCAAGGACGTAACGCCCTGAAGTGAATGTTCCTAAGAAAAGCTACATTAACCCACTACACACGAGTTAAGAATAAGATCTCAACTCTGCTCTACAAATTCCTATCGACAGCTACCCATCTCCTCCATGATAGCCGATTGGTAAGTCAGTTCGATATGTACATACATCTATCTATATATGTATATTATATACATACATACATACATACATAGTGATATATATATATATATATATATATATATATATATATATATATATATATATAATTTTGTGTGTATGTGTGTACATTGCTCGCTGTCACCGATTCTGTACTGAAATGTTTAAACTTTCAACTCTTGTGATGAGTGAAACTGTCATCAAAATGTCCTACTCAATCCAAATATAGCAGTTTAAACGCCTTCATCTAGTTAAAATTTATAACACAATGAATAGCTCTTTTTACCTCTTCATTTGCATAGTAAACAAGCACACAATACAACATGAGTTACTGGTCACCGAAAATGATAAACTTTCTTTGATCTCCTTTTTTTCTTCATTTGCCCTCTTCCTCCCCACTTTTTTTTTTCTTATTTTATTATTCTATCTTTTTTTTACGTTTATGTTCCCTAAGTAAAACTTTATCGTCTTCTACTTCAGCGATGTTATCTTTACACAAATCTGCTCAAATTATTTACCCCATGAAAAATGGTTTTACTTTAATATCACTAAAAAAACTGTTGGTACCAACATGGACACAATTTCCATTCAATACTGTACAATTTTCCTTCCCATTCTTTTCTCTTTTCCGAAAAAAAAAGAAATGTGTTTGGGACTGTCTTTGGCGCAGCTGGTTCAGCGGCCTTTCAATCAATTTATGTCATCGGCCAAATTCTATATGTGCTCCAAACCTGAATATGAAATCTCTTGCAGATATTGAAAAGAATTTGGAGATTCTGAAGACATTTGGCCATTCTTTTATGCTAATATTAAAGAGTTTATCTTCCAACAGAATAGGATCTCGCAGGAGAAGCATGACAAACAAACTCAGAGAGAGAGAGAGAGAGAGAGAGAGAGAGAGAGAGAGAGAGAGAGAGAGAGAGAGAGAGAGAGAGAATTATTTCCATTCAGCAAATAAAGAATGATACAATATTTGAATATTAAATTACGTAATTGGTCTACTTTCCTAAACATAAGTTTATTTTACCATTGATGTTTACTTAATAATGTAAATTTAGAAAAGTTGTAATGAAAAGAGAAATATTAATGATAGCTGAAACACAGGAGTCATAACACGTCAGCAAAGATTCTTTTACAAGCCATGTCTAGCTATCGCTAAGACCAACACAACCCAATGTTTATTCCTTACTCAGTTATGGAAATCCCTAGTCTGTACTGTCACATATGAGAATGAGATCAAGGTTGTATTTTTCATCATTTCCAGTTATATTTCATGTTATGAAGTAACGATAAGGAAGGAATTTTGGAAGTAAAATATTTCGAAATAATTCAATACAATAAACTGGACGACGTGGAATAAACCACGACGACTCCTAAATTCTGCAGAACATAATCCTGCTTTAAAAGTCAAATACTGAAATCTGAGTTTACGTTTAAAGGGACGAGTCCATCATCCAACAATCTTTCTCTGAAAAAAGTTTACAGAAAATCCATGAAAGGACTTAGAACTGTGGGGAAGTAATAACTTTCTCTCTTTGCAATTTACTTTATTTGACTTCCAGTCAAAACGAAATTTTGCTGCACAAGCTAGCTCATTGTAATATACGATTCCAGAGATGGAATTATAAAATCACTTCAAAATATCATGACTTGTACAAACTAATGTAAACAAATATTCATGTTTTCATTAACCAGGGATCTAGTTTGCTTTTATTTAGGTGAAATTTCATTGCAGACCTCCTGTTCCTCCTTTCTCTCACTCTCTCTTCATTATATTGATATTTATCCAGTTCTTTTCTCTGCTTGCACCAAACAGGAGCGAATGTTCCGATACTATCGTTAATTTTTTCCTTTATGTGTGCTGCTGTTTGCCTTCATTCCTACCACCCTTTGTTCTTTATAAAGTCATTATTCCGTTTTATTACTCTCCTTTCCTTTTCTCTTCAGAAATTACCACTATAATAAAATCTAGCTGGAGCTACTCTACGCCTTTCACACAAAAAATACCAGCAGCAGAAAGAGATGAGAGCTAGATTCTCTGAATTCTCTAGTCTATACCGCGCATGGACAGAGTTGTGAGAGCGTCTTGTGTTTGTATTAATTCCCTGCCGCTTGCTGTAACACTGGGTGGCTCCAGAGGAAAACCAATAAAAGATCATCGCCCTAATCAATCTTTAACAGAAAACTTCCACAGCATTAGTCGTTTCTTAATACTGACACAGAAGGTTTATTAGTACCTAGTTGGACACGACTAAACATGTTAAGCCACTCACTTAGGTTGCTGGTACTTTATAAAATCCTGGACGTGACGGCCCTCCCGTTTCAATATGTACTTCAGTTTACCTATTGGGCCTTTCTATTCTTCAAAATGACAATCATCTCAAAATAGTGACCGATCCTTTCACCTGTGCTAACCTGTTTACCACTTTCCCTGCTGATCTTCGTACATCTCAAACTTTTATTTCTTTCACCTCTTCACTGTGTAAACAAATCATCTTACCATCTACAGCTTTCTTTTATATGCTTTCCTTATCCATACTCGAGTTACATAAAGGAGTGTTGAAGCACGATCCAGTCATATACTACCACCTCGCTTACAGTAACTCCAAGCCTCTCCACAATCTTTTGCACAAACACTTCCACCGCTCTTGCTTCATAGGTTCTGGGACTCTGGCCCTCTCCCCTTTTACCAATTTGTTAAATTTTCTCTCAGTACCTATGCCAACCTATCACTTCCATTGTTCCGTCTTTCTGATTTCCATTTCTTCATAACATTACTCTTGCTTACATTTACTTTCCACCGTCTCTTGCAAGCACTCAAAATCTTTCCCCAAATTCTGAAGTTTATCTTGACAGTCCCTAATCACGACGTACATGAAACAGTCAACCATACCAGACTCATTAACAACTAATTCTATTTTATTCCACAAATTTGTATATACACTTGTTGTCCTTTCTCTGACTTCTTGCACCACTCAAGCCATAAAAAATTAAGAAACCATGTCCTTCACCGGCTGTTAACCAGTCACTCTCCAGTTGCCAAGTTCTAATCACACTTGCT
The DNA here is from genome assembly GCF_015104395.2 of Macrobrachium nipponense. NCBI lineage: Eukaryota > Metazoa > Arthropoda > Malacostraca > Decapoda > Palaemonidae > Macrobrachium > Macrobrachium nipponense. Next base: position 49,623,717 of record NC_061110.1, on the reverse strand, counting down.
TTTATATAATTTATTCTCAACATCCTCAACATTGTCTATCAATCGCATCTGTCATTAGCCTTTTCCAATCCCCTAAACACAGCATTCCTCTTTTACATTCAAACTTATCACAGCAGTTTCCCAAGTACATTAAGCAATGTTTACCTCTATAATTTGCATAGCGACCTCTATCACCTTCACCTCTCGTAATTTACACACAAAGGGAATAATCCATTCATCCAACTCCCTTGATGGCTGATTGGATAAGCCACCAGCTTTCCTGTATAAAGCCCACAAGCATAAGCTCGAATTCTAATCAAAGTTGATGCCTTTAACATACATAATTCCCAAGTTGAAGTGATTTCACTTCTAAGGGATATTCATGGCTTCATGTTTGAGAGTATAAAAAATTTTAGCCATGCCCATTATATTTACCATATTGAAGATCAAATGAGTACCAACAGTTAAGCTGTTTTTTCTAAGGATAATAAAGCAATACTCTCCAGCAGTATTCCAGGCCATAAAATAATAAGATTCTTCCAACTGTGAATGGTGCAAAGGTCACTAAATGGGAGAAGGAAGGGATTTTCATTCCTATACCTTGTACTGATAGGAATGACTAGAGTTACTGTGTCAGCAGTAGCTAAATAGGCATAAATTTGAGTCGTAGAGGTAAGGGGTGAAATGTGGCTTTAAGTCTAATCAACATAGTGAGTTTGATAACATGGAAACGTGAAGATCATGTAGGAACAAACGGGAGAATCATGGGGTAATGTTTGAAACTTCAAGTTTTAATTATTATAATAGGATTACATAAAATTACATGATAGTGTGTTCGCGAGTGTAAGCGAACGCTAGGAGGAAGAAAAGAAAGGTTCAGTTGAAATAGGATTATTTTAGTTGCAATTGAATGACGGAGGAGATCATGTACATGTATACAGGAGGATGATTAAGTTGAGTCAAGGAGGAAGGGAGAGGGAAGAAAATAGATAGGAAAGCAATTATAATAGAATGAACAACGTGAGGAAGAACATTAAGTAGAATAAGAGATTAATCTACTGTGTAGTATATGCAGATGCAAAAGTTAAACCAACTGAATAGATCCTGTAAGAAATGAATGTTGTACTAGGTCGAGGGAATGAGTGTTCTGAACATTTGGTAAACGTGGAGGATATAAAAAAGGCAAAGCTGAAGACCATAGACAAGAAAAGTTGATGAGATTAAGATAGTGGTTGATCACAGTTTTAAGGTGTTTAAATGAAGGAAAGATTCTGAAGAAATGGATGACAGGAAAGTTTGTTGTACTCTATAAAGGTAAAGATGATAGAGGTTACTATACATGTTACAAGGCCAAATTATTATATGTAATACTAAGGGAGGTTTATGGTATGACTGTGATTAAGAGCATATGGCAGATATTACAAGGAGCGATTGAGGAAGAAGACTGTGCATTGAAGGTTTTTTTTTATTAAACCAAGCACTTTTTATCTAAAAGTAAAGTGAGTAAATTAATTAAATTAAATATATAATTGAGGCCAAAGGCCAAGTACCGGGACCTACGTGGTCATTCAGTGCTGAAATGGAAATTGATAGTAAAACGTTTGAGAGGTGTAACAGGATGAAAACCCTGCAGTTGCACTATGGAATATGAAAGGAGGTACAGAAAAAGGAACGAAAGTGGTTGCAGTTAGGGGCCGACGGCATGCTGCAAAGAACCTTAAGTAATGCCTACAGTGCACCGCATGAGGTGCACTGACGGCACCTCATGCGGTGAAAGTAAATGGAATAAAACTTTAGGTGGCATACATAAACATAAGGTTAATGACAGAATCAAAAGAGGGTGTTGAGAGTATTAATGATCTACATTATAGAAGATATACTGAACAGTGGAATGATTTTTTTTTCAAGGAAATGATGGTTGTTTAGAATATGTAAATCGGAAAATGACTGGTTTGGTGTAAAATAGGTTGTGAGACTTGACTGTTGACTCTTATATTACCACATCCATCTAAATGGATGTGGTAATACAAGAAGACAGAGAAAGGAACTCAGGAATATGACATTGGAAAATGGAATGCTTACAGGTCATACAATTCACATTGGGGATAAAAAAAACACAGAAACTACATACAAAATTTAAACTTGTTTGCAAATGGAGACGGTTGAAAAAAATTGTTAGCAATAGTAAGGTTACTGAAATGAATGGAAATAGATAATAATGATTTGCATTGGGCGTTTGGAGAGTGTGTGTGTGTGCGTGCGCATATATATATATATATATATATATATATATATATATAGATATATATATATATATATAGATATATATAGATATATATATAGATATATATATGATATATATATATATATATATATATATATATATATATTTAATATGCAGAGAGAAGAGGCGAGTCACAGATTAGGTGAAGGAAGGCAGGTAGCCAGCCAGGGGTTTGGAAAGAACCTAACGAGACTTGGAATGTCTTTCAAAACCAGGATGTTGAGAAATGTGGAGATGCATGAGACAAAGGGGAAACCAAGATCAGAGTGCTTTCAGATGGCTTGGTCATGTGGATAAAATGGAGGACGACAAGTCTGGGAAAAGGGTGTATAATCCAGAACTGTAGTTTTTAACAGGAAGGAGAGAGAGAGAGGAGAGAGAGACGACGGAGAGAGGTAGAAAGAGAGAGAGAAGAGAGCGAGAGAGAGAGAAGAGAGAGAGGACGTAAAAGTGACGAATGAATGGAGTGGAAGATTCACTTTAGGCAAAGGTATTCATACCCAGGAATTGCAAGATTTTGTGGAATGTCAGGTGAAATTTCACACAGCAATTGAACTATAGGTAAAGCAGTAACCTACCACGACAAATATCTAAATTTAGTAGTATCACGCTCAAACACACACACACATTATATATATATATATATATATATATATATATATATTATATATATAATCTGAGATAGGTAAATGCTTTAGCTTATGCTACCACTCTGGTGGTTAGTAGCTACTAAGACATCAGTGGAGGAATTTTACTGGTAATTGACCTATAACAACTTTGGTGAAAACAAAACGTTATGCACGACATGTCAAGCTACGTAGTAGTAATTTAATATGCTTGGAAACGTCAAGAAATGCAAGTGGTAGATAATTATAATCCATTGGTACTGATTCGAGACTAGAAAAATATCTTTTCGTTGAATTTCGAGTTCAACTGTCTATATTAAGGTTGGATGTTTGCAGAGTAATAATTCTTTGACGATCGTTTCATTTTCCCTGTTCTTTGCAATGTTCATGTAGTCATCAGCAAATACTTGAAGCATTTAAAAAAAATATTATTTAAATTATACACTGTGGTTGGGACATGTGCTGGGTCCAAGAATCGTAGATCGAATGGCAATTGATAATGTAACTTTACTCTCCTTGATCTACATCTTAATTCGAAACTTTTGCAAAGTTTTACTTTGAGAGCCATTATGTACAAAGAAATACTTCATTCTTGATATTCCCTTTTAATATCTAGCTTTATCATTACTTTTTAAGGGATTTTCATGAAATAATTTAAAAAAACATATGATTCTTTCAGGGATGTGTTTTTGCATCCTTTTCTAACTTTTTGCTTTTAATTTAAAAGCAAAAAGATTGCACGGAAAGATTACTAGCATAAAAGAATGACTGTAAAAAAAATTTATTTTTTGTATTTTCTTTAACACATCACAGAAACGATCAACGCAAATCAACAGCAGTCAGTGAAAATATTGTATGAATCAATTGTCTAGACTACTTGCTGAAAACGTGGGGTTGGGAAAAGGCTATGTTGGGGGATTGTGGTATTCATACGAAAGAAAAAAAATATTTACACCAACAGTGACACTTATAATAAGGAGTTTTGCTATGGATTAGTAATATATTGACAACCCGTGAAACTGCTGATAACATACTGTTGAATGTGACAGTAGTTTATATCGAGTCAAAATAACTAAGCAAGATTTACAATATGACGTAAACTTGAAACATAATAAATTGGGAAACTGAAGCTCACAAAGTCACTAAGCATGTCAATGAAAGTAGAACACTCTTCCTGGATACTTAAGGAATGGATTGTTGGAAAATTCTAACCATGCAAATTACGACTATTATATGGATCGTCAGTTGGTAAAAAAAATTGCAATCACTAAACACTGCCAATCTCTCTGGCATTGGCATTGGATAAATCGGTTTTGTTTTTGGTTTCGAAATTCTTCCTCCTTTCACGTTTATTATCAATCCATAACCTTAACTCGATGTGCAGAAAATATTGCAAGTTCTCTTGACTCACTGACATGTCCACGACTGGATCAAGTAGTGTGGAATTGTGTTTGTGGCAATGAGATTTGTCTCGTAGTCTTTATGGATCACACATGACTCCGACATTGTTCAAGTAAAGTCTGAAGTCTGTCCTGTGGCAAGTTTGCAACAGTGTCTACGGCGTGTTTTGCTGCAACGTGAAGGCACTTTTGGTTATGAGATCTTTTTTCTCTGTCAGTCTCATTTATTCTTGTATCCAGTTGAATCTCAGTGTTAATTCGACTTCGTTTCATACGATGTTTTTTATTTTTATTATTATGTTTTTTCGTTAGGTCTTTCTAAACTATATTTCAGTTCAATTTTAATTCACACAATTCAGTTACATAGTATCTTCTGCACATTGACGATTAACAGTCTTTTTGGACAAAAAATCCAAAAATCATGAAAAATGTTAACCGAACTTAGCTTAATTCTAATTAGGGTTGACATAATATAATCTTTTTGTGTGTGTGTGGATTGCCAAGGAACATTTTTATAGTGAAATGTCATGAAAATAAATATCTTTAAAACATTATCACTTCCACAGCATAAAACGTTGCTCTTTAATACTAAATATAATAATTAGACGAATTTTAATATCAAGCACCACTTAGAATGATGCACTAATAATTCTCTAAACAACAGGCTAACATAAAAAACCATTAAAATATCTAGGCTTAATTTCTTCATCACTCTATGAGCAATATCTGGAAAAGGCTACAAACGAAATGATCAATTACCCATTTACTTTGAAAAAGGATAATGTCATGCAACAAGTCTTTGAACAAACACTCTTGAAAAAATTTCTGAAGGGATTAAAAATTATATAAAATATATATATATATATATATATATGTGTGTGTGTGTGTGTGTGTGTGTGTATGTATATATATATATATATATATGATATATATATTTATATCTTCTCTAAATTTAAATTGAGGACAAAGGTATTTGGGAATCTAGATGGGTCCCAACTTTTGTAATTCCATATTTACAGCTTCATCTTTCTTTCCTTAATCCCTAATTCGGGTGAATGCACTTTGCAGGATTGTTTACTTCAATCATTCGCAACAAAGCCATGAGAGGCTGAAGGATAATCTAGTTCAATGTTTCCTCTCACCTCTTCCTTACTTCTTGATTTTGACCCTTTTAACACTTGATACCTGTTGTTCGTTTAGTTGATTCAAAGCAGATTTTAATAACTTGGATTAAGGGTACGTCATGTTTTCATAAATTAAGTAGCATCCTCTACGTTAACAAACAAATTTTGCTTCGTTTCTGCAGCTAGATAGTGAAAGAAAATTTCATACTTGACACATTAGAGTATATATCAGTTCAAGAAAAATAAACAAGATATTTTGTTTCTACACCATTTTGAACAGGAGAACATTTATTAGGAGCAAAGCACAGTAAGTTTTAAAAAGATAATATTATGTAACGTCTCATCTTAACATTTCTCGTTTGGTCCTTCACAAGAAATTTGAAGGACGCATTTTCTTTTGATCTACTAATTAGAAATGGAGAGTAAAGTTCTCATTAGAGGAAAAGTAATGTCGCTCGACCTAGAATGTTGTGCAAGAGAGAGAGAGAGAGAGAGAGAGAGAGAGAGAGAGAGAGAGAGAGAGAGAGAGAGAGAGAGAGAGAGAGAGAGAGGTTGGGGGACTTGACTAACGAGCAATTTGATTAGTTTAATCTTTTACATATTAGACATGTAAAACCTATTCGTATTTGTGTTATTCATCCCTAAATAGCTAAATAAGCTCTTCTATATCTCTCGCTAACTGACTCATTCAGGTTTGACATAATGGTGTCACAGTAACTATGGTCATCAATGCAGTAAATACTGTATGTTAGGTAATATATGCAAGATTTATCAAATGGAATTTATGGCATAGAGAAACGAGTCAAGAAAATGAATCACAAAATGTTCATTCAGTCGTTACCTGGCTATAAATGCTCCGGTGGATGCATTTGAAATCAGAGAAAAAATTATCAATAGGCTTATTGGTCAAATATCACTTTATGTTCGCAATACTGTTTCATTATAGGTGACACAATGTTATCACGGACACAAAGACATTTCATTACCTATATTCAATGACTTGCCTACATACAAATGCATGTTCTACCCCAGTGACCTTAACTCATATACAAAGGCCGGGGTTAAACTACTTTTTTGTAATCTGACGTTGACCCCAACACCAATGGCTACAATACAATATAATACAAACAAGTCAAAATATTACAGTTCTTGAAGAACGTCGTCTTAATCAAACTTGAAACAGCTTCTCTATCTGAAGAATCCTTATCATAAATTTCAGGCAGAAGGTAATTACATTATTCATTCCTGTACTTACAGACAAAACATACTGTCAAATCACCGAGACTATTACTGGTTACTAAAGCATTCACTGACATTCAATAAATGTCAGAGGGTGCAAGAGTGTTTTAGCAGTGTGGATGAACGTTATGCTGAACGTATGATGAAAGAAGTAACAGTGAAGATAATTTACCATTTGTTATCCTACCAACAAATAGTAGCACAAAAGGCTGGACCATAAAGAGAAAATTAAAGTGTTGGTTTGATCAAGAAAATACTTCCCATTTACTTGATTTTACTGCTTACCCTGACATGGGTCTATGGATTTTTTAGGATTCATAAATAATTTTTTCAACAATCGATCTCTGGAATCTCAGGAAAGGGATGTTCTTCAAATGGGGCTTCAGCATTGATAACTTTACACATTAAAGTGGCTTTCACATTTTGATGTAAATAGTAAAAAAAATACTCATAAAAAGACGTACTGGGCAAATCTCAGAGAATGCTTGCTTGCTTTAGGAGTGCAGATAATCAGTTAAAACCATTGCCTACACTGTTCTAAGCATTTCTAAACCAACACTGCACAACCATAGCCAGAAAATAACAAAGATTCATTCAAGTCAGGCAAGTAACAGACTGTTTAAAAATTTTGTATGCTAGGCCAAAATCTCTCTTAGGATGAAATAATACTTCCATTGAAATGTGAGTTATCAATAAAAAAGTATGACCCTGAAAGGTTTGATAAACATAGATTTATATAAATATATATATATATATATATATATATATATATATATATATATATATATCCAGATAACAAAGATGAGGTAGAGGGCTCTAAAGGTGGAACTGAGAGAACCCCAATTCCCCCCCACCCCCAACAGTTGCACTGAGCATAGAAAGGTTGTACAGCATGATCAAAGGAAGATGGAATTGAATTAAAGTAAAAATATAAAAAGAATGGGTGCAGTTAGGGGCCAAAGGGATCCTAAAAATATGAAGTGCACTGTGCGAGGTGGATTGATGGCACTACACCTCAAACGGGATTGTCTCCTATTGATTTATTCACTAAGTGTGAGGCTTATCATATATTGGAGTAAAGGATGCACCTGAAAATAGGGACCAAGATTTTTGGTGAGTACCCATGGATAACATTAAAAGTGACAGTCTGAGACTGACAATAAGGACACAAAAGACAGAAAGTATATCTTAGTTTAACCAGACTACTGATCTGATTAACAGCTCTCCTAATGCTTGCCCGAAGGATTAGATTTTTTTACATGGCTAGGATCAAATTGGTTACTCAGCAACAGGACCTACAGCTTAGTGTGGGATCCGAACCACATTATATTAGAAAATGAAAATCTAATCACTAGAAACAAATTCTTCTGGTTCTGCATTGGCAGAAGCGGAAAGCAAACTCAGGCTACCAATTGATAAGTGGGTACGCAGCCCACTCGTTCAAGTAGGAACTACAAAAGAAAGAGAATGCTCTATCAAATACTACCTTGCATAACCACATTAAGGCTAAAATCTTCATGTTTTGCTGGGCCGACACCAAGCTAGTAACATAATTTTCAACAATCACACGAGCAAAGATCGCATCAGTATTCACAAGAAACTTACGTGTGTTTTCTGTCCTGTGGAATTGCTGATACAACTTCAACTTAATATCAAGAGAAAGGAGTTTGTCATAGTGTTGCATGATATTAAACCATAAAACTGTATCTGCAATGCCATGGTTTTTCAAAATTTCTTTTACGGCATAATATAGATAATATCCAAGCCTAATTTCAACTTTTCATTTCGTCACTTTACTGGCTTATTTGGCTTTCAAGAACATACTATAATACTATAATAAACTACATATTACTATGCAACTTTGGCATAACACCAAAACCAGTATCATATCCTAAATAGTTACTTAACAGACTGTTCCCAAATAAAATTATCGCTAAGCACTTCGCAAGTGTGAACGTCAAATGAACGACTGATTAATTAATTAATTAGTTCTTGCTGGCGTCGCAACGACGAGGTTATTGACGCCGTATTTTACATAATAGTAAAATTTTAGGAAAGTAATAAGAATAGTTACTATGAATTGAAAGCAAAAAAAAATATATATACATACATACATACATACACACATGCATATACATACACACATACAAGCTACAATGAGTATCCCAACACATACTAGCACATGTGCATAAACTCAAACATCATGACCAAATTAACCCAAATTTTTTCAAGAAGACCTGCTTCTTGAAGGAAATTAAAAAGTCTATCCTCACTAACATCTCTTCCTAAAACTGCACCCAGTTTAAAATCCGTTCTTCCAACTGCATTAAAATGACGGTTCTTTACTGACATCAAATGAACGAATTCTCCAAATTTCCACTTAGGACCCATTTTCTTTTATGGCAAGGTATTGGGAAAAATAGTTTTCTTTTCTGGTAATTTCAGGTCTACTTTGATCCTTCATATTTGTTGCTTTGCTTTTTTGAATACGGCACAAAAACCACAACTATTCATCTTCAAAGCAACAATCAGTGTCCTAGCATGAAAGAGAATTTTACAGACAACACAACAAAATATCGATAAGCCTTGGAACGCTGCATGAACACGAATGTTTGCAGCTTATCTATTAACTTATCGCATAACAGCTGACATAAATAACAGTACCCTACACACTGAAATGATAATTTACAGTTGTAATTGGTGTCAAATAAGGACATGCCTTTATAATTTATTTAATAAACAATATCTTTTTACGGCAGAGTAGACATTTTTGTTTTTAGTTTACTTCAAAATGTCATTTTGACCCTTTGACTTACCTATTTTTTTTTCGAAAAACAATATTCAGCTTTAAAATCACACCGAAACCAGTTTCTAACCATGAAAATTAACTTGAAAGACAGCTATCAAACGAAGCTCTCTTAATTTTTCAAGAATTTCCTCGACTCTGGGACAGACTGCAGCGCCAAAGAGGCCATGTGAATGAAAGGGTTGAAGATAAATAACAATGAGAAAACCCGTTTGTCCATGGTTTTCCGAGTTCAAGATTTATGACACTAATACTCCTAATATTCAGTGATGGGCTAAAAGAAAAAACAAAAAGTTTGATAAATACGGCTCTTATTCCGTGAACAATACCATTATGAAATTAATTTCCAACTGTATTCGATTAACTAAGAGATAAGGGGAGATAATTGTATTTTATAGTGTGAAAGCTATTTTCATGATCATATTTTTCATTATGATGATTAATATAATAACTGTCATTATAATCATTGTCATATTTAATGTCTTATTATTATTATTATTATTATTATTATTATTATTATTATTGCCGCTTGTGTGTGCAATCTGACAGAGGCAGAGCGGGAGAGAGATTTGAATCTGTAACTGTGTTGGTCTCATAGTTCTATGCAGCATCACGCACGAGTCCCGAGTCGTGTTTCCAAAGAGGACAGAGAATCGTGGGGGAAGGGGGGAGGGGGGAGGGGGGTGTTCCTATGCTGTTTGGCAGCCGATGGGGTCAAGCGCGGCGGTCATTACACAGATTGGTTTATTTACAGAATATCTAAGTGGGTTTATACAGCCGTGAGTTTACTCGTAATTGAAACTGCGTTTTGGGAGAGAAATATGAACGGTTCTGTTTACGTAAGAAGTGAATAAACAGCGGCTCAAGGATTTCTATGCGTCTAAAACAAAAACTTCTACATTTTTCTCACTTTGTAGTTGTTGACCCAAACCACTCTACGCTCTTGTTTGTGAAATGTTACTCGCATTTACTTTACTGTCTAAATAACCCCTCAACCCATAAGGTTTTCCGAGCTCCTGATGGGCAAGTCCTATGAACAAAATCTAAGATATGCAGACAATTTCTAGCTGCTGAAGTTTAATAAATGCCAAATCCTTGAAGAAATGTATTGACTTTGCAACCTCCATGTTAATTTATACTGAGCTGCGGGTAAGTCTGATCTCTGCTCCACGTAGGAATTTTTTTTTCTCTCTCTAACACATCTTTATATTACACGGAATAACTTGAGTGTTCCACAATACACAGACAGTGACCTATTACCATTTTCAGTTAACGTATATTACAAGCAACTAAGACCATATTTCCATAAGCACACAAAATAGCCACAAATGTTCAATAATTACGGATCATCCAAAAATACGTGTCTCTGGAAACCAAGAACGTGGTTGTGCAAGTCAGCAATAAACAGTTCTAAAGACACAAAAAGGGCGAACATACGCACGTGAGTGTCTACAATACACACCCGTAAACGAACGCACAGAAATTCTAAAGGTAACGTTTAGAGATTTTGTCCCTCATACTTTGAAGCGTACAACGAATCTTTTGACGCAGGAAGCCGCATTCATCTTTTAAGTATTTGCCCGTTTGCCCAAACCACGACGAGATAAGAAAATTCCTCTTTGAACTAAGTTGGATTCTTATCGTTCAAAACTTTTCTTTGATGACTTTCAGGACGAGATGCTTTGTTTTGGGGCTCTAAAAGACTAGCGGGGTTTTCTTGCTTTGTTTAGAGCCTGTATTCAGCAAAAAAAAAAAAAAAAAAAAAAACGAAAAAAAAAAAAATCACAGCATTTACCAATGTCAATTGTCATTAGGGTGGACGCATCCTAAAACTGCAACAAGGCAGGTCTTAATTTTTTTTTTTTACTAAGTGCAACGGTACCCATACACTGAAGTTTAGTCTCTTATTCTCAAGATAAAACCAATATCGACCGGTGCTTCAATACAAGTTTATAAAATAACAAATATATAAACAATTTCATGCATGCATATACGTGAATATAAGCTGTATTATATTTTACGAATAGTATTAAGAAGTTAAGCCATTACCGACTTTTAAGTCGATTAATTTTTTTTTACTGAAAGTTACGCTTATCGAAGCAACTATACAACAAATAATAGTTTATTCTATTTTTCATTTTTTTATTCGCCAACGAAGTGAAATAATGTTGTATGAAATTAAAACTAAGAATATTTATGCACACACACACACACACATAAAGGGGTGTTAACCTTCTGGAACTCCTCTAGTGTTTTGGATATGACGGTGCTGATTCCTTTGAACTGTGTGGAATGGAATGGAATGGGATGGGATGGATATGGAGGGGATGGGGGCGGGAGGAATTGGAAGAAATTACAGAGAGATATCGTTCTGAAGATTATTCAGTAACATTAGCAAACTAAATTTAGCCCACTTCAAGAACACACTTTCTATCTATAAAACCTATTGTTGTCATGAAGGCATTTATTTCTTTTTTCGTAATTCAGCGATCTAAGAGTCCAAGATCGGTACAGTCTATCGCATTTTCATACTGTTTGTTTGATTTCTTGCTTACATATTCAGATCTCTAAAAGTTTTAAATTCTTTGCCTGCAAAGTTCTATTCCCGTGGCCTTCAATGTACAGCACATTCCCAGCTGGCCACACCCAAGTTCAGCAGGAAAGGTTCCCTCTCGACTGCATGCTTGGGGCTCCTCGGTAACACCTGAAGCATGTAGTCTAAGACACCACTTTTCTGTTTGTAAGCGGTACTAAAAGCAGATCAAAGCTTGATAATAAATCTGTGTACTCTGGGCATCCTGTTTTGGACTTACCTACACACTGATGACTAAAAAGTGACCTGATAGACAATGTGGTTCCTAGCCATGACTTACCTAACACCAACCATCCACGAACAGACAAATTATAGCACTTAGCTCAGGCTTGCTTTCCCTCAAAAACTCTTGCTAATGGTCTAACTAAATACAGCCAAGAGAAGCTTGTCAGAACCTGAGCACCAGATTTAGATCGTTAAAAAGATTTTCTACACAAAATCAGATATAAAACCTAGTTCCATAAGAAAGCCTGATGAATAAATTACATATGAGCGAATCTATCCACAAGGTGGGATCAGATGACAGCTCAAACGTAAGTGTTGTAAACTTCCATCTGGTCCCCTCCCCCTTTTTTATGGCTGAACTCTCTAGATGATTCTGGACAACAGAAATACAGTTATACCCATGAAGTATCTCTTATTCAACAAGAACAAAGTGGACTAAGTCCTCGAGGTTATCTCAGAAACACCTATCTCTAATACAACAAGCTAGCCGGATGAGCATGGGACAGGATCATCAACGATGAACTCCACCAGTTCTTAATCATGGTTTTCTTGCTGCCATCCAAAAGTATCAGAAAAGTTCTCTTAATCTCTGAAACATACTACTGGGGGAAACATTTACAAGGGCATACTCCGACAAGCTTTGATTCCATAGTCACACTACCTGAGGACACCATGGATGGCGAACAACAGAAGGTTGATCACATTAGGGAGATTTGGTGAGCTGTTCTGCCCAATGCTGACTAGTGCACTGCAATAATTAACCTGAAATACGAAGACACACTTTTTTGTGCTATGCAACGCCAGCATGGGGTGTCAAAGCCAACTAGTGCAAAGAGTTCTACAGAAGAAAGTATTGACAACCACCAATGAACTCATCCATCAATCAGAGAGACAGCAAGACTGATGATAGCAGAAAAAATTATATGGCATTCATATGGATTCCCGACATCTTCAGTGCCAAAGAAAGAACTACCCAATATTCAAAAGTAATACCAAATATATGGTGACAGGTAGCACCTGCGCAGTAGCACTGCTTGTTGGCTAGGTCTGTTGCACTGGCATACCTAATACCATCACCTTAGACAAAGGGCCAGCTTTCACCTTTGAAATATGGAATGCATTAACTAAATGACGAAGACTAAATGTACATTGCACCACAGCATACAATCTAGTCACCAACTGCATAGTTGAAAGAACCCACCATTCCTTCCAAATAGTAATCAGTGCTAGATGTAAGAGTTAACTGGAAGGCACAGCTATGCTAGATACTTCTTGGACTACATATTGTCCCTAAAAAAGAAAATAATGCTTCATCTATTGATAAGTATTTGGAAGGACCTTCTGCATGTCAGGTGAACTCCTCCCAATTGGCATTACCAGTCACAGAGTACCTTTGCGAAAATGTGCTTGTATTACCCACATGATCTGAGATACCACGTATCCAGGCTCAAGCTGTATAAACAGTAGTTCAAATCTCAACATTAAATCAGTGTACTCTGAACATCCCTTGTATGACTTACCCTTACACCATCACTACACGCCACTCAAGACAGTTGCTTAATTCATTTATTACAAGGGCAGTCATTAAAGATTTCATAGAAATAGGGCCCAAAGTTAGAAATGCCCAACTTTTGTGGATCTGTTGAATTAAAAAAAATATTGACCATAACTTGACGGAAGTACAGAGATATTTTGGATCTTTTTTTTTTTTTTTTTAATAATGCAGTGCACCACTGGTTCATGCACACATGGTGAAATCCGATTTCCAATGTCCTCCAGAAAGGTTCCTGATGTTTGTTGACTGATGATGGGGAATTTCACAATCTTCCTTTTGTACGGGCAACTACTTTTGATAAGCAGCTGTGCCCCACTTCAATTTGGTATGGCCAGGATCCCTCATAGGCACGAAAACCCCCATATTGTAAACTGTTCTTCTTGTGCTTTATTAATCTTCGTGAGATGGAGCTACCAGTCTCCTCAAAGTAAGTTTCATTACAGTTACTGCGTGGAATCTTATAATCACTTCGTCTGCATTTTATTTAAATATACATTGAAGGGTGAATTCACCATGGGTTTTGAAAGATGTAAAATAAATGGATCATTAGGTTTGAGGTGTTCAGTTGCTTTATTGATGTTTTTAACTTGAGGAAGCATTATTTTGTCATTTAAATCTATTTGTTTGTTAAATGTGGGACATCTTGTATTATATTTTGTTCGCTTTATTGATAACCACCAAGATAATGTATACTAAGTAGAGCAACTGCGTCAGATGTTGACAATATCGAATCCTTTCTCTTAGATACCCATGCAAACATATCCTAAACCCTCTGAGACATAGACAGCAGCCAACCAAGATTTCTACAGGGACATCATGATAACTAAGGCCGTTAATGAAAGAAATAGCAAAAATAAGCTTGCTCTATAGTACTGTTCAAGCAAATTTATTTTGTTCTCTTATGATTAATATATCTAGGAAAGGAAATTCTATTTGGGTTCTTGCAGTTCTGTGGAAAAGGTGATCGTTAAGCTTACCAGCGGTATCAGTATGTGTGTTGTTTAGGAAAGAAGGATAACGTTTTCACAAACTGCCTACAAAATAATTATTACTGTATAAACATGAGGGATAAATAAAATTTAGAAAGAAAGCTGTCTTTAAAATTATTCCTCGTTTGCACAAGTTAGTTCAGATTGAAGCACACTAAAACTTGAACAATAATGCCTAATCATATATATATATATATATATATATATATATATATAAATATATTCATAATATACACACACACATATTATATATATATATATAAATAAAGGAAATGATTTTTGCTTAATTCACGATTATTCTGAGTAACTTGTCCAGTATACACTAAATTCCCTCCTTATCAAATAGATTTATTTTTCTTTTGTGCTACATCACTTTCGCAAAATTTTATTTTTATGCAAATACTTTAAAAAGAAGTTAAATGAAGATGTATTTTGTGCTCTAGTGTTTCTTTCCTGTAAACTCGGGAAAAGTATCCCTCTTTTTCTTGTCTTGTGTTTTCTCTTTCGCTTTCATCCTCTGGTTGCATGCACTAAACTGTACCAGGCACTAAGCTGTACCAGGCTTGTTGGCCACCTGCCACTATAATTCCTGTGTGGGACTACAATAAACCTTTCATACCTTTTTAATTGCTGTCTTAATCATTTGTCCACTCTAAATACTAACCCTATCAATCAAATATTGAAACTATACCACACCTGCCCGGCGCCCCCAAGTCAGTTCCGCATCTGAAAGTGACCCTTTTCCACGGTTAAAAAGGATTCATGCCATCAGATTATGGTTGTAGCCTTGACAGTTGCTTGTCATTTCATCAATGACTGTAGCAAGAAAGCATAAGAATGTTGATTCTTGTCATTTCATGACCATTTATGTACCCCTCTAAACCATAAGATCCAAATGAAGAAAAAGTGCCTATGACAGGATTTGAAACTGCACTGGGTATGTCAGCATGAGTTAACAACCACTTTGCCACAAAGAAGGAACACATCTATTCATGCACATTCATACATAAAATCTCATCCTACCCTCGTAGCACGGTTTAAGCAATAAACACTTAAAGACTGTTTAATTAAACACTTCCTAACAGGAGCTGGTTCCCAAGGAAAAACGAAGCGATCAAGGCCACATTGACACTTGAACTGCTGAATTGTGAGTGAACCCTTATACAAAAAATTCCCATCGCATTAGCTGCACCATACTTCATCTTTCCAGCTTAGGTAGCAGGTCTTTATCATTTTACCTTATCTGCAAATGATAACACACACACAGATATATATATATATATATATATATATATATATATATACATATATATATATATATATCATAAAAATGGATGTTTGTATCTTGTAAATTTCTAGGTTTGTAACTTAACTGATCTGGACAAAATTTGGCACATTTAACCCACTTTCCCCCCTCCCTTTGTAGCTTTTGTGTTAACGGCTCGACCGATATAGACAAAATTTAGCAAGTGGCCATCATTTGACCCATTTAGATAATAGGGTAGGTTTCAAACACTGTACCATACACCCTTCCCCTTCCCTTTGTAACTTATTTGGTAATCGACAGATCTATACAATATCTGGCACATTGCCATCATTTGACCCAATTTAGACAATAGGATAGGTTTCAAATACATACCCCTTCCCCCTTCCCCCTTCCCTTTGTAGCATGTGGCAAATAAACTTTACCATACTGTGTGGATAGTCACCACAGTAATATCTGGATAAAACGAACAGTCAGCAAAGTAATACTTGGATAAAAGGGCCAGTTAGCATAGTAATACCTGGATAAAAGGGACAGTCACCATAGTAATGTCTGGGTAAAAAGGGACAGATAGCACAGTAATACATGGTTAAAGGGGACAGTCACCACAGTAATATATGGATAAAAGGGACAGTCAGTACAGTAATACCTGGGTAAAAGAGTCAGTCAGCATAGTAATAAATGGGTAAATGGGAAAGTCAGCAGTTATACCTGGATAAAATGAACAGTCACCACCGTAATTTCTGGATAAAAGGGACAGACAGCACAGCAATATCTGGATAAATGGGACAGTCACCACATTAATAACTGGATAAAAAGGAACAGTCAGCACAGTAATACCTGGTTATAGGGACAGCCACCAGAGTAATGATAGGATAAATGAACCAGTCACTACAGAAATGGCTGGTAATAAGGGACAGTCAGCACAGTAATGCCTGGATAAAATGGAGTGACCACAGTAATGCCTGGAAAAAAGGGACGTTCAGCACTTTAATACCTGGATAAATGGGACAGTCACTATAGAAATGCCTGGATAAAAGGGACAGTCAGTACAGCAATACCTGGATAAATAGGACAGTCAGTACAGTAATATCTAGATAAATGGGATAGTTAGAACAGTAATGTTCGGATAAAAGGGACAGTTAGTGCAGTAATTCCTGGATAAATGGGACAGTTACCACAGTAAAACACTGATAAAGGGACAGCTAGAACAGTAATTTCTGGATAAAAGGGACACTTAGCACAAGGAATTTCCTGGTCAATTCCGGATTGGTCTGCTAGTATAATATATATATATATATATATATATATATATATATATATAATATGTATATATATATATATATGTATATATATATATATATGTTACAGTAAGAACACGTACTTAGGGATTACGCGTAATCCCTGAATATTTCAGTGAATATGCGTAATCTCACCAAGGAATTCTCGTCCAGGGGTCAGGTGGATCTAATTGACATGCAAAGCATGCCAGTGGATCCAACAAGAAATGGATCATGGTGTACCAGGATCACCTGACGAAGTTTTGCATCCTTCGAGCCTTGACGTCTAAAAAGAGCTGCAGAGGTCGCTTTTCATCTACTGGACATTTTTCTTCTTCCTTGGTGCCCTCGTTATTCTCCAAAGCGATAACGGATCCGAGTTCACTTCACAAGTCATTACAGAGCTGAAGGAAGTTTGGCCAAAACTAACACTGGTGCATGGAAAGTCTCGCCATCCCCAAAGTCATGGGTCGGTTGAGCGCGCAAACGGTGATTACGCGTATTCACTGAAATATTCAGTGATTACGCGTAATCCCTAGGTACGTGTTCTTACTGTAACACATACACACACACACACACACACACACACACATATATATATTAAATATAATATATATATATATATATATAGATTATATATTATATATATATATATATATACACTACGATACTTTGTCAATAAGTAATTTATTTTTAAATAAATGTACTGAGCCACAAATAAATCATCAATACTGAACAAACTGTAACTAGGGGATAATTTATACCTAAGAGCCCACCCAGCTCATAATTAGATTTTGCGTCTTTTATACAAAATCAAGACAGGAAAGGGAGTACGGTTAAAAAAGGGCATATTTCAAAGAGCATCATGTATGACATTACCCAACTTCCAAAATGATATGGGACCCCTTAAAGAAATAACTATTACATCTTTCGTTTTGTCGCCCAGTGAAATCTCTTCTTCAAGTCCTTTGGCTCCGCCACTTCGGTCGTTCTTGCGACGACTTCCTCCCGCAAAGGATTGCGGGAGAGGGAGGAGGTAACCCGTCGAATTCCCTTCCTAGACTCCTGCTGGCTCTCGGCGCTCGTTAGGTCATGTTTCACCGGGGTATGGGGGAGAGGAGGGGAGGGGAGGGGTAGCAGTGTTTTCTCCATTGGTCTATGGCCCATTTAAACTACCGACAAATGCCTTCAGGCCAGCAGCTCTTCAATCACCATCATCATCACAAAAGAACATTTAAACTCCAAGTTAAGAAAGTGGAGGAAGATCTTTTTACATCGCGAAAAGGGAATTAAACCTCGAAACTTTTGGAAACATCAAAGGAGGGAGGGACGAGGGGGTGTAAGGAAAGGCACGAAGGAACCGAAAGAATACTCGCAAAGACATGAAAGGAGGAATGGAGGGAACAGCACGAGAGTCGGGAAGGGAAAAGGGAAGAGGAGGAGAAGAAGAGGGCCAGAAAGGGACCAGACGGTTCATAAAGATGAGCTGCACAAGAAAGATAAAAAAAGAAAAAAAAATCTCAGAAACTTAGATACTTCATCCAGGAAATTTTTCCATCTCTCCTGGAAAAGATATTTCATCGTTCTACATTATAAAATGGAAGGCGTCGTTAGCGCAAAATCGTGAATATAGTTATATCTTAATGTTCACTATGTAAAACAAAAGTTGAAGAAAATTAGTATAATGAGGATATCGTTCATTCGGAAAGATCACTCAGGACAGAAGCACAATAAATAACAAAAGAACATTCATTGGTTAATGCTATAACTTTGATATGAACTTTTTAGTCTCCATGAAGACAATAAAAAAAAAAACTAATTTTAAGATCAAATAGAAATGTTAAGAATATACAGAAAACAGCATGTCTTGAAGTTAGGAATGATATTAATAGGTAACGTGAACCTGCCGTCTCATAAAGAGGGGGATATTATTCAGAATCATTCCAGTTAAAATTCAAATAACATGATGCCACCAATATACACACACAAACCGCAAACACACACTCATAATAAATATATATATATATATATATATATATATATATATATATATATATATATATATATATATATAGTATTTTTCTATATTTACGCAGTCTTAATAAGCCTCGTGACATCTTACAGACAGGGCACCGTTGGCAACAGGTAAGAGTTCCCAGTTTGTGTAGTTTAGGGGATAAGGAGGGGGAAACATATATATATATATATATATATATATATATATATATATATATAAATATATAATATATATATAATATATATATATATATACATATATATATATATATATATATATATATATATATATATATAATATATATATATAAATATATATATATATACACTGGAGCATAATATCATTTAGTATATACAGGGAACATATTTGGCAGGTTTTTAACTGGAAGGCAAGACAGATAGCAAATGGCAGTTAGGGGAAGAACAGTGCGAATTCAAGCAAAGATGAGGATTTATGAAAGCAGTTTAAAATTAATGGGATAGAGATGCAGGTGGCGTGCAAGAACATAGAAAAAGCTTCCAATAGAAACCATGGATACGCAATATGGAGGGTGCTGCGAATGTGTCATAGAAGGTAAGTTTTTGAGAGCGGTTAGTTTCCATGACAGAAATAAAACACGTCTTATATCCGCCTCCACTATAGGCCTCATGATATGGATTCCGGTGCAGACAGCAACGGAAAACAAGGATTTTCTAGGATTTTTGTGGCCCCATGCACCATTTTCATGATAGAAGTGAAGCATGTCCTGAGGCCCATCTACACTGCGTCTCATGGTGCAGATTACGGAGCATGTAGCTATGAAAAACGAATATTTTCCTGATTTTTCATTGCCATGTGCTTTATTTTCAAGGCAGAAGTTAAGTATATTTTAAGGACTGTCCTTACTATATCTCACAGGTAGCAGTGAAAAACAAGGATTTATTGAATTTTCATGGTATATGCTTTCTTTTAATTCACATAATGAAAATAAAGCACATGGCATTGTGCTTCAGGGTTAATTAGTTTTTTTTTTACTGAAATAAGCGTCATTTTCATAAACGGAAGTGAAATATATTTTATTTCGTAAGTCATGCCCAAGCTATTAGGCTAGTTACATATGACTGTATATCTGGCTATGAAAACTAATAACTGTCATGGTATCTCCTTATAACTTGTTTCATTTTCGAGATAAAAGCGAAGCATATCTTAAGGCTTGTCCAAACTTTACTTTATGGTGCAGATTCCCCCATGAGTGTGACAGCGAGAAACAATGAAAACCAAGATGTTCTGGGTTTCCTTCTCATATTTTTAATGTTCATAATAGAAGTGAAGCATGTTTGGTATTTGTAGCAAGGAAAAACAAGGATTTCCTTGGGTTTTCATTGCCACAAGCTTCATTTAAAAGAAAAAAAAAGTATGGCATGTCACAAAGCTCATCCAAACTATGCCTCATGGTAAAGATTGCAGTAAACTTAACAATGGAAAATAACACATTGTAAACTGCAATTTGTATTTTTCTTAGGGTACAAACCTATGCTTTCATAAATGGAGTTACTACCAGTGGGGTGGTTGAAGTAGGTAAAAACTACACCTTTATCAAACATTGGTTTGTATGCAAGAAAAATGAAAATTACAATGAAAATTTTCTATTGGTTCCAACAGGAATACAAACTTAAACTTTCATAAATACAAGACTTACTCAAAAGTGGGAGGATGATCTGTCCCTACTAAACTGGATAGGCACGCCCTAATATGAGGCACCCATGGAAGGCATAACTATGGTGTTTAGGTCACAGGCCTAGGCACTATCCAACTATTGACAAGTCCTGTACTCAGTAGCACTCAAATCCTTGACTGGTACTCTCAAGTCCTGTGGCAGAGCTTTTTCATCCCTATGTAAAAAAGGGTGGGGCTCTACATCTTAAGACAACCTGCTTGGCTAAGACTATGGGGCCAAGGTATATTTGTCTATGGCCTCATGGGCTACGTCTCTCAAGTAGAAGGATATGAACATGGTTTGGCACTTCCATACTCCTGCCTTTAGTACCTTAAGGGGGAATGGTTCTGCTGCATGCCATTTAAGGGGCAATAGCCCCGATGTCATGTTGTGTCCCTGTTGGAGTCACAGGCCCTTAAATTACCTCCATCAGCCAAAAGAAAATCACATTCTTGGACACTGCCCATATTGATGAAGACCTTGCACCTGAGTTTCAGTGGTGCTGTCCTCCTCCAACAAAACGACATCTCTTTGCCTCCCCCAGCAAAGTCCTTCAAGAGGGGATAGGGAAACCTTTGAATCTAAGGCCCCTCAGGTGTGAAATTACATACAAGAGGCCTTGCAACCTCCCTCTGCTAAGAGGGCAGTGTCAGGAAGAATAGTCTTGAGGGTGAGGCTCATGGCTAAGGCCTGCTGACAGAATCCTTGAGGGGATCAATGGCCTTCTAACAACACCAATGAAAGTAATCTGTCCACTTATTCTTGTAGACCTCAATCAAAGAGGGTACAGGGGTATCCATAATGGCTACTGCAGAGTCTTTAGAAAATTGAAGGTTTGTTTCGTATATGAACAATTTCATCATTTGGAGGAGTTGCTGGATAGTCGCCAACTGTGAAGCTGGAGAGCAGTTACATTCCGATGGCACCTTCCATTGTGTTTCTGCACCAGATCATGTAGTGCCCCCTTTTATAAATGCATTTGCATGGAGAAGGGCATCTGTTCCAAGAACTCATTCAGGACCAACAGATCAATCACTGGTCACCACACCCAGATACTTTCTCTACAAGGAAGAATGTAGAATTTGGGGGAGTTGTCAGACACAACCTTCACCACCCCCTTCTGTAGCACTGTTCTACTTCCCCCTGGAAGGCTGTCTCCTCCCGTAGGATGGGAATGGAATGGGTTGGGGGGCCAATGGTGCTCTTGTGGGCCTAAAGAGTAGCCTATAATCCTGGCGTAGAACTGTTACCACCATACACTCCTCCAACCATAATGCTGCCACACCGTCCACTTGTCTAGGCACCCACCTACTTGTGGCAGCTCAAAGTGAGAAGTCTCATCTTTATCATTCTCCTTTCCCCGGCCTGTTTATCCATCCATTTGCAGGCTGGGAAGACCAAAAGGTTTGCAGGGATGCATCCACACTTCTGCTAGGGTTGCTACGTGATAGCCTGTTGTCTATACCTGGGGCTTGGGGAAGAATATATTCCACTGGAATTTCTCTGCCTTCCCATTGGGGTGGCTCTACTGGCACACTGTCTTGGATGGTGGGAAGATTGTGACAAGGGCTCTACTGGCACACTGTCTTGGATGGTGGGAAACTTGTGACAAGGAGGCCTGAGAGAACAGGGTTCCCTGACAACTCCAGAAGTCATGAAGTGGAGTGTTCTGCAGATAGCCAAATCTTCGAAATATTCCTCTGCACAACAGAGAAGAAGGCATCCTGACATGTGAGGATGAGATTCGCCCTAATGTGTACCACCTGACCAAAGACATAGGAGAGTTCCTTCTGTAATAGGCCTAAGTACATCCTAAGGTCAGACCATCTCTCCAACAGGACTGCTTTCTTGATCTCAACCAACCGTGCCACCTGTCTGTCAAACCACAAGATGGCTTGGATAGATAGTTCTGGGTAGTCCCAACTCTATGGTATAGGCTTTTGCATCACTGAATTTCACCTTCTAATGCTTGAATTGTTTGAGTGGAATATTATTCCCCAACCTGTAGATGGAAGTAACAAGGATTTTGGGATGGCAATGGATTTGTCTGGCTCATAAAATTTGGTTTGATGATGAAAGGGAAG
>NC_061110.1:49573056-49595556 GCF_015104395.2 Macrobrachium nipponense | reverse complement strand
GGCACTATTAATCTATCTCTGCTTGCTCTTTCTGGTATTTTTAGCTCCATGATGTTTCCGGTAATTTCTTCTATCTGTTTCCATGCCTCAATTATCATGTAGTGTTCTCTTCTCCTTTCTAGACTATATAATTTTAAAAATTGTAGTCTTTCCCAGTAGTCAAGATCCTTAACTTCTTCTATTCTAGCTGTAAAGGACCTTTGTACACTCTCTATTTGTGCAATATCCTTTTGATAGTGTGGGTACCATATCATATTGCAATACTCAAGTGGACTGACTACGAACGTACGTTTTATAAAGCATAATCATGTGTTCAGCTTTTCTTGTTTTGAAGTGCTGTAACAAAATTCCCATTTTTGCTTTACATTTTGCCAATAGAATTGCTATTTGATCATTGCATAATATGTTCTTATTCAACATCACACCAAGGTCTTTAACTGCTTCCTTATTTGTGATTGTCTCGTTATTAGGTCCCCTATATGCATATAGGTCATCGTCGAAACTACTCACTACTGAGTCCTTAATACGACTGTCTATGTCTGCAATCATAATAACAAACAGCAATGCAGCTAGTACCATACCTTATGGCACACCGGATATTACCTTAGCTTCATCTGATTTCTCATCATTTGCAATAACTATCTGTTTTCTGTTGTGTAAAAATTCTTTTAACCATCTTCCTATTTTGTCCACTATATTATGTTTTCTAATTTTCTTTGCTAATATATTATGATCTACCTTGTCAAAAGCTTTTGCAAAGTCTAGATAAACCACATCTGTTTCTTTTTCCCTTTTTCATATTGTTGTATATGTTCTCACAGTGAACTAACAGTTGGGTTTGTGTACTTTTTCCGGGTACAAAACCGTGTTGCCCTATATTAAACAATTAATTTTTCATTAAATGTTTCATAATATTTTTCTTCATTATCCTTTCATACACTTTCATAATATTTGATGTTAGACTCACAGGCCTATAATCACTTGCCTCTAGTCTTGACCCACTTTTGAAAGCAGGGGTAATATATGCTAATTTGTGCTCATCATAAATCTTGCCTGTAACTACACTTTGCCTTAATAATATTGCAAGGGGCTTTGTGATAAAATGAACTACTTTCTTTAACAAAATAGCAGGGACACCATCAGGCCCAGCTTCTGCTCCATTTCTAATGTCATTAATAGCCTGCACAATATCAGCTTCATTAATATCTATGTCTGATAAATATTCACTATTTTCATCCCTTATTTCTGTATCACTATCTTCATTATCAATTCTATCTTCATTATCAATTCTAGGGGTAAATTCTCTCTTGTATCTTTCTGCCAATATGTTGCATATTTCCTTTTTTTCATTCGTTAATTTCCCTTCAATTCTTAGAGGGAATATTTCTATTCTTCTTTTATTCATCTTTTTCACATATGAGTACAACAGTTTGGGGTTTTGTTTGATATTTACGAGGGTTTTTTCTTCCAAGTCCCATTTTTCATTTTCTTTTGATTGTATAATCTTCTGTTCAGCATTTTCTATCTTACTCTTTAGTTCCATCACTTTCCATGCATTCTTTTCTTTTGCAAGACCTTTTTTCCACTTTCTGATTTTCTGAAACAAGATCCTTCTGTCTATTGGTATGCATGACTGATGTTTACTTTTCTTCTTTGATATATATTTATCCACTATTTTCTATAATATTTTATATAATATCTCCATATTTACCTGTATATCATCACTTACGAAAATGTTATCCCAGTCTTTGTTCAATTCTTCATTTATTTCTGACCAATTTATATTTTTACTGTAGAAATTGTATTTTACATATCCTTCCAACTTTTTCATCTCTTGCTTATCTCTGTTTTTACTTGCTTTGGAATGGACTGTTAATTCTATGATGTTATGGTCTGAAATACTCGCATTATAAACTATTATTTCTTTAACATAATTCACCTCGTTCACAAATACTAGGTCTAAAGTATTTTCCTTTCTTGTTGGCAGGTGATTTATTTGTTGAATGTTGTATTCTAGGAGCATATCTAATAGCTTTTCGAATTGCCTCTTATCTTCTGCACTACTATTACTCTCTTTTTTATATGTATAAATACAACCACTATCTCCTATTCGTTCTTTCCAATCTACGAAAGGAAAGTTAAAATCTCCAGATAGGAGAGTAGTCCAGTCCTTGTGATTTCTACATATATCATCCAATTTTTCTATTATTGTGTCAAACTCTTTAGTATTAGGGGGTCTATATATTACTATGTTCATTAATTTTTCAGATTCAAATTCTACCGCTATTAATTCGCATTCTGAGGTACTATATTTCTCATATATTTTTCCTTGTTTTATGTCTTTCTCATATATCACGGTTCCCCCTTGATTCCTATTTTTTCTATCTGATCTATAAGTTTGGAACCCTTTGATTTGATCATCATTACCAGTCTCTTGGGAATATCAGGTTTCACTTATATTCATTATATCTATTTTTTTTTTCAATTTGGCAGATTTTCCTACTTCTCTCCTCCCCCAAACACTCCACCTCTCCTATAGCTAAATGGACCCCCCATTGTCACCTTTCCCACATCTGCGTGCTGTCATTCAAATTTCTTTTACAAGCCAACTGTCAACACCCCCGAGCCCGGTGCCGAGATGTGACAAACAAGACAAAAGGAGGAGAGGAAAAGGACACCTGGACGAAGCCGTGAAGGTCATTTTCATAGCAGACGCAGCTCTGTTCACACCAGGGTTATACCCGAGCCACTCACACTCCCTATCACTGTCCACGGTCGAGAACCTTCTCCCTCTAAGTCCATCCCCTGGAGCCAGCTCTACTTCAAGACTCCGATTGTCTAAGGACAAAGTACAGTGGTTTTGAAAATGGTTTCGACACACAATCCTTTTTTTTCTTCATTACTTTTTACCTGCTCTCATATATGTAACTAAATTCCCCATTGCATCTCCTTCAGAGAATACCTGAAGTAGAAAAATATTTGTGACTTGCATCCATAAGTGTTCATTTATTTTGCTATTCCACAACTGTTAAATTATTTATCCTCTCTGCCTTACGCAAGTCCCCGACACATTAATTGCATTTAGATAGAAAATTACAGTGCACCCTTAATTTCCAGAATTAGAAGAACGCAAGAGGTTGTGTACTACATCTCCCATATTCCACAGTGCCAAGGTAGCAACCGTCTATTTCAAGTCCCAGGGTGAAAGATTGAATAGCTGCTGTTACCTATTATTTTATGATTGGTGATAATTGAAAAGTATTTTATTCCTTAGATTCTGGGTTCTTCATCAAAGGGATTTACATTTTCTGGGGCTTTTATGGTGGCACTAACTGATTTGTTAATTAATGTAACCTCAGTGCCACGGATTTAGTACCTTTAGCTCCTGTGTAACTATCTTCTGATTGAAATAATAATAATCTTAGTTAAATGTAACATTGCATTTCCCTTAAAACCATCAATTTTAATACCCTTTTTTCTGCTCTCTGTTGTTACCTGCACAACACCCAGTCTTGTTAGATGTCAGTTAATTTTAAAGTAAATGATAAACCTTACGCAGCCACGCACGTAACAATATATAATATATAAAATATATATATATATATATATATATATATATAGATATATTCATAATATATATATATATATATATATATATATATATATGTGTGTGTTGTATATATAAAGGCATAAGCCACGAAGGAAAAATAAACAACAGAGTTTCTGCAAGATCTTTCGACTCAACATCCTTTAAGCAGCAGACAAACTGACTTACATGAGGAATTGACAGTACAGGAAAGGTCGTATAACTGACAGATAGGGATTATAAGGAGATTAGTAACTAGAGTCCGGCGCACCTGGAGAATGAGTAACCTTTCCAAACAAACATAAACATGGGTACAATTTAAAAACACAAAGATTAAATCCAACTGCTCAGACACAGGGACAAGACAATTAAATGATTATACAGGGCGACAGCTGACAAATTCAGATCTTAGGTAAACAAAATCTTATTCACAAAACATATTAAACATACATATACAATGAAGATATCTCTAAGGCAACTAATTTGTATTTAAGTCTGTAATTATATCTTTGAGGTCATTCTTAACCATGTTACAAATACAAGGGTCTATATGAAACAGGCCACGACTAATATTAAAATTACAATGGGAAGTAAGTTGTATTATGGCAGATTCTAAAAGATTTTTCCTTCGTGGCTTATACCTTTATTTATGGATTTATCACGTTCCAAACTTTCGTGATTCAGTTATACATAATGAGGCCCACGTTTACTTTCGCTATTCTGTTTCCTCTTTTGAGATGTGTCGTCACTACCTTCTCTAAGTATCTTGTGGCTGCACATTCGACCAGAATTCGATTAGAGTTCCTGAAGAAGTGCCTTTCTGAACAAGTGCTCCCTAAATCCTTGCTGCCACGCCGTTTAAGAAGGTATGACTATCACCCATTCAACGAATTTAGTGCCATGATATTAAAACAGCACATAGCAGCCGCCAAGCAAGAAGAGGAAGAAAAATTCAAGGAATTGGAAAAAACAAGGATCTGTTTCAATCATTCCATCTCGGCTTATTGGAAGGACTTGCTGCGACGGGAAATTTACGAAAAACTTCGTAGAACTACAGATGTCCTGAAAAGGAAACTCGACAGAAAACTCAAAAATCTTATTGATAGCAGTGATTGGACTAATTGTGCACATCAAGATTGTGTTGTAAACCTATCAAGTAAACAAATAAGTGAAAATGTTGTGAGTGGGCTTGGATATGGTTTATCTTTGTTTATAAAGAGTCGACCTTCTGCTTAAATGATCGCGTCATCCCTAAGTAAATTTGAAAAATATTGTGATCTTCCTCAAAATCATGTTGACATAATTAAAGGTATTGTTTACGGAGCTGCCAATGTTAAGCATGAAAGTAACTCCCCTGCTTGCTATAAGAAAAGTTTGACCAATCTTAAAAAGGACAATACTATCCACATTACAAAAGCTACTAAGTCAAATGGTATGCAAGCCCTACTGGATGATGATGTGACTTATAAAAAACTACCAAAAAATCCCCTTGATCAAGTCATAAAAAACTTTAATAGCACCGTGAAAAATATCCTTAAAGATAAAACAGAACTACTAGGCAAATTGTCAGTCAAATCTCCTTCGCTACCTTACCTATACGGATTAGTCAAAACGCACATAGAAAATAACCCTATGCGGCCTATTATCAGTACTGCTGGTTCAATTTCATATAAACTTTCGAAATATATCACTAAGATCTTGTTCCCGTTACTTGGAACCATCTCCGATTCTCATATATATAATTCTCTAGATTTAGTTGATAAATTAAACAAAATTACTCTTTGCCCCACTGATAGATTCGTTAGTTTTGATGTATGTTCTCTCTTTAATAAAGCCCTCCCTAGACTCTAATTTAGAATATCTTAGTAATAACTACTCAGCATGATTACCTGTACCTATAAGTCACATTATTTCACTCACTAGGATGTGCATTTGTGATTGTAAGTTTATATTCAATGGTGAATTTTATCAACAAATATTTGGCATGGCAATGGGCAACCCTTTATCACCTACTCCTCTCAAACTTGTACATGGAATTCTTTGAAAAACGCTACTTACCTAATATCATTTATATTCCTGTAAAGTGGTATAGATATGTTGATATTTTAGCTGTTCTGCCTGCTGGTATTGATGTAAATGATTTATTCTCTAAATTAAATAACCAGGTACCATCGATTAAGTTTACTCTAGAATTGGAAGAAGACAATTGTCTCCGTTTCTTAGATGTTTTGATACATAGCGAACCATTTCAATGTAAATTCAGTATTTATAGGATACCAACCAACAACTTAACTTATGTTCATTTCTATTCAGGCCACCATCTTAGCATCAAATTGTATATTTTTTCTTCTATGTTTTTACGAGCATTGCGCATTGTCAGTCCCCAATATTTGGATCAAGAAATTGAATACATAAGAAAAATAAGGAAATAATTATGTTAGACTTTGCATATATTAGATATTTGTTATAATAAAGCCCACAAAAAGTTTTATAGTGTAAGTAACACAGAGAAAAAAAATTCTGAGAACATTCTCAGCTTGCCTTATTTTAACGGATTTGAAACCATTAAATCATTGTTAAAAGCCTTAAAGGTCAACCTTGTTTTTCCTATAATAACACACCAAAAGGAATGTTAATAAAAAATTGCCCCAGGGAAAGCAACAACATAATATATAAAATTCCATGTATGGACTGCCCCTCTTTTTATTTCGGACAGTCGAGCAAGGGCTTAGAAGTAAGATTAAACCAACATAAATATTCTGTAAAAACTGGGGCAAACACTAATGCAATATTCATTCATTTAAGTGAAAACAGCCACCGGATAAATTGGATTGGTAGTTCAGTAATTGCAAGATCAAAAGATGTCTTATCAAGAAATCTTTTAGAATCTGCCATAATACAACTTACTTCCCATTGTAATTTTAATATTAGTCGTGGCCTGTTTCATTTAGACCCTTGTATTTGTAACATGTTTAAGAATGACCTCAAAGATATAATTACAGACGTAAATACAAAATAGTTGCCTTAGAGATATTTTCTTTGTATATGTAGGTTTAATATGTTTTGTGAATAAGTTTTGTTTACCAAAGGTCTGATTGTGGTTCAGCTGTCGCCCTGTATAATCCTTTAGTTGTCTTGTCTCTGTGTCTGAGCAGTTGGATTTAATCTTTTTGTTTTTAAATTGTACCCATGTTTATGCTTGTTTGGAAAGGTTACTCATTCTCCAGGTGTGCCGGATTCTAGTTACTAATCTCCTTATAATCTCTATCTGTCAGTTATACGACCTTTCCAGTACTGTCAATTCCTCATGTAAGTCAGTTTGTCTGCTGCTTAAAGGATGTTGAGTCGAAAGATCTTGCAGAAACTCTGTTGTTTATTTTTCCTTCGTGGCTTATACCTTTATTTATGGATTTATCACGTTCCAAACTTTCGTGATTCAGTTACACACACACACACACACACACACATACACACACACACACACACACACACACACACAAATATATATATATATATATATATATATATATATATATATATATATAATTATAGTGTGTACGCATGTGTATATAAACAAATGAAGGTATGACAAGATATGAAGTAGGTGGCTTTAATTCACATCCATTCATTACGAAAAATAGTGAAATTTCAACTGATCTTCCCAGCAACATTTAATATTTCTATTCTAGCATGATTAGGTTTAAGCAAGGATATTAAAATTGTTACTTAATTGAAATGCGCCACGAAACCAGAATTTTCATTTACATTTGAATTGGAAAATATTAAATATATACATCTTCAAAATGAGATTTATTGTAGATCATACAGTATATACTCTGTGTAAAAAGAAGCTGTCCATGTATTCACTACAACTAACACGGTAATAATTTATTTTCCGAGAGAACACCATGCATACATGCATACACACATATATAGTATATATAAACACTAGACTTAAACACATTTGGAAGGAATAAGAGTACTACAGTGAAAGTAGCACTCCTCTTCTTCATTTAAGGTCAACAGCCAATCCTCCAAATCTTATTAGGGAAGATCCACCTTCAGCTACTTCTTTCAGGAAAATCAACAGGTATACGACATAGCTAAATGGTTTTCCTTGAAAATTACACTACTTAAATCTTTTGCATTTTACATATTTATTTGAGATTCGTGGTATGGCTTACACATCTCTAGGCTGATATTTGTATTTCTATGGAAAAAAATTACTTTATCAAACCTCAATTACTTTACACTCCAGCATATCAGTAGAATCTGCAAATTTTGAAACACACGTACAACTGATAGCAAGATTGTAACTCTCAAATGAACAAAAATTACATTAATTTCTGTGCATATCTTCAAGTCTCCATTCCATTTATTGTTTTCCTGTTCAATCAACACAGAACGCCGTGATTTACCTGAAATTTGACAAGCAGAGCCTTCAGGATTGTCCTAAGAAATATTTAAAGGTGCTTTCTCTACTTTTTTTATGTCTCTTAAATGTCATATTAATCTTTTATTTTTAAACAATTAAATATGTGTATTTTGCAATATATGATTTATTTTACTACCACAAAATTTATACTGCCGTTCTCAATTTATTGCCAGTATTCCTTGTTAAATCTATTTCCTCGCCTATACCATATTGGCTACACACACGAAATGCACTGAAGCCATGAATATGTTTACTGATTTTCATACTTTATCGTTGTGGCCAGAGTGCAAATGCAAATATCAATATGCTAGGTTTTATGTGGCCTTATTGTACAGAACAACCCATTTCTGTAATAGACTTATTCGATAGTCCATAATTAAATTCTCTGCAAAGATTTAAGAGGGCCGGAGAACGTGATTGACGGCTTGGAAAATGATGTTAGAGATGACTAAGAAATTAATCCTGGAAAGGTTGTTACAGCACCGTCAGGACAGAGCGACAGGAAAAATAAGTTTACAGAGGTTGCGAACAATTTAGTTGACCAAAGAAAAAACGCTTAAGAACGGGGCAAATTCGGTAGAATACTTAGAATTGACTGGCATCAAGAAGTACATAACTTCTTGCTGACTTACTACGATTAGCATGCAATTTACCAGAGGGAGGGACGTGCATCAGCAACGGGACCAACACCTTCCATACATTAGGCGCTTCAAGGTCAGGGCAACAAATGTTCAAAAGCAGATATGCAAGGAAAGCTGTTGAGTAGGGATGGAGGAAAGGTCAAGGAAGAGACTACAAAAAAAAAAAAAAAAAAAAAAAAACACACACACACAAAGTCCAGAAGATCCAAAAAGACGAGATTTCTTTAAGAAATAGTTTGAAGGATACTAAAACAAAGGCGTTTTAAACACAAACTCAGCTTATGAAAGAGGAGCGTGGGTATGTTTCCATCGTGGTAAGTAAGGAAGGGGAAGCGTCACAGCACACTGGATTTTCAAGGGGAGGGGAATCCGGAGAAAGGAAGAGACAAATAGAAGGTTGACTCCCACATTTTTTATGACAAAAATAGAAGCCGAGGGAGACGAAAGTCACGAGTGAAACCAGTCATACCACCATCTGGGTCTCCTATCCATTTAGTTGAGAATGTATACTGTTCAGAAGCAAATAGCGCACAAAATAATAATATTCAGAAGCAATCAGCGCACACAATAATAATAAAGTAAATTATAAGTTAATAATTAGATTTATTTATCAGCCAAGGAGTTCTGAGCAATATGACTATGAAATTCTATATGACTGTTTTGATAATGTGTGTGAAAGCCATATTGCATTATTTTCAAGTTAATTATTACCTTTGGGTGAACAGTGCTGTATTATAAGCAGAGACCAAAATTTATAAATCAAAGGTTACGAATTTTAGATAGCTTAGGAAATTCTAAGAATAAATCCTGCACCTCCCCTCCATTCCATTTCTTCTAGCGCATAGTTTCTTATTCATTCATTCATTATCTCCCCCAAAATAATTTACTTCAGGAAAACTCTGACTAACTTTCTGCTTTCCTTTCATTGTACCAGATATAAATGTGCACAGTCACTGTCAAGTGTGTGTGTATGTGTGTGTGTGTATATATATATATATATATATATATATATATATATATATATAATGTAATATAAAGACACCGTAGTCGCGCTTTCCAGGAAATCAATAGAAGGATCCACAGTAATATTCTTGTTTATCCAGATGAAATATATCAGTGGTCATATTTCCACAAATATATTTCATCTGGATAAACAAGAATATTACCGTGGATCCTTCTACTGACATATATATATATATATATATATATATATATATTATATATATATATATACATATATATATATATATATACATATATATATATATATATATACTATATTATATATATATATATATATATATATATATATACCACACACACGACTTCACAACAACTAATACAAAACCAAGGCTGGGCGAAAAAGGACCTTTCATTTTGGAATGCGTTGGGTATTTCAGAGAGGAAAGGTAGGTTTTAATAAGTAACGTCGATAATTAGATAATTAGAAAACGAATGTTTACACTACTGGATATTCATCAAGCTGTCATTCTCAACCTGGCCGAAATACCAGGCAATCTGTTTACCTGTCCATAATACATTTTCTTGTGCTAGCGTCTTAAAAGTACGAGACAAACTGCTCTGAAGAACACTTTTCTCAAAATCTACTATTTTCCCCTTAACAGATTTCTTCAAAGACACAGTCAAATGAAAAACCCAACATCTTTAAGCTGTTAATTAAAAATGTCCAGTCATGAAAAGATAAATTAAACGGGGAAGTTGCATAACTTCCTTTCGCAATAAAGACTTAATGAAAAAAAGTGAGCTTCACCTGCAGTTCGCGCACCGCGAATACATACGCGGACCCTTTTATGGGGGAATTTGCTCCAGTATACAAAGCAATTAGTCAGGTGAGCGACTTTTGAAAGGACGTCCACTAAATAGAAACCCGACGAAAACGAATAATGGCGTTCGCTTAAAAAAAATATTTATTCCAAGTCGGTTTCATTTTTATGACTTATTTATTTGGTTACCCTGGTCGATAAAGGAAGGCAGCCGGGCAATGGGAAGCTTCCCCTAATGCGCTGTGCACGAAATAAAAGACAAAAAGAACAAATGGATAAATAAATGAGGAGAGAGAGAGAGAGAGAGGAGAGAGGAGAAGAGAGACGAGAGAGAGAATGAAGAGAGAGAGAGAGAGAGAGGTCTGGTGGCCATCCCCAAATCGGACAGAAAATGTCGGATAGCCCGAAGTCAAATGTTTATCTTTTCCTCGTCATCACCGCCATGCAAAGGAAGGACAAAAAGGGAAAGGGAGAGGAGTAGAGTAATTATTCTCAAAACCACGATAGAGGGACGAGCGAAAAAGAGAGAGAGAATAATAAAGGGAGAGAGAAGGTGAGCGCTGGAAGGGGTTAACGGTAAGTTCGTTCAAACAGCGAGATAAGAAAAGTAAACAATCAAATCTGATGAACAATTTCCCGTTTAATTTATACTTATCGGTTTGTGAGATTGGAACAGCTTTCAGGGCTAATCTCTCTCTCCATGGATGTTCATCTGACTGTGCTGAAGGGCCCAAAATAATGAATAGTCCCCTAGTGTAGCTAATAACAGAAGTGATAACACTGCCTGCCAGCCTTTATGAAGGAGAAGCGACACTGGCCAGACGTCTCCGAAACGACAACGATTCAACGACAGTCGTGAACTGCAAAGGGAAATCATTCGAA
The DNA here is from genome assembly GCF_015104395.2 of Macrobrachium nipponense. Classification (NCBI taxonomy): domain Eukaryota; kingdom Metazoa; phylum Arthropoda; class Malacostraca; order Decapoda; family Palaemonidae; genus Macrobrachium; species Macrobrachium nipponense. The sequence continues at coordinate 49,584,228 of NC_061110.1, read as the reverse complement.
GCCAAAAATCTACGATATCGAAGAAAATAAGGAAAGTGTCTTCTACTGTACGTCATTGTAAAATAAATTCTAATCCATTATATTATTGAAAAGTCTGGTAAAAACATACAGACTTTCACAATAGTTCCATCTCTCACATGTTAATTGCACTAAAATATCAATAAATGACTAGGACTGCCTGGCTATTATTTGCGAGAACTCTCCAACAGTTATACTTTGGATAAAACCAACCCGAGATGTTCGCTTGCAAAATTCAATGTTAACTATATGACGCTTACTAAACGACATACTCTCTGCAACGTTATTCCACGACACTTAGCTTCATTTCCTTCAAACCAAAAGAATAAGCGCAACAAACTATATAATGAACTTAATGTGTCCATTTAAAAAATATTAACAAAGGCTGCCTTGCGAATGGCAATGAGTGATTAGATGTTGTGGCGACGAAAAGACTGAGTTCTCTACGGAATCCCAGCAAATGGAGTTAGAAGGCCCGATGCGAACGTTAACAATGTTTACCTTCGGTTTTGCTTAAAAGAATACAAAAACCAGAAACAAATCCTGGGAGGGAAACGAAGGCTATACACCACAAATCAAACACAATATGGATGGAAGAACAAACCGACGTTAATGAATCTAAAAGGACATGTTACAAATGAGGAAAAAAAATGAAAGCAATGATGAGCGCTAAAATCGTTCCAGAAAGAAATGCTGTCTAACGAAAAGAAGGGAAGTAAGAAAACAAGAACAAAACAAAACAAACAAAAACGAAGCAGGCTGGCAATCAAGTTCCCATGTGAGGGAAATCTAAAGGTTCAAATTTCACACGGGATAGGAAGGATCCCGTTTATGGCTTATTCGCTGGCAAGTTCCCCTAAAAGTTTTTGAATCCAATCCTCTATCCAATCCCCTACCTTTATCTTTTTCGTATTCTAAGAGGATCTGGAGAAGATCCGAGGACTATCTGAAAGGGATCGTCAGATGATGAAGGAATTGGTAGGTGGGAAAAATGAAAAGAGGTAAACAAGAAAGAAGAAAGGGAATCGAAGACAAAAAGAAATACGTAAAAAGTGAAAAAGTTGGTGTCTAGCTGATAAGGCAGTGAACGTCATGACAGACACGTGAAACTACCAGCATGCTAATTAGTCTGAAGCATTTGCGATTAAAACGACGAAAACTATGATAGATTCAGGGCATGACAAATATTCGTCTTACATATATTCGTGAAAAGATAGTAAGAGGGATTATTATTATTATTATATTACATCCAGAATGTACAAAATTCCATAAAAGAAGAGGTCGAAAACGTGTGTACAACGAATGGCTAAAGAATGTAACGCAAGTCAAAAAAACTCGATCAATCGCTAAATGCCCTACAGAGTATTTTCAAAGATCCCCTGACGCTCAGGAGCATCTACTAGTACTACATCAGTGAAACAGACACGAGGAGCATTTCAAAGCGCACAGGAAATGGGGAAAAATGCTTTAGTTACTGATGATCTAGAAAGCCGGGGGAGGGTGGCCGGCCAAACAGGACATGACCTTCCGGGCCATAGTCGAAATCATCATCATTAATAATCATCAGTGATGTGGGAGAGGTAGGTCACCTTTAGGAACCAGCTTGTTTTAGAAGATAGAGGCCCGGGAGACTAACGTGATACCAAAGAGAACAGTATTCCAAAATGGACAGAACGACTGATACGAAGAATGGGACATTTATCACTTCGAACGAAATGAAATGTCCAGGTTACCTACCTGTTCTAGGTTATGACACCGATATAATTTTAACAATAAGCACTAAACGAGCGGTCATCGTCGACTAGAACAGCAGACATTAATTTCATGGCGGAGGTAAAATAATCTAGTTCTGAGATGAAAAACTCACATTTTGAGGAGCTAATGACAAGCATAGGGATTCCTGATTTCCACTAATCTACACTACACGTTGCTTAACCAATTTTATTCATAAAAGGATGATGTTACCAGAAAATATCTCCTCCAATTTGCATTATCATCAGTGGCCGAAATGCTCAGATTCAATAAATGAATAATCAAGGTTTTAAAGCAATATCTCTTAATAAGGTTTTCTAAAACTACCAGAATCTTCCCCATTAGTAAAAATATACTCTGGACAACGATGACAAGAGTGATTTGCCAAGGTTGTTACTAGCCAAAATTAAAACTACCCATATGCTAAAAATTTCCCACAATTTTCGAAGGTTCTTGGATATATATATATATATATATAGATATATATATTCTATAATAATATATATATTATAATAATTGCATTAAACGACAAATATTCTTTAATATCTAATTCGCTCTACCTCGGAATTGATATATTTTCATATCTGTTAACCGAAGGGGAATCTTTTAGTTGATAATAATTTCGTCCTCCCGTGGATTCGAAACAGCGGACAGACAAAGGAGAAATCAGGACTGCAGTGACATTATCGACTCGACCATCAAGTGAGGTTATAAGATGATACCGATTCCGAGCTGACAAATCTCTGTCGAACTCAGGTATTTGTAATTAGAATCGATATCCAACCCCCTCTGCCATGTTAATCAAGTCGAACGTTTGCCGCACGTAGCCATATTATGAATTCTTATCACATCACCGTGATTCATATACATGCATTAAGCTACAAATGTCCTTTAATATCTAATTCGCTCTACCCCGGAATTAATATATTTTCATATATATTCATTCCGATGTAGAGCGAATTGGATATTAAAGGACATTTGTAGCTTTATGCATGTATATGTATCACGATGATGTGATAAGAATTCAAACATATAAATATATATATATATATATATATATATATATATATATATATATATATATATAGATATATATATGTATAATATATATATATATATATATATATAGATATTACACACACACACACACACACACACATATATATATATAATATATATATATATATATATATATATATATATATATATATATGGTATGTATAAATAAATAGTATATATATATATATATATATATATATATATATATATATAATATTATATATATATATATAATATATATATATATATATATATATATATATTATATATATATATAATATATATATATATATATATATATATATATATATATATATATATACACACTCTCTGGAGTCTCTAAGTAACTATGCTGACAAGTTAGGCATACCAAAATGTCTCTCTCCCTCTTCGAGGAAAAGGAGGAGGAGGAGGAGGAGGAGGAGGAGGAGGAGGGGAGGGCGGTGGGAATGGCAAGTTGCGGATAAATACGGAGAGAGAAAACATCTTGATCAGCCATTTGACGACTGCATAAACAAGCCGGCGCCTGTGTGCCCAACACCACGCCCTGTGTATTGCTCCCCCTTAAACAGGCTCCTATATACTCATATGCAAATTACGGTTAATTGAAACGGTATTGCAAACTCGTGCCATGTTTTGGCGCGGCCAAAATTGTGGGACATCCAGTATCGATAAAGATCTCGTATTTCCTATAACCGAGCAAGAAAATTCAGATTTATAACAGCACACGATGCTGCCCGCCAGCTGCGGCATCCTCTCCTATAATAGACCCCCGAACGCCATGTCTTCCGAATACAGACGGCCTTTTTTCCCAAGGACCGAGTCGAGTAGGAGCGTGGGGGGGGGGGGGGGGTTAGTCTGCTGGGTTTCGGGAGGATGATGGGGTGGGGAGGGGGGAGTGTAGCATGGAGGCGGCTGGATGGGAGGGGATAATGGTCTCTTACTTATTTTAGGGTTCTATTTTTCGTAGGTTTTCCTTTAGCAACACAATTTCCTCCGTATTCATCAAAACAATTTCGTAACTGTCGACGTTCCCCCTTCGTTACTCTCTTTCTCTCTCTCTCTCTCTCTCTCTCGTCGTGAAGGTTTCACTTGGCTCTGCGCTCTTTTATTTACTGCCTCAATCGTATATCTCTCTCTCTCTCCCTCTTTCACTCCTATCATGAGAAAGAAAGAAAACGGGACTATGTTTTTTATCGCTTCTTGCCTCTGTTTTATGTAAGGGCAGATCCTTGATGCAGCGGAAGGCGACTGACTCTTCATGGAACCCGTCGTGTATTGCCAGGCAATTGATAACATCCACCTCAATTCTTTGGGTATTAAGCACTTCTCCTTCAAGTACGTTTAAAATTATGTGCTTGTACACAAATAGAGTGCACTGAGCATGAGGATGTGTATATATACGAGGTTTTCATAATGGATTTTGATCTTTCATCCTTTTCAAAACCATTTGATTGTTTGTTTGTATGGTGTTTTTACGTTGCACGGAACCAGTGGTTATTCAGCAACAGGACCAACGGCTTTACGTGACTTCCGAACCACGTCGAGAGCGAACTTCTATCACCATATGAATGAAAAATGATGTTTCTTTTTTCTCTCAGATTTTATGATCAACACACATTTTAAAACCAAATTATTAAAACAACAATTTCCAGGAAATTCAGGAAACAAATTCCATAAAGATAAGCCAACCCTCTGCAAAATAGGGCACAAAGAAATAAATAACACCAAAACAGGATATTTGTGGGAGAGCGCACTGACTACTGGCACTTGGTATGTTTAAGAAAGGCATATTTGAATCAGCCTGGCGTAGGTTTCATTCACCAAATAATAAAGAACTGGACCTCAAAACCATACCACATACACACACAAACCCTCCCCCATCCCAACAAATGGGTGCGCACGCGCGTGCACACACACACACACACACATATATATTATATATATATATATATATATATATATAGAATGTATATATATATATATATATATATATATATATATTATATATATATATATATAATGTGTATATATATATATATATATATATATATATATATATATATATATATATATATGCGTGTGTGTGTGGTATAATATTGTCATGAAAAATAGTGGGTTCCATAATCTTTACATAATACAAAATGTGTATCTTCCAAATAAAGAGAGGATGATAACGGCGTGTTGAGTCGATGTCGTGACAAAAATGATTGACAAAAGAGTTATAAACATATGACCAGTGAAATCAATAAAATCAATCAGACCCAAAACTAAAATTCATAATCTAAATGCAACATCAACAAAAAAAAACATCACACCTTTTAGTTTTACAAAACTTACATCGTTTGCATAATCTGACCACCTTTCACATTTACCTCATCTGGCCAAGGTCATATGCTTAGAACACTTCTATCTATCATTTCTAACACGACATCGACTCAACACTCCGTTATCGTCCTCTCTTTATTTGGAAGATATCTTGTTTACAAGATACTTTCTATACATTTTGGATAATGTAAAGATTAGCCAACCCACTATTTTTCAAGACAATATAATACCACTTTGATTTATATATATATATATATATATATATATATATATATATATATATATGTATGTATATATATATATATATATATATACATATATATATATATATATGTATATATTTTACACATAAATCAAAGCGGTAAAATATTGTCTTGAAAAATATTGGGTTTGCCAATCTTGACATGATCACACATTTTATCTCTGTCCATTCACTCCACATGACTCTGTCCAAATGGGTGTTCAGCTGAAGATTTCAAGAAAGAAACATTAAAAATGTTGCTTGATTTACGTACAGCACTCTCTTTCGGAACCGTGAAAGGGGTCCAATTGCTCTCAACATCTCGGCACGAGGGGAGAAAAAGAGAGCTGTCCCAAAGTGACACAGAGCCAAAGGATCGGAGCTGTCATTGTAATATAGCAATAATTGCCCGGCCATTAAAGCTCGCCTCATCTGTAAGATCAATTGCGATTTGGTGATGGACACGTCTCATCCCTTGGGGATGCCGATTTGGTCATTTCTGAATTTTCTGGGCCAGGATAGACTATTAATCCTGCTACGGACCAACCTCTGCCACAAAATTTAACGAACCTCCTCAGCTTACATTATTACGCTTGGGAGGGTATCGCTGGATAGTAAAGCAAAGGATTAATAGAGTATAGGGTTAGACCTTCCCGTCGTTACTGCGCATATTTGTGACGTCATTGGTAGGTGGCCATTAAAGAAAACAAATAAATTAAGGGTCACTATAGGAATTGTTGGCCAACACCCTTTACCTATCTCTTTTCGACCTTGTGTAAGAATGGTCCCCGTTAATCTCCAGGTACTGGAAGGTAGTTTCCTTGTTCTTCACTCTGGTGGGGTCAAATACTGACTGATAACTTTTTTTTTTTTTTCTTACCTGAACCTCAGTCAGCTCAGGCACGTGACGTCATGCGCGAGATGTCCTATTTTAGTCAGAAGCGGTCTAACCCTGTGCTCTATTAATCCTGGTAAAGCAAAGGATTAATAGAGTGTCAGCAAAGGAATCTTTCACGGAAGCACGTTTGCTCCAATGGCTTTGGCTATGCTGCTGGGCACGGTGCTTCCACTCTTCTCCTGTCCTCTCCAGATCCAACACGAACATTTATTCCTAAAACCTCCCTTTCAGTTTTATCTACTTTTCTCATTTCTCGTTACCCATTCTTATAAGTGACTAAGAAACACGGTTGGTATAACACACACACACACACACACACACACACACACACACACACACACACACACATATATATATATATATATATATATATATATATATATATATATTACTATATATATATAATAAAAAATATAATATATATATATATATATATATATATATATACACTTATATATGCTTAAAAATCACCAGTTCATGCACGTGACATCATTATTTAAGTTGAAAAGAATATCACTGAATATTGTTTCATCTAGTCAAATAATGGAAGCGTTCTAAATTTAAGTCTTGGTTTGTTTAAACTCGATGCCTTCATAATTTTAAAAAAGTTGTTGATATATATAAACCAACAAAATTAATATATTCAGATTTAACATGTTTTGGATCTTGTATGGCTCAGCTTCCGTATCTCTTATGGTTGAATCTAGGGCTTTAGTTTGTGACCGCGTTATCCCGGATTATCTCTTCTTCGATTTTTACCCTTTTGACAATTAACCATCTGATATTCTTGGTCTTTCTGTTTACCTTGTAACTTTCTATTCAGCTGTATTTAATTTGTGCCTCGATAGTGCCTGATTAAGCAGAAGAAAGTGCTTGGTACTTATATATATATATATTATATATATATATATAATATATTATATAATATATATATATAATATATATATATATATATATATATATATATAATATATCACACGTGCTAAAGTGATTATATCATATATATATATAATAAATATATATATATATATATATGTATATATATATATATTATACACTATATACGATACGTGTGTGCGGTTATATCACACCAACACGTGATTTTTTTACTCACAAATATTGTCTCGAACAATACTTGATATCGAATTGACTATACCCTGGGAATAATTTACACCCAAAGATATTCAGAGCTAATTAGTGTTGTTGTCCCAGCCATGACTGCAGCCTGTGAAGCCAGTTTTAGTAACCATAAATCAACCTTGGTTTAGATAGTGATATGAGGGCGACTTGACCATTCGGCAATTAGGATCTTCCATTTCTGAGTCTTTGATTATCTGTATCACTTACTAAATTATGCCAGTGTTCTATTATCCTATACAATAATGTGACCTTTTAATTCTCAAACTAATTTCTATGAGGTATTTCCTTAAGGGCCTTTTTTTTCCTGGAACTTTAACACATATATCCATGAAACTGTTAAACTCCGGAATAAAATTCACCATAAAATTGTAAAAACCCTCTTGTTCAAATTAAGATCTGGTGACTTCATTCTTCAGTTTGTTAAATAACATTTCTTTCTAATCAACTGTATCTTCCACAATCACTGCCATACACGCATGAAACATATCAACTTTAAAATAAGCCAACCGAGCCTCTGTTCTATCATTCATATACGTACCACGAGCCTCTCAAAAAGCTCACTATTAAAAAATGATTATCTTCTCATCTTTATTCGTGTATTGATACTAATACCTAATTGTTCAATTTCCCCTGTAATTCATAATAATGTTCTCCCCATGACATTTATTGCATATTATTAATACCATTTTATTTAAGTTTCTTATCCTTCACCTTATTTATTCATTTTCTGCGTTAATCCTCGTACCTTAAAGTCGCACTTTTTACAATGTTTTGTCTCCTTTACTACGCTCTGCTTTTCAGTAACACACAACCTTTACATTCCTCTTCTCAATGGAGCTATATAGGCTTGTCGAGTCAGCCCAAGGACGCGAACTTCAATCCCTAAATACTAATCTCTACGCTACTGGGTTCTTTAAAAGATAACGCTTTGTTATAATGACGAAAAATGATTAACTAGCGTAACTTCGTATACTATTGCATGTAGTGATTTTTTCAAACATTTCACAACGAGACAGCACAAGCATTATAATCACGCACGATGTATCCACAAAATTCTGCTCGCAACAATTGATGAAAATCATGATGTATGGGAAAATGATCCCGCCTCTTGCTAGACCAATTCTAAGGCACATATTTAGAAAGTCTATGTAAAATAATGATAATTGGTTCAAACATAATTAAGTCTGGCCATTCATACATTATTGGTTAACTCGACTTTCCATATATGCTGAAGGCTTTCATTAGAGAGAGAGAGAGAGAGAGAGAGAGAGAGAGAGAGAGAGAGAGAGAGAGAGAGACTTATGATGCTTATTCTAATTTTCTATTATCTATCAGGTGGACAACTGTAAATTTACATTAGCCACTGATCAGAATTGATAACACTTTGCAGCGAAGAAAGGTGGATAGTCTTCTATTTAAAAAGCGTAATAATTAGCGAGTCTAAATAGGAGGTTTCTTAAGTTGTTGCAACAAATAAAACAATTACTACTAAGACGTTAATTCTAACGAAAGAAGAACTACTAACATGGGGTCTCACCTCATCCTTCAATATTGGAGTGTCTAGTATCTTTCATAGCCATAACAACATGTTTCATAATTTAAAACATGTTTTATAAATTAATATGTAAAAGGGGGAGGGGTACCGCTGGTGTTTTCATTAAGGACTTTATAACTTGTGAAAACTTTGTTGAAAACATTCAGCAGCTGCTGAAAAATTATTGGACGAAAAAATCGCGCTCCGGCGCGTCTTTTTTTCTCTCTTTCTTTTTTTTTTACTACATCGAGTAAGTATACATACAATATCAAAATATAAAAAACAGTTCACGTAAAAAGTCGTTTTATTACTGATACAATGAAAGGCTTTGGTCGTCAAGTTCCTAAGTAATTGGATTCTTGGCTTTTTTTAAAAGCAAAATGACATTGAATATACAAAATAGATTATTATTATTATTATTATTATTATTATTATTATTATTATTATTAGATAAAGTGCAGACTCTGTGTGAACATCTATTACTGTTCACTTACTATCTGGAAATGGATCCTCATTATCGCAGACAATTTTAAAGACAGAGTTTAGAAATTTGAAATAGGGATAGAATTTGCATAGCACTAAGTCTCTGCAGCGATCCTGTACAATTTAAATATATGAATAAATAAATGCATAAATAAATATTACATAGACAGAGTATATCAATTTCATTTTAGTGCGCACGTGCACAAGGAAAAATACTATTGCTATTGTCGTCAAAACATTTAGGGGAAGTGTCATAGGATCTGGGTGGAAGCACACGTAACTGTTCTCAACCAGCAATCATTTACGTTTTTTCTGGCCTCTTGAGATGAGACTTGGAATAACATTGATACCTGACTGGGGTTACCATTTTCGCGTCAGTTATTCCCAGCTGTTCTTCAATTATTCTCACTATTACTGATAAAAAGTCATAAAACATTCCAATTGTCAATGGAAGAAAGAGCCCATTAGGAAGAATGGGTGAATTTTTTCTGTCATGAACAAGACAGAATCCTTAAGGCATTAGTATTATTACTCCTCTTGTTTTTACTGTTGTTAGATTGAGCCAGCCAAGTGCTGGTACCTGCGGGCTTATGATCTCACGGAAGCATGCAACTTTTCAGTCCGTTGTCCTCCTGTTGATATAATTATATACCTCCTGGGTCTGGGTCTAGTCCTCGTTCAGGTGATTACCTCCACGTGGTCCCTCGCTAATCCTTTGCCTTGTTTCAGTCTGGGGATTTCCAGTAATCCTTCTCTCGTAGTCATTAATGCCGGTTTGACCTTTTGTCCAGATCGAATAACTTGACTCTTAGAGAACTCATTTATTGTTTATGCTAACTGGGCTGCTGCATGAAATATGCCCGCTCAATTAATGTTTTTTTTTAATTACTCATCTGCTCTCTTGGAAATTTATAATATGGGTTTCATCCCAAAAATGTTGTTTACACATTTTTTCTGTTATGTCTAATGCTCACGGGTGTTCCTGTCTAAGCATAGCCAGATTTCTTCCAGTACTCCACACACGGAATTATATAAACACAGGGGTTTTGTCTTCTTTATTATGTTGTGTTGTGGGTGCTACATATGGTCTTCCCAACTGTATTGTTTAAATGAATATCACAATTGTTGTTGTTTTTATTTTTGTTTTTTTTAGTTTACTCGTGAATTCTTTTTTTTTTTTTTTTTTTTTTTTAGTCCTACATAACGGTTTTATTATAGCTTTACTTCATTTCTTCTCAAGTGCCGCAGAATTTTCTTAATCCCTTCCCAGTGGACCATGCTGCTGGGTATGCGAGTTTCATGCGACTATCTCTTATGTGCATAAGCTTTTCCTAGGTTGTGATGGTATAACCTGAAAACTCTAAGAAAGACTCATACACCTTTCCCTCCGCTTTCGTTGTGATACGAAAAATACTGTAAGCAAACGCCTGTCAGAGTGCTTTGAATGCTTACTTTGGTTTGAAATCCCGCTGTATCTAGTTTCGCCCAAACGTCGATTCTCTGCTACTTCCAATTGTGAATTCTAACGATGCTTTTAAATCATAAATATTTCAAGAAGAGTATCTGACGCACTTCCGTTTTCTATATCTTGAGTACAGTAGATGGGCGAAGACCCCAACAACACGTAATCGCACTATACTTTCATTCTTAACTGATTTCATTTTCTTATTTTCTTATCTTTTTACAAAAGGTAATCCTGAAAAACAAGGCACCATAAAA
>NC_061110.1:49560556-49570556 GCF_015104395.2 Macrobrachium nipponense | reverse complement strand
TGGGACCAATGAAGTCATTCAGCGCTGAAAGGAAAACTGAGAGTAAAGGTGGTTTGAAAGGTGTAACAGGAGGAAAACCTAAAAGCAGTGCGCTATGAAACAACTGTTAAGAGAGGGTGGAATATAAGACAGTAGAAAGAAGATATGAACGGCGGTACCGTGAAGGAATGAAAAAAGGGGTTGCAGCTAGGGGCCGAAGGGACGCTGCAAAGAACCTTCAGTATTGCCTACAGTGCACCGAACAGGAATTTCGGTTGGTATTTTTCCGAGTCCACTTGAAAACTAGTTTATCAATCTTTGCTGTATCTCTTTTATGGCAAAGGTATCGCCGTTTACTTGTTTATCATTTACCTTTAATTCAAACTTATTTCACCATCAATTCTCCACATTCAGGATGTCTTACCTACAAATGTTCTTGTTTACATTTAACAATTTCAATTACTACTAAATGCTTTGGACCGCGATTTCATTAGTAATTCATTAGAGGCAATTTATAGATTCCAAGAACAATATAATAAGTATCTACACCAGTATACGTTTGTATCTTCTAATATTAAATAAAAAATAGAATTCAGGACATAATGAAAAGGAATAAAAAGAAAATATGGCTTTCAAAGAAAATCCAAAGAGAAAAACGCCAGGAAAATACAATCAAACGCGAAAATTTGGCAACCGAACTATATAGTTAAATCATTCAGTTTGAGAAATCGAATGAAAACAAAAAAGTCAAGGAATTACGCATGACGGAAATGCCTAGTAAATAAATGTCAATAGGTAAAAGATAAAAAACAAATCTAAAGTGACAAATTTCTGGCATTTAACGTGAATACAGAAATCACCAAAAAATGCAAAATTATAATGCAAATAAAATCAAGAATTAGCGCATTTACTTCATTAAGCAAAGGACAAAGACTCCACATCTAATTGCTTAAACAAAATGCAAATGACGTTCAAAAGTGACATAAAACAATTTCCTAAATTATTGGAAAATTCAATCCAAAAGCCTGAAAAAATGATTAATCATTTTCGACATTTCATCTTTTGTTGCATTAATATAAAGCTAGAGGCTCCTTTCGATAACCGGAACTGGATTATTAATGTGAATTTCTTGAACGGATTTCATATTTATCCTAATTATCGCCTCTGTGAGATTAAGCCATACATGCCTTACCTGTACCTTATAAGTCCTTCATACTTCTCTGCTCATCCAGCTTCATGTCTCATATTTATCATCTAAGTAGGTCGGAGTCTTCCTATTCTTCTGGTTTCTGCCTTCTAGACACCTAGTTTGCGTGACAACATTAATGGAATTTTACGGACAAATGCTTCCCAATCATCTTTGACTTCACACAGTAACCTTGCTATTGGTGAGTACAATGAAGTAGTTCAGCCTATCCAAGTATTCGTTCAGGAAATGAATATCAAGGCACGTTTTCAGCCGATTCGTCACGGTACATCGGAGAATTCTAATCGCTTTTATCGATTACTTATCTCGGTGGCGTAGTATCTCTGCCAACACTGAATGAGTAGTTCTTTCTGACAATATAACGTTTGGCCCTTGTATCTCCTGGCGTGAATCAAGGAAGAATTGGTAGTTCACGATAGACGACAAGCAGTGTTTACATTCAAGATTAACTTTGCTGTAGTACTAGTTTTGTCAGATATACTATATATACATATGTATGCATGTATATATTATATAAAATATATAAGATATACGTAGAGACATACATCCAATATATATACATATATACAGGGTGTTTCGAAATTAGAGCCTCCCTCTACAGCATAAACTAGATTGATATGGACAAGAACAAAAGTAATTCAGAACAGGTATTTACTTGACGAGAAGAAATCGATACCACTGTTTTGAAGCAGCTCCTGTGTCTGAAGAGCCTTGAAAAAATGGTGCTTTATCATGCAAAAATGTGACTTCTTCAACAGGTACCATTTTCAGGATCTTTGGAAAAAGGAAATACTCCACCAGTAAGCACAGTTTCTCTGAAGTATTCGCCATTGCATGATTGTCCTATTTCTTTGATGATCCACATTAACTGTTTGGTTGTGAAACAGAGAAAAATTCCCAAAACATTCAAGAAATTTCACAACTTGGCGATAGCGCACGTCATCGTGGATATCACCCAACTTTGCAGCCTAAATGATGTCATTTTTATGATTTGGCTTCCTAACTGTGTTAATGAAGAATTCATCTGATGCAGCAACATGGAGAAAGTCAGCTTCATCCCAATCTTTAAGAAATGAACCACAAAACCATGCACAGTCTTCTCTCTGTTGCTGAGTGATGTTGGGCTTGCTGATAACATGAAATGGCTTGATACCAGATTTTTTCAACTCACAATATACAGCACTATAACTTCTCTTCTTTCCCCTTTTTGTTTCTAGTTCAAGCACCAATTTACGTAAAGACTTTCTTGGTCTACCCACTGCCTCAGCTATGATGTCTTTTGACTCCTGAGAAAGGACTTCAGGCCTTCCAAGATTCTCACTCTTTTCGCAATGACAGTCATATGGATTTTTGTTTCAGTTTCTTTTAACAAAGGATTCATCTCTTTTAATGTATTTAACTATCCAAGAACATGAAATGAAGGATGCACCAGCATCCCTGGCCTCTCAGAAGGTTATAGCTCGGATTCGGTCAATCCATCTGATTTCCTCCGAGTCGTTAGCCATGGCTGTATCTAACTCCGTTACTCCGTTACTCAGTCTGAAAATACAAGAAATGTAAAATGAAAAATAGCTCAATAAAAACTTAAGATAATGTACTTGGAGATAGGCTATAGCAGAAAACTTCATAATTTTCCATTTGCTCCTTGGGGGGGGGGGCTCTAATTTCGAAACACCCGGTATATGTATGTATGTATGTTGTATGTATGTATGTATAGTATGTATATGTATATATATATATATATATATATATATATATATATATTATATATATATATATATATATATATATATAATATATATATATATAAGAGAGAGAGAGAGAGAGAGAGAGAGAGAGAGAGAGCGCGAGAGAGAGAGAGAGAGAGCGAGAGAGAGAAAGAGAGAGAGAGAGAGAGAGCGAGAGAGAGAAAAATTATAAACAAAACATTTCACTAACACTTATGAGCACAAGTTACTCTTATAGGGGACGTTTAAAAAATGTACATTATATATATGACAAGTGTGTGTATACATATAACAAATGATCGAGTTCATTAGCAGCGTATAATTTTGGCCACATTAAGAGAGTACTTCAAAGTTTCAGTCTTCGTCCAAACAATGAAATAATGGAAAAAATGATTACAGTGAACTTGACTGAAAAATGTTCAAAGTGGTCCAGCCAGCTGTATAATCGACAGCCGTAAAAGAGAAACAACAAATTGCTTTAGATTGGGACCAATTGTCAGTCGAACGGAAATTTCTGCTGCACAGGTATTGGATAGCTTGAATTAAGTAATTAGTTCAGTACGTGAGCGCACATCAATTTCCTCCTCATTTTTTTTTCCAGTGAAGCGCATAAAAATTATTCTGTAATGACCAAGTTACATCAAAAGGAACTGGAGTAAGTATCCAAACATAAGAGGAGAGATTTCTTTTCTGTTCTAATAAATAGTGAAGTTAATATCAATGATGTCTTTTAAAGCATCAGCGTCTTAATTTAACTGAGAAAATAAATAATGAAAAATGAGTGAACTGCTTGTATTGAAGATCAATGACGTAGTCGTGCTTGGCATAAATTCTCATTCCGGTAGACGATGAGTGAATGTCCCCCCTTTAAACAGATCGTGACGGTCTTTGAAGTCACCGACTGGAACCTTTTCAATATGTTGAAGTCGATCATCAGAAGAGAAAAAACAATACCAGTAGTCCCAGAGTATGACTTATAAAGGATATTTCCCAACGTCGCTCTCTGGACGTATTATCTTGGCATCGATGAAAGTGTAAAGTGGGCGGGGTCTCCAAAAAAAGAAAGAAAGAAAAAAAAAGGATGGGCGGAGCCTGCAGCGTTAGCTCCCTCCCCGCCTTGACCCTCCCTCTCTCCCTCCTATACTTTCCTCCCAAAGCATATGTGCCTTTCCCAGCGGAGGGGAGGGATTTTTACTCTCCCCGAGAAGGCTGTTAAGTTTAAATCCCCATTTTTTCCTTCTAATTTAAATGAGATTGTAAATTATTGAGTAAGTTTCGTGTTACTGACCCGAGACGTTGGCTTCAATGGTTAAGTCAACACATTGATCTTTACTTCATTATTATATCATACCACGTGTTACTTTGCTCCATTTATATTCATGTTCTAGCCTTTCAAAAACTTCTGGCTACTTATTCATAGCTTCTATCAATCTGCGTTCCATTGTCATCTAAAACGTTACCTTGTACAACTGTTGAAGATTCCTTCGGAAAATAGGCGAAACAGCCTTTGAAACTTCCAGTTGTATTGGAGAGAGCTGTGTCTGTAGATTCCGAGCATCATGTGTACAGTGCGGGTGTTTGTGTCACTGCTTCCTTTTCAGAAAAACAGTGTCTCATCAAAAGAGCACAAGAAATATTGTAATCACCTTTGCCCCTCCACAGCCTTTGTCCACACTGCTCGTCATCCGATTCTCCCTTACCAACCCCTGCACTCCACCGCCATCTCTCTCTCTCTCTCTCTCTCTCTCTCTCGAGTTCTTCATCATCCCTTCTGAAATCTTTACGGAGAACCCTGAGAAATTCCTGTTGCTGCCAAGTTTTTGTATTGTCTCACGGGGAAGGGGGTTGACGCGGTGGTCGCATCTTTCCCCCATCTTTTATTTATTTTTTTTATTCACTTAACTTTAGACCAGCCAAGTATTATAGTTGCCGTCCTCTCTCTCTCTCTCTCTCTCTCTCTCTCTCTTCTCTCTCTCTCTCTCTCTCTCGTCTCAATGGTGGGTAATTTTGGAAGTTCACTTCTTGTCTCCATGAAAGATTGTTTAGAGCATAAGGTTAAAAGTTTTCCAGAGCCCGAGGGACGTGAGATGGAGCTGAGTAAGCTGGATGATAAAGAGCCTAAATAAAGCTATTGTATTTTAAATTTCGGTAAATCTCGGTAATTTAGAGAGAAGAATAATCACTGTAAAAATAATGTTACTATTATCATAATGATTTTCACCAACACAAAATACCCTAAAATCAGCTCCAATGAAATATGACAAGAATGAAAGTGGTTAGGGTGTGACGTGTTGTCAATCAAATTAGGAAAGAAGTCTGTTTATTTCTCTGTTAGTCAATATGACAAAAATCTCAAGGTTAACTGCCTGGCCATGACTGAGAAATAATGAAATGCTAATGACAAAGCAGCAGCTGAACTCATCCTGTCACTGGTTAAAGGGTTTCATTTTAGGATGATATGACCAAGCATGAAGATGGGGTTCAGTACATCACAAGATTATCTGACTGTATCTCATGCTGGCCGTAAACTGGTGTCTTGTCATTGTGTAAGAACTGGGTGTTTCTCCTCAATGGACAATTCCCTCAAGGATGCAAGGATGTCAAACGTGGAAAAGGGCAGAAATTCCAAATGATGGAGGTTAAACGGATAAATATTTGATCAAATGCCACATTCTCCCGACCATGTTCACATAATCCAAGGCATGAAACCACTCCATGTTAATGTAAACGTAGGATAACACAAATTATTATTATTATTATAAAGTTAAGGGTACGAAGACACAGACGAGTACAAATTGCAAGACTTGAACCGTGTCATTTATTTCAATCAATCGCGTATTAAAATGAAGCGAAAGTCTATAAGTACAGCATTGAATTCGAGAATGGATAAGTTCTGCATGGATCAGCAGGATGATGATGATGATGATGATGATGATGATGATGATGATGATGATGATGATGATTATTATTATTATTGCTAAGAAATTCCCAATATCCTGAAAAAGTATGCGTAATAAAAATTCACAACTGTGTAGTGAACTGTATTACTATGTAAAAGACAAAAGGAAAGACTTTCGAACACCTGAACCGTTCACGTGTTTGAAAGTCTGCTTTTTACTTTTACATTGTAATATAGTTTACTATATAATTATGGAATTTTATGATACGAATTATCATTATTATTTTTATATTATTATTATTCGTCTATCTCAGTCATCCTATTCGACTGGGTGGTTTTTAAAGTTCAGGGTTCCAGGTTGTGTCCTGCCTCCTTAGGAGTCCATCACTTTTCTCAACAGGCTCGCTGTTTCCAGCAGCACACTCTTCTGCATGAGTCCGGTGGCTATTTCTACTACATCTAGTTCCTTTTCAAGGATCTTGGGATCGTGGCTAGTGTTCGTATGATTATGGTACAATTCCCACTAACATATCCCATATTCTTCTTATTTCTATTTTCAGGCCTTGACATTTATAATTTTTTTCTCATCTTCTCTGGTGTCCCATGATATTGCAACATCAATGAGTGATAGTTTCTTTTTTTATTTTGCCAATCAAGTCTAGTCTATTGGCTCGTATCACCTCATCGGTTCTGATACCATAGTCTAAGAGGATCTTTGCCTGATCGTTTTCTATTACTCCCTCAGGTTGGTGTTCGTACCACTTATTACTGCAAGCTTGCTGGTGCATCTTGCACAGGATCTAGTGGAGGGCTTTTGCTATTGAATCATGCCCCTTTTTGTTCTGGTTCTGTGCAAGCGCCGAACATTCGCTTGCTATGTGGTTTATGGTCTCAGCTTTCATATTGCACTTCCATCTATTGCTCTTTGGACATTTGTTTCTTAGGGCCTGATCCTGAGCCGCTGTTAGCATTACTCTGTTTCCTTCTTGAGTTCTCCTCTTCGTAGCCATTGCCAAGTTTCATTGCTGATTGCTGACAAGCTCTTTAGTTTCTCTCGTACTGTCCGTGCATTGGTTTGCTGTGTCTTCTCTGTTCTGTTTTTCATTCTCCTATTTCTGTATATTTCTGGGACTTCCTCTACTTTTATTATTACTTTTTCCCATGCACTCCTTAGCCACTCGTATTTACTGGTTTTCAGTGCTCAGCTCTCGATGTTGACGCTTAGTAGACCTCTCCCAACTTCCTTTCGTGGTATGTTTAGTCTATATTTGAGTCTGGGTGTAGTGCTTGTGTATTGTCATGTGTTTCCTAGTTTTCTGGTCTATGCTGCGAAGTTATTATTATTATTAATATTATTATTATTATTATTATTCTTTCCTAAGATCCCATAACTTGGCAGAAGGGGACCTTATCGTCCCATGGTTCTTGGCCCAAGTGATTGTGACAAATAGCTATTTTGACTGTCTCGAGATGAAAAATTGCAGAAATCGTCAGCAATCGGATAGGGATATATGATTATGTAAAAATCATAAAAAAATTAATTACTGCTTCATATTTATATGTTTTTTATTTGTATGCCACCTTAAAAACTTGGGATAACTACAAAATAAAGGATTAGGTAAAATTTGCAAATTCTAATTCCTTTTGCTTTGCAAGAAAACTGCGAACATGAAGTGATTGAATTTTCTGGATATTAAATCTAACATCACAACATTTAGGTTATTGACGACCAAACATGCAGACACAGGGCAAGTTTCTACGACATGCGCATATACGCAAAGCTCAACAGAATGTCAAAGAAAAAAGTTTTCGAAACATTAATAAACTTGTTAAAAGTGAAAAGTGCCACAGACAACTTTGGCCCGATTCTACGAGGTTTAACCGTGGATGTGAACTTGTTGAAGACAACCAAAAAGATCTTTATTTATTGCCATACACCACAAAAACACACACACACACACACACACAAACACACGTGTAAATAGAAGACAAAAACCGATGAAATGGCATGTTCATGAGTGAAAAAATAACAGAATAGAGCAGAAGAGAGGACTCGAAATATTGATTTACACACATCAATTGGTGACAATAAGCAGCCGCTGCATACCCTCAACAACCGTCGTGCATACCTACATACCTTCAGATAGAAAAAGGTATGGAATTATTGACCACTAATTAAACTGTAGCATAAGAGAATTCTTTTGTTTTTGAACATTATAACCTCTCTTAAAGTTAAGCTTGGGCACTCATGGCAGTAGTAGGATAACTATCCAAGTTTTATACTAAATGAGAAAAGTTTCCATGGCATAGAGTAAGGAGTCACAGGGGGGCCTGAAGATGATGAAGATACATAATAAACGCTCATCAAGGAGATTAGTGTATAAGGTTTTCATGAGGTTCAGGTACTAATATTGGTAGCTGCAGTTTCCTATTAAATAGAAAGTATCTAAAATTACCCAAAATGAAATACTGGTACGTTGTAATGTACGAATATCTTTATTAGATATGATAAAACCTACTTTTTTGCCATATTCTTTGAGAAAATGCTGATTCAGCAATTAGGAGTTGGCATTAGAATCCTCAATTTACAGATGTAGAGACTGTAACACAGGCTTACCTTTTGTCAGCTTGTAATTATACATTTTTAGGAAGCTTCAAAAATGAATCTTTAAGGCAATTCCTGGTTCTGCCAAGTAATTATGATATGTAAATAAACTTATACATGGCATATCAAATAATTGCCTGGAGATATGGCGCAAGATCTTATAAATGAAGTTTGGTTGTGCAACTGCTAAGTAACACATCTACTTGACTACTCCCCAGTTTTGTATCTATGGACAATTATTGTTAAGACAGAGAACTACTGCATATATCTACGGAGTTAGTTAATAACTGCAACACGAGAACAAAATTTGATTATTCTAAATTCGCAGCCAAAAGTGATTTTCCAGATAAGAGGTTAACGAACGACTAAAGGACCAAAAACGATAGTCAGTGGAACATCAGACAAAACAGACCTAATTCCCCCGAAAATAAGTATATTTAAAATTATTATCAGATCTCGGGCCCACGAACTGAAAACTATGATGGAAATAAAGTTCGTATACTTCAACACAAGCAAAAGGTGAAACAATTGGCATATGAGTGGCCTCTTACCAAATAAATTCCTAAACAGTCGTGGATTTAGGGCCTTGAATTGTGGTGGCCAAAAGTGCTTTGTCTACTTAGATTGGATGTAAAAGATTACATGTCACAGAAACACATTTCAACTTTATGACTTGGATTCACATATGAAATTTGCTAAGCCTTAACCTCAATGAACACGAAGAGTTATTAAGCCAATCCCTCCTCTGGTGCCGATCACGAAGCCTTCAGGCTGTTCATCATACTCACTGCTCGTTTTTGTTACAGAGCATATATACCCAATCGTTTCAATCAGTACTATTTCACTTAGTTCTTTTAACCTGGGCTGCACATTAGAACATACTGGAGACCTTTAATCGCTCCCCCTAGAAAACATAAACCGACTGTTTTGTGTTTTAAGTACGGAACAGTCTATGCCAAGTCACTGTGGCTATAATCACTATCATCATTCTTCTGAATATCAAAGGCACTCATTATGGTCGACGCTAAAAGCCCTTTGGGGAAAGTTTCAAAACATAGCTGGGGAGATTCCGAGAAATTATAGAAGGGGGCTATGTATTCACAGAAGGAATGTCTATATGAAAGTACCAAAAGCTTTGTAAGTGAAGGGAAAATTCAAGAGATTTCACAAACGTTGCAATTGTAATGTACATATATATTCTAAAGAAGTCTTTCAGTTTACAATAAGAAATTCAGTGGTAAATACACAAATTACGGAAGGTATTATTTAATAACTAGACTTTGAAGGGAGGTTAAGGTGGGTACCGAAAAGATGTTGAAGCGGAGGGGAAGAAACCTGGCGTTCAACTTAAGAGAAATAGAAAGGAAACAGTGGAACTATGACACGTTTATGCTTTTATGATTATGCTTCATTGATAAAAACAACCCTTCATTTGAACTGACGTGTAATTTTGAATCGAATTATTCTCAGCCATATGCATAAGCTGGTTAAGAAAACAATGCCCATTTTCCCCCAACACCAAATGAATGGAGGTGCAGTATCAATCTGTATACTAACTGAAAGGGAATGTAAACATAGTGGAT